>NC_031500.1:9837347-9851848 GCF_000237925.1 Schistosoma mansoni | reverse complement strand
GGAGTCCCATAATAGGACGAGTCGGCCGTCCAGTGCTTACAGGTTTTCCATGTTGGTCTAGCTTCAATTGACTCATAATTTCAAACTATGATAATGTTGTATTTGTCTAGTCTTTAATACTTATCGAATTCTATCGATGAAGTTAAAATATGTGGTAACGCCCATGAGTTAATACGTCTTTAAATACTACAGGAAGAATTAATCCTCTCAAGATATCAGATAATTCTTGCTGACAAGTCTCAACTATCGTAAAACCTTTTTTCAAAATGTAAAATATGTTTGTGACATTCTCAGTTGTATTATTCTATAGTAACCGACTAAATAAATAGCTTGTAGATATTATGATCTATTATGTATAAAGTAAGATTTTTGATATGAAATTGACATTTATGTCTTTGACTAATGTTTGATTCAATAAATGATCTTATGTCATCATTAGATGTATATTGGGATGAATTAACAAGTTTTATTGTGATCTATTGTATATTATTGTATATCGTATATTATGCTGTGATCTGTTGTAAACTGTTTTCAAATTGTCTCATTTCAACTGTAGCTTTACATTAATAGTAGATGAACAGATAAATGCAGGTACATCCAGCTGACGAGTTCCAAATAGGACGAAACGTGCGTCAAACTGGATTCCACTGCTAGCCACTATCCATCTTTGCTTATAATGTTTTTGAATTAAGGCTATATCGAGGCAATACGCACACTTTGCACATATGCCAATTAGAGACTGACCAGTTGCAGTCCTAAACATCAGTGGGAAGATTCAAACAAACAATACTAAGTGAATTTAAATGCTATCTTTGTTGCTATGTAGATTAAGCAAACTATATCAAAAATCATCCAGAGATCTATCATATATTCTCACCATTTTTAGATATATTTGTCAATAATGAATATATCAAGGGTTTTTCAAACTATTATAACTAATCTAAATCATTTAGTGATAACTCAAATTTTCAGAATAATAAACATAATAAGTTACAGAATAAAGTAGAACAGTGATAAATACCTAAGAAAAATGGTATCTTAGTCAACTATTAAGAGTTAGGAAGTAAATTACCAGCAGATTTACATCTAACCATTTGAGAAGAAAACAGTAAGCCTAACTATTTATCATAGTTCTCTTTCTCCTGATGATCGATTGGATTAAGAAGACGTAAACGTCTAGAGGGAAGCACGGGATGCAGTGGAGAGCTAGGATGCAGCTGGACGATTTAGACTTCGCAGATGATAAGGCTATTATATCACATACGCAACAACAAATGCAGGAGAAGACGACAAGTGTAGCAGCAGCCTCAGTAGCAGTAGGTCTCAATATAAACAAAGGGAAAAAAGACTATTCGACATAACACAGCATGCACCAATCGAATCACACTTGAAGAAGAAGCTTTGAAGGATGTGAAAACTTTCACATATCTGGGCAGCATCATTGATGAACACCGTGGATCTGATGCAGATGTGAAGGCGCGGATCGGCAAATCAAGAGCAGCATATTTACAACTGAAGAACATCTAGAACTCGAAACAATTGTCAACCAACACCAAGATCAGAATTTTCAATACAAATGTCAAGTCAGTTATACTGTATGGGGTGGAAACTTGGAGAACTACGAAAGCCATCATCCAGAAGATACAGGTGTTTATTAAGTGTTGTCTACGCAAGATACTTCGGATCCGTTGACTAGACACTATCAGCAACAACCTACTGTGGGAAAGGACAAACCAGATTCCAGTGGAGGAAGAAGTCAGGAGGAAGCGCTGGAAGTGAATAGGACACACATTGAGGAAATCACACAACTGCGTCACACACACAAGGCAAGCCCTCACATGGAATCCTGAAGGCCGCAGGCGAAGAGGAAGACCAGAGAACACATAACGTTGAGAAATGGAGACAGATATGAGAAGAATGAACAAAAGTTGGATAGAACTAGAAAGGAAGGGGCAGGACAGTGTGGGTTGGATAAAGCTTGTCGGTGGCCTATGCTCCATTGGGTGTAACGGGTGTAATTAAGCAAGTAAGTTCATTTATACTAAATTTTAAGCTTTCAGTTGATTTATTATTATTGAGTAGTAACCATAATTATTTCATTGAGTCCTTGATTGAATTCTGTCGATCAATTCGCAATATGACTTCCTACCTAAGTAAATCGACATCCTATATATTTATGTATTTTTTTTAATGAAAACGGTAGAAAACCCTGTTTAACCTAAGTTTCATGATAGTTGGCACTCGTTATCAAGTTGAACTTATAATCCTAAATGATACTCCCTGTGGGTTTTGAACTCATGCCATACAGCTTCAAAGTCATAGATCTTACCACTGAACTATTCGAGTAGCATATAATTGACATTTTGTAATTAATTCAAAAGTTCAGCTGAGTTGTTTTGTGTACTAGTTACCGATTAATATAAAATACTTTAAACTTATATGTAATTTTAAACTCAATCGATTAGTGGTAATTTATTGGTGGCTTACTTTTCATTCATTTCGTGAACTAATCACCAATTTGTCTAAGATTTTTTTTCTTACAATTATTGAGAAACTATGCCGATGTATTGGTTCTATTGTGAGTAAATGTTTTTGGGATCTAGAGGTTAAAGTTTTGCGAGAGAGAGACCTAAGGTCCTGGGTTAGAATCTCGCTAGGCGGAATCATGGATGAGCACTGCTGAGGAGTCCCGAAATAGGACGAAACTGTCATCCAGTGCTTCCGTCTGCTATCCCTACTGTAATCTATTTATCAATTCTCAGTTAACCTCAGTAAGACTCAGGTATTTTAAATGGATCGAACATTAATATATCACTTCTTTGCTAATCAGGTCATCTCATTATTATCTTCATGTATTTTTACAAAGAATGATTAAAATCCATTTTACCTAGCTCTTTATTGATAATTATAAGACAATGAATCCATGAATCCCGACATATCTGTCTCTTCCGTTCTTTTTTTTCTTAAAATAGACAAAGAAGAGAATTCGTTGACAAGTGCAGTGTTTTAACTTGAAGTGTCCAGTATTTAACATTGTGATAGAATGTAAGACAATCAAAACACTATTTAAGCATATACACTTCGGATTCATAATTATTCAGTTCAAACTAATCTTAAGGTTCATTATATATTTAGTTAGAAAATAGGTGGCTTAAACATTTGTACAAGTTAGTTTGCTCAGATACTTTATTCTTTGATTATAGTTATAGGGTTATTTTTGTATTTACCAATTCATGATAAGTTAGTTACTATTAATTGTAATAAACATGAGTTCCAATAGGATAACACCCACTACTTGTAATTTGACATTATAATACCAATATCTTCTTTCACATCACCTCAGCTCCCCTCAACACCATTATCCAATGGAGCATAGGTCGCCGACCAGCATTCACCATCCCACACTGTCCTGCCCCTTCCTTTCTAGTTCTATCCAACTTTTGTTCATTCTTCTCATATCTGTCTCCATTTCTCAACGTTATGTGTTCTCTGGTCTTCCTCTTCGCCTGCGGCCTTCAGGATTCCATGTGAGGGCTTGCCTTGTGTGTGTGACGCAGTTGTGTGATTTCCTCAATGTGTGTCCTATTCACTTCCAGCGCTTCCTCCTGACTTCTTCCTCCACTGGAATCTGGTTTGTCCTTTCCCACAGTAGGTTGTTGCTGATAGTGTCTAGTCAACGGATCCGAAGTATCTTGCGTAGACAACACTTAATAAACACCTGTATCTTCTGGATGATGGCTTTCGTAGTTCTCCAAGTTTCCACCCCATACAGTATAACTGACTTGACATTTGTATTGAAAATTCTGATCTTGGTGTTGGTTGACAATTGTTTCGAGTTCTAGATGTTCTTCAGTTGTAAATATGCTGCTCTTGATTTGCCGATCCGCGCCTTCACATCTGCATCAGATCCACGGTGTTCATCAATGATGCTGCCCAGATATGTGAAAGTTTTCACATCCTTCAAAGCTTCTTCTTCAAGTGTGATTCGATTGGTGCATGCTGTGTTATGTCGAATAGTCTTTTTTTCCCTTTGTTTATATTGATACCTACTGCTGTTGAAGCTGCTGCTACTCAACATCATAACATTATCATATTTATCCTTTTTTGATGAGAAATTTATATGTTTTAATTTAGTTTAACATAATTCAACTTGTCTATAATTGATAAGTAGTGTAGGAAAGTGAAATCGGATTCTCATCATTCCTCAATAAAGTGGTAAAAGTGGAAATCTATCTTCATAATATCTAATCAATGTTAGATTATAATTTGATCATCTCATATTATCAGTAATGTGATATTTACTTTCAGTGTAGTACTTTCAGTGTAGTAAAACATTCCTAAACATGATCTATGAATATATATATATATATATATATATATATATATATAAAATCAATCATCAGTATACCGTTTTGTTTTATTGAACTACATGTACTCTCTACTGAATCACTATTCCTCTGTTCCTAGTCGACCATGGTTTCTTTTCCTGTCTATTATTTATATCCGGTATTCACTAATGTCATTTAATAATAATAGTCATTATTATTGTTATTATTGTTACCTACATAAGACCAATCTACAGTTTGTTCAATGAAACAATAGTGTTCATAATGATAATAATAATAATAAAAAGAATCCACATCTAAAGGAATGGAGGGTGGTTGGAGATCATTTAAACAAATTGATAAATGATAAACTATTGAAACAATCAATAACCAACAACAACAAAAATTATTTATATTAATCACTGTTTGTTTTTTTTTTTTTGGTTTTTTGTTTTGTTTTTTTATTTTTTTGTTATTTAGGATAAAAAGCCCCAGAAATGTTTTATATAATAATAATTATTATTATTATTGTAAGCAAAGATGGATAGGCCATATCGAGGCAATACGCACAGTATGCATATATGCCAATTAGAGACTGACTAGTTGCAGTCCTAAACATCAATGGGAAGATTCTAACAAACAATACTAAGTGAATTTAATAATAATTATTATTGGTATTATTTAAAGAATGTTTACAGAATAAACCTGTTTGTACAGAATAAATTCTACTTTTGATCTACATTCTTTCTTGTAGATAGAACTTTTTTGTTAAAAAAAATGATATTTAGAAGTATTTCGGTGGTAGATTAGAAACAAATTAGTTTCAAAGGTTACCACAGATCTAGTATATATATATATATATATATATATATATGGTGTGTTCTACTGATATCGATAGATATAAGTAGTATGTATCATCAATCGAAAATGAAATACCTGGAAGCAGAAGGTTAAAAAGATTGAAGAAAAGAAAACAAGAACAGGGAATGATTGTTGTGGAAACGAAAGAACGATGAATTCTGAGATGAATAACTTTTCTTTGCAAAATGAACAGTCAAGTCTGAGACAATTGATTGATATTTTACAAATGAAGTATTTACTGTATGGTTTTCAGATTTTACTAAGATATTCTGTAATTTTGTGTTGAAATACATTCAGTTGTTCCCACTTGTGTTCTCGTGCACTATATATATATATTTTCCAGGTTGTGGAGAATTAGCAGGATAGATTAAATCTGGTTATGTCAACAAGATATATTTGTTGTATCTGACAGTGTTATAGTGAATGAAAACTTGGTGGGGGAAACTGATTTATTGTTTCATGAAAAATTGCACAGTAAAAATCATACATTGAATACATGCACACCTTCTTCGCGTTGACCTTCACATAGTATACTATTTCTTTAATTCTGTTGTTATTTTGATTACTCTCAGATTTCCTTCCTGTTCTCGTAATTTCAATCTTTTACTGTCAGGCACTCCACTTCAGACTGATGTTACCTACAACTTATATCTGTCAGTATACGTAGTGAACATCACACAATTATCGAGCTATATATATTGCAGTGTCTAATTATCTGTATGGTTGGGTAAAAGTATATTTTAGTAACGAATTAAACAGATTTAAGGAAATGGCTATTGAGTTTCTAATTACAATCTCAAGACCTGTTAATGGATAGTTTATGTCTTATTGACTGCTAGGTAAATACTACGAACATTGGGTTGATAGAATAGTTAAAAATTCATAAACATAAGACTGAAGACAAGGCACCATGATTTATAAATTTTTATAAGTAACATAAATCTTCTTGATATTTAGAATCAAGGTAATAACTATGTTAATGTTCATGTATATGTGACTGCTAGGGAGGTGTGAACCATCTGTTTCTAGTTTCTGTTTCAAGGTTGTCTTCATATAAGACTTGTGTTATTGTTAATTGCAGTTTATTGCTTTCCTTAATAAATGTGAGTGCATTTTGTGTGCTTACTGGATAAACGGATTATTTTTTCTTCTTTCATTTTCTTTTCCAGCTTTCCTCACCCAAGATACTCGACATACTCCCCTAGTTCATAAAGTACCTTGTGATTAATGATAAACTGCTTCACTAAAGAACATTCATTTACTTGATTCGTTATCGCTACTCTAAGCTGTCAAAATTCTATTCTAATTTCTAAGCCTAACCCAATATCTTATCTCCAAATCTTAACTCATAACCTTAACTTCGAAAACCGAACCTAACTCTAAACCTAAACACAAATTCTTAAATGTGAATTGCAAGCAAAACTGCAAATTCTTTTGATAAATTGTTTCTACATAATGAATTACTTACTTAAATCAGATTTCGAAAAGTTGCTTAAGGACGTCAGTGGATTGAGTAAGCACTTCAAAATAACATTTACTTTGTCAGATTCATAGATTTAAATAATTATATGATTAGACTGTAAGTTAAAAGTTTTTAAAAAAAATACACCCTTTACTGTTTGTTTCGTTTTGATATCCTTCAACTAGATATCAGGAATTTCTTACTAATATTCAACCAGTTTCCTTGTTCCTGAAGAATTTCTAGTACTCTTAAATTCCTTGCAAAGTATTGAAATTTCAGCTTATCCTAATAAGAGAATGTAGATATACAAGAATTTTTTAAAAATGAACATTTCATATCTTCTCCAGATACTACTTGAATGATCAGTGAATGTGAATGTTTGAGTATCTTTAATACAAGATGTACATTAAAAGTACTGTAGGAATAGTAGTATCATTCAGTAGTTAACTCTGTTATAATTTCGTATCATATGCCATATTTATAAAACTATTATATTTTTTTGACTTGAACTTGTAAGTTACTAATTCATTGACTCGACCTATAATTGATGTTATAACTTCGTGTATACATCTAGGTTAATTCTCAGATCTTGGGTTCGAATCTCATGTGCGGGATCTTAGATACGCACTGCTGAGGAGTCACATACTAGAACGAAACGGCCGTCCAGTGCTTCAAGATTTTCAATGGTTGTCTAACATTTATCGATTCATGATCTCAATAAAAAATCTCAGAGTATAGTTAACTTTATTTTCGGTCGAGAAATCTAACAGGTAACTACGAGTTGGGTTGGAATTGATTTTGTTTGAAGTGAATTAATTCAGCTTTCAGCTGAAGAAGAAATTAGGATAAGACGTTGGAAGTGGATAGGACATACATTACGGAAATCACCAAACTGTATCACGAGGCAAGCTCTAACTTTGAATCCGGAAGGGAAGCGGAAAAGCGGAAGGCCAAAGAACATATTACGTCGAGAAATAGAAGCAGATATGAAAAGGATGAATAACAGCTGGAAAGAACTAGAAAAGATTGCCCAGGACAGAGTTGGATGGAGAATGCTGGTGGACGGCCTATGCTCCTCCACAAGGGTAACAGGCGTAAGTAAGTAAGTAAAGTGAATGAATTGAATAGATCACACGTTGCGAATCAAATTAGACACGAAGATAATGTGTTGAATGTGTTTTGAATATCAGTATACATGTGTACATGAGTAGTAAATTATTAAGCCAATGAGCTTAAAACCAATAAGTGAACGGATAATTGTCAACAATGGGCATGTAAACAAACACACATTTATGGGCATATACATAGTGAATACAATAACTGAATTACAGTAACAGATTATTGGAAATATATTGTTCATTCTTTGACCCAATTTTATCTATCCCTAGCAAGATAATTTATGGGCATATATAAACGAGAAATGGTCTGCTATAAACTTATTTGCGTTTTTTAAGCTGGGGAATGCAGCATAAGCATGTTATAATCGCATGAAAAAAAGTTTTTCCGTAGTTCTATCTTATGAATAGAATGTATGTATCACTGTTCATACTTATGAGATTTAGTAATTAATTGGATTTACAGACATTTGCCATGTTAACTAGTTATATTCATCATTTCCAGCATGAAGACAGGCTTTCTTACGATGTCAGCTGAAAAATGGTTGCTGACGAGAGAATATTTGACAGTTGTCTCGTTTGAAATACCTTAAAAGTGCTCGGTTATGATGTAGTAGGCTACCAGATCTGGTGGCTTCCCTGTCGGCTCATTTTATTTAGTAACCTAACTTCTTATTCACTTTATCTCTCTAGAAAAATTGGATATACTTTACAACTCATTGTTCTTTAAGCAGCAGTCAATTTCACAATTGTCCGGTGTTGACCAAATTTTATCAACTAAATCATTGACTAACTAACTCAGTAATAGATTCTCAGACTACAAATCTGATTAGCATAGTTACGGATCCCAGATGGAGCAGCATTTACCTCAATATTGCTGGTATGCATTGCTAACGAGTTTCAAACAGTACAAAATCTAGGCCAAGCAGCGCTTCTTGTCGACTTCCTCCAACTATCAAATATATTCTATGGTACTTTTTATGATAATATCCACAATCATATAAAGCCAAAGAGCTTACCATTTATAACTTTCAATAGTTATTTATTATAACTTAACAGAATACTATGAAAGTGTTTAATTTCATTCCTTAAACCAGAAAAATCAGGATCATACTTCACTTTGTTTGAAATTTCATAATTTTATACGATAAAAAAGGGGGGGGAGAAGACAAAACAAACTTCAATGGACAATTACCTCCACTGGATGATTAATGATTTCGACATTCATGTATGTATAATATTGTCAAAACTGAATACCCCAATCAACAAATTTTCTCTTAAAAATAATCCTTCAGTCGAATGTTTATGGGGCGATATATTCTTCATTCTATTTAACATTTATACGAATCAATCTATTGTCTTTACATTCTATCTATGCCTATGTATGGATATATAGACAATAAATTATACTTGAGTGTATGTTTTATTAAATAGATATTACATCTTTCATTCATAAGAACCCCCTTTAAACTAATCTTGTTCTTAGTATTCTAAAAATGAGGTTATTATGTGCTATTTCCTGACTAGAACTTTCTATAATTATAATCATTCTTTTGATCGTTTTCTTCTCGGCTAACTTTCACTTTGTTTGTTTTCGTTCTTCTGGTAAGTCAATTCACATTTGACATCAGTAATGTGTATAGTCATTATCAATCTAATAATAATAAGTATGGTAATAGTAATCACTTATAGGTATCAATGCTAAGGTTGAACTTGAGAGTTTCAAAGAAATTGATCATTAGGTAGAAACTTTATATATATATATATATATATATATATATATTCATGCGCGAGGCTGATAGGTCCTGGGTTTGTATCTCGTGAGGCGGGATCGTGGATGCGCACTGCCAAGGAGGAGTCCCACAATCGGACGAAACGGCCGTCCAGTGATCCCAGGTTTTCCATGGTGGTCTAGCTTCAATTGACTCATGATTTCAACTTTATAAAAAATATATCTATTGTTATAACTCAATGATTATTTCCTTTGTAACATTCAAACTTGTGCTAATTTAATTCAATTATTTATTTACTATGAAGAAGTGACTTGTATTAAGTTACAAAACATCAGAAATATAATTTTCCTATTCATTGCAATATAACAACAAAAAATGTATATCAGGAGTTTTGTGGATATTATAGTAATTTTCATAGTTGAGATCATGAATCAATTGAAGCTAGACCACCATAGGAAACCTGGAAGCACTGGACGGCCATTCAATCCTATTGTGGGTCTCCTCAGCAGTGCGCATCTATGATCACGCCTCGTGACATTTGAACCCAGGAACCATTAATCTCGCGCGCGAACGCCCAACATCTAGATCACTGAGCCGGTCAGCATCCAACGGTGTTAATGTCTAACTTCAAATAATCCGTGAAATTGAGCGACATATCCACCATTGTGTTCAGTGATTTACTATCTCACAACAGACCTGGTTGAACTCCACTGATCACTGCTTCTCATTAGAACTTTAGGAAATACTTCTTGAAGCCAGTCACTAACGAGCATATGTTGATTAATATCAGAAAGGGTTTTTGTGGACATCATAGTAATTTTAATAGTTGAGATCATGAATCAATTGAAGCTAGACCACCATGAAAAACCTGGTAGCATTGCTGAGGAGTCCCACAATAGTAATTACTTATGTTTATATTCATTACTTTTCTAACTAATCTTTATAGTATATTCACCTAGTTACAAAAATTAGTAATTGTTGATTACCGGTAATCTTTCTTTCTTTTATTCTTTCATTCATAATACACATTCTATACATACATTATTGAAATTCAGTGCCAACATAAAATAGATTCCTTTTCAACCATCTGAAACATTAAATATTTTGAAAAGATACAAGAATTTATAAAGAACATTCACACTTTTATTACCAATAATCATAATAATACGATTAATAGTACTACTGTCAGTATTATACTTATAATAATCAAAACAATATAAACTATGTATAATGATAGTTAATGATAATTAGTAAATACTACTAATAAGTAGTAAAATTAATCATACTTATTTCTTTCTTGTGTTTGTTTGTTTGATTTTGATTTGACTAAAGTAGATTGGCACAGATTTTTCTTCTATGGAACAAAATAATATCCAATAATGAAAAGTGCCTATAAATTCTATATTGAATAAATATTAACTGAATGGATAAATGTCTAATTCAGTTTATGTATAGTTATGTGTGTTTGTGTGTTTCTGTATGTGTGTAAATAAGCATGTATACATCAAGATAAGTATATATGGGTAAATCTCCATGTGTGTGTGTGGGTGTGGGTGTCAATTTTTTTTGGAGGAATCGTACATTTACACAGAACCAATATATATGTGCAAATGCGTTCACAGAACACAAATGTAGATAGATCCAAATACATAAGTAGTTTTCTTTATAAATATGAACACTATATCAATATAGAAAACAATGTTAAATGTCATTATTCATTGTAAACCATACTAGTACAATGACAAGGCGCCTAAAATTACCGGTCAAATAACAAAATACTAAAAATATGTATTTCTAAAAAAAAATACAATTAACAGGTTGATGCTTACATCTATTATTATTAGTAGTATGTATACAAAGACTTCATATACACACGAACATATATATATATATATATATATGTATCGAAAGCTACTTCTCCCTTCCTCACCTCTGTATTTTCTAGCTATGCACTACAAAATCTATCATCATGAATCTTTCTATACATTTGTATATAACTACATGTCTATCTGATCCGAATCATGTTTTTATACAACCAGTGAAACAACACTTTTTTTTACAGAACTAGACAATGTTATATATTAAATGAGGAAATTATTTCTAATTAAATGCACTTTAAGGATATAAGGATGGATTGTGGAAGTAGATAAAGTAGAAATGCTTCATTTTACTTTTACACTATTCATATTATGCATTAATTCATTTTAACTTGTGGAAATTATAATTGGCTTTACAAAAGCTGATGTAATTTGTCAAAACAAGAGTTTTTTTTTGTTTTGGTTTTTGGAAACAAAGATTCAAGTATACTGGGAAAAGAATACAGTTTATGAGATACTGTGGTGTGGGTTACTTATATCCATATATGTAGTATATGATGATGGTCAGGTATAGAATGTATTTCAATAGAAGATCGATAAGGAAAGAACAGTAATGAAGTGCAATTGCTGTGGAAATGCATGAACAATGATAATCGGTGACTATGGACGGATATTTGCAGAAGAAACAGTCAAGATTGAGATAATTGATTGATAGTTCGCAAATTAACTGTTTACTGTATGGTTATCAGATTTTAGTGAGATAGTTTGTAATTTGTGCTTAAATACATTCGATTATCCCCACTCGTGTACTCATTCACAACAATACCACTTTATTCTTGAATATTCGTGAAAAAAGTAGTGAGATTTGTGTAAGATAATTGTTAATAGATTATTACATAATGCTGAGGAGTCCCACAATAGGACGAGACGACCGTCCAGTGCTTCCAGGTTTTTCCATGGTGGTCTAGCTTCAATTGACTCATGATTTCAACTATATATAAATAATACATAGTTGATTAAATGTAAAGCTTACCGTAAACATTTTTTAAAAGATAGATGACAATGTGGAGATACCTTCGTCGAACAACCAACAAAAGTACAAGGATATTTATATGTAACTCCTTATAAATGCAAACCAGAAAGGTGATTTTATTTGATATTCATTGAGAAGTTCTGTAACAAATGATAAAAAAGACTCATTCCTCTTGATATCATACTTATTTGATTAACAGTAACGGCCATTAAATTAAATAAATAAAACTTCTACCCGAAGTTTGTGCTGATGATGTCGTTAAGAAAACACCCCTTATATGTTTGGTCGTAGTTTTGTTCCTGCACAGTTGTAAGGTAGTACCAAATACGGAGATAGTTCGGTTAGATAATATTAAGTATCAAGAAATGCTTTCATTGTTAAAACATATCTAGATTTTTTTATTGAGATCACGAACCGATCTATGTTTATCGTAGGACGAAACAACCGTCCAACGCTTCTAGGTTTTCTATGGTTGTCTAACATTGACCAGCTCATGATCTCAATAAAAACTCGACAATATCCACAACCTTGCACCGATACATTTAGATTGTTGCTAAAAGTTAAACAGTAATGAATGAATCGAATTTTTGCGTAAAGGTAATAGGTATTGATCGGGTTTGTACATTGAATATCCTATGATACGACCAAATGAGAATTTCATTTGAAGCCATAACTTCCCCCTGATTTTCTGTTTTCTACCAGAAAGTTGAGGTTCACTCAAGTGGTGTGTTCATAACAGACATATATAGAGAGCTTTGAACGATTGAAATTCAATCACAAGTGAAATTATGCTCTTGTATGTAAAACTCACATACTAAATGAATGAAAATTTGACAGAAAATGTTTAATATTTTACTGTGATTGAAAAAGGTTGGTTGTCATCACACTTTAGGGATACTTAGTGAATACCTTATGGACGAGAGAGAGACCGTGACTTTTCAGTCTTCAAATGTGTCTAGCATTTCTTAATTACTGAGTCAGAATACAACGGGTTACATTTCATAACTTCATTTAGGTTGTGTTATGACTTGATCTTGATCTAAAGTCATCGTTGAAGTACCATATTATTCTCAGTTTTGTTAAAACATTGGTTCACGGTTATTTTTACCCGACATGGTTGGATTTCACTGGTCATGACTTCCCACTAAAACTAAGAGACTATAACTAAAAGTTATTTGCCGGTGAACGGTAGATTTCATTTTTATTGAAAGGTTTGTGGAGATTAGCTTAATATTAGGACGAAGACGATGGTTATTTGTAAGTAATGTAAAGTACTAACAAATTAAATTGACTTTCCCAAGTTTCCTAACTAGATAAAAAATGATTGTTTATTACCAAAAGCAATACTGAAAACTATTCATCAATTTATGCTAGATTAAATGAACATACAGAAATCATCAACGGACACCCTAATACAAATATATGATGGCCCAAGTTGCCATAACAAGGTGAATAGGAAAAGAGATTGGAACAATATAGTAACAGTGATAATCAGAAAGATTAAACATTTGGAATTTATGGTCGAAAGCGTGGGCCAATTGAAGTTAGACCACCATGGAAGACTTGGAAGCACTGGACGGCCGTTTCTTCCTATTGTGGGACTCCTCAGCAGTTTCCTTGGTGGTTTAGCTTCAATTGACTCACGCTTTCAACTATGAAAATACTAAATCTCCACAAAACCCCTTCTGATTTGGAATTTAGTTTGAAGAGTAAGTGTAAAAGTATGAACTCATTCAAGTTAAACTAAAACTTCACCAATCTATAATAAGACAGTATATCGTTTTGAAGGATGTATCAGCTTTTTGATAAATTAGATATGTGCATACCAATGATATGTTTCTTTGTATTTTTTATAGTTAACGTCAAATTATCATTACTGATAAATGATATATAGTAGTATAATAAAGAAACCTAACGACTATTTCAATTTTGACCAGAAATAATCTGTTAAATCAGTCAATAATTCTATTTCTGATAAACCTTAGACTATAAAGAAACTGATTATTGTATAATTTTGAATAATTTGAGCATTGGGTAGATTGTTATTAAAAAAATTAACATATTTGTAATATTCCAATGAGTAGGAAAATTAGATTTTCTGACGTTTCGTGACTCAGTGTAAGCCACTTCTTCAGAGAACTAAAAAAGAAGTGGC
>NC_031500.1:9833467-9837147 GCF_000237925.1 Schistosoma mansoni | reverse complement strand
ACTCATTGGAATATTACAAATATGTTAATTAATTTATTTATTGTAAAGATCATTTTTGTTATAAAAACAAAACATATACCACTTAACACTCTGGAACTCGAACTCAATACCGTTCGCTTTAAACGAAATCGTGCTATCCGCTCAGCTATCGAGTCCTGAAAGCCACTTGCTTGTGCAACGTGAAGAAGTTTGAATTCACTTGGTATTGTTTGTTTGAATCTTCCCATTGATGATGTTTAGGACTGCAACTGATCAATCTTTTATTGGCATATGTGCATACTATGCATATAGCCTTAATTCACAAGCATTATAAGCAAAGATGGACAGTGGCTACTCAGTAGCTGAGTAGATAATACGATGGCGTTTGAAGCGAGAGGTACTGGGTTCGAGTCCCAGAGTGAACATCAACTCTAAGATGCAGGTACATCTATCTTATGAGTCCCAAATAGGACGAAACGTGCATCCTGGATTCCACTGCTAACCACTATCTTTGCTAATCATGCTTGTGAATTAAGGCCATATCGGCGCAATACTCACAGTATGCATATATGGCCAATCAGAGACTGATCAGTTGCAGTCCTAAACATCAATGAGAAGATTCAAACAAACAATACCAATTGAATTCATATACCATTTAACGGTATGATATGTTCAATTTTAAATAATTGTCACTATGAAGAAAACTTCAATTTTTCATAATCGCATTTTTTAAAAAGAAAAAAATAAAGAAAAAAACAGTCGGCTTATACATTATTTGTATACAAATAATTTATTGATATATAGAATGTTCCAATTATCATATTAAATACAACAACAACAAAAATAGTTGACAAGGATATTTGAAAAATTTTAATTTTTCGTGATACCTCCATGTATGTATTGTATATCTGAGGGTAATAAATGTAGAAATTCCGTTTTTTTTTCTTATTTTTGTACACAATTGATGAATAATAAACTAAATTATTGAAAGGACAAACTGTCATTATTAAGAATAAGACAACGAACAAACTGGAATAGACTATCATCTCTATGATGGAGTAAACAAAAGTATACATAAATCAGTCATGATACTTATAATATGTAACTAAGAAAAAAAACCTCAAAGGAATAAAATATTATAGTTGATAGAGAATGGAATCCAGGATGCATGTTTCGTCTTATTTTGGACTCATCAGCTGAGTGTACTTGCATCCCAGTGTTGGTTTTTACTTCGGGACTCGAACCCAGTACAGAGAAAATACAACCAAACAACATAAAGTGAATTTAAAAAGCATAAGGTTATTATTATTAATATTATTATTAGCTTTATTCAGTATTATAACTCCTCCTGTAGCCCTTATGGGGGCTACTGCAGGTTCCAAGCCCGGATAAAGGAGGAGGGTTGGACATGGGGTTAACGACCCTATCCCATAGAAAACTAACTCGCTAAAAACTGTTAACCAGGAAAAACAATTCAATATTATATTTTTGGTACAAGATAGAATTCTCAGCACAAAGTATTTCAGTTACTTTTTGTTTCTTATTTCTTGATCGATATTGATAATAAATACTCAGTGATCACCAGTTAGATATTAGCATTTCAGAAGTCGATATCTTTTCAATGCATATTGCCAGCCATCATAGTGTCTCCGATTGTACATTTTTGTAACTTGTACAGAGATTGGTTGTAAACTTTTGACAAACTTACCTGAATAGTTTATGCAATTAATTGACATAATGATGTGTTAAAACAAACAAGGTAACAGATAACTTGTTTAAATATCTAGCTAACAGGAACAGGTAGCTCAGATATTCAAGCAGTCAGTTATGTACACGTAAAGAAATAATGAACTGAAATCTACCCACATGTAATATATAACCTACTTTCCTTTCTTATTGTAATTAATGTTTTATCACCAACCCTTGCTCATCCCTTGGCCAACCACAAGGCCAATTAATCAATAGCGAGGCGGGATCGTGGATGCGCACTGCTGAAGAGTCCCATAATAGGACGAAACGGCCATCCAGTGCTTCCAGGTTTTCCATGGTGGTCTAACTTCAATTGATTCATAAACTCAACTCTATAGAATTACTAAAATCTCCACAAAACCCCTTCTAATAGTAATCTTAGCTATCGGATGACTTAATTTGACCATGTACTTACGACCTTTCGTAGTCAAATGTAATTGTCTCTCTTATATTTATTCACAAATCTTTGCATTATTATTATTACTGGTTAAACATCATTATTAATCTCCCCTATACATGATTCGTTCATTTCGCATTGATACTTCCTTATTACGTCTTTCTAATTTTTCACACAATTTAATCTTCCACTTGATCAAATTGTAATTGCACTATCATATCTCTCGCCCTAGCTGACCCATACTGATTCTGATCACAGATCTTAAATTTTCACTTAACATATATACAGATTCAAGTGTTAACATTCTATATGAGTCATATCAACATTAACAATTTTATTCTATTTGGTTTGACAATCCTAAATTTACATGCTTTAAATGATGTACTTTGCCTTTAACCTGGCCATTTTTTCGGATTATTAATTTGGATATATATAATTGCAGAACCTGAGGAGAATTTATAGAAAAGAATATTTTTCAAATCCTCTTAGTATTGTTTGTTTAAATCTTCTCATTGATGTTTAGGACTGTCTCTAATTGGCATATGTGCATACTGTGCGTATCGCCTCGGTGTAAACAAACAATACTAAGTGAATTTAAACTTCACCACATTGCACAAGCAAGTGGCTATCAAGACTCTGTAGCTAATTTGATGATGCGATAGCGTTTGAAGCGAAAGCTACTGAGTTGGAGTCCCAGATTGAACATCAACTCTGAGATGCAAGCACATCCAGCTGACGAGTCCCAAATAGGACGAAACGCGCGTCAAGCTGGATTCCACTGTTATCCACCATCCATCTTTGCTAAGAATATTCTTCGTTCAAATATTAGTCTTTTAATGATGATAGGGATCTTTAAACGAATACAATAGTCATTATTTTATTTATTCATTTATTTATTTATTATGATGATTGTTGCTCTGTTTAGTGACCAAGAAAAACCTGTTACTTAATTGTTCTGGTTTTTACTTAAATTATTATAAATTGTATATAGTTAGTTACTTTATTTTGTAAAACTATACACACATACGCAAATAGTTCATGTTCATAAATACATACATAGATACACAACGTATGAGACAAGGCGTCAATTTAATTTTCATTGGATTCATCCATTATGGTTAATGTAAATGTTTTTAATTTCAATATTATGTCTGGTGTAAAATTGGGTTCATTCAAGTGATGGATATTTTAACGTTTAGTTTACAAATCTGATGTATACATTTACATTTATGTGAGAAAAAATTATTTTTTGTATTTTATACAGAGAGAAAAATAAAATCAGAAGGGGGTTTCTTGTGGAGATTTAGTATTTTCATAGTTGAAAGCATGATTCAGTTGAAGCTAGGCCACCAAGGAAAACCTAGAAGCACTGGACAGCCGTTTCTTCACATACTGAGACTCCTCAGCAGTGCGCATCCACGGCCTCGCCTCACGAGATTCGAACCCAGGACCTACTAGTCTCGCGCCAGAGCACTTAATCGTTGAAGTTGATTGAAGTTAGACATAAATACCATCGGATGCCGGCTCAGTGATTTATCGGTTAAGTGCTCCGGCG
>NC_031500.1:9758487-9833267 GCF_000237925.1 Schistosoma mansoni | reverse complement strand
ACGCGCGTTTCGTCCCATTTGAGACTCCTGGATTCCACTGCTAGCCTCTATCCATCTTTGTTTAAAAAGCTGTTTAATTTTATGACTTAAATGTCTATTTTCTTTTTTTCTGTTTTTCTTTAGAAGAAAGAAAGAAGCATATTGTTTTACCGACATCCTTTTGTTGGCTCTCTCTCACTCTCTCTTTGTATTGCTCTAGTTAGATTGTATGTGCGTGTGTGTGTATGTGTTGTTTCTAGAAGAAATCGTGAAGAAAATATAGTAATATGTATACAATTGAATTAGGATTGTCAAATGGAAATTTTTTAGAAAACACGAAATATCTATTTTTTGATAAATGTGTTATATCCCGTGGAGATTTATGAATGGTAACTTTGAAAACTATTTATAGACCAATATGATATGTATATTTCCTATTGTATAATTGCTAAGTAACTAAACTAATCATATTCATGTTCCTTTTAGTATGAGCTTTATTTTGACCTATAGACTATTATTATACGATTTACCATTCTTGAGTTATCCCTAGTCTATTGATTACTGTTCTCCTTATTCACAGCCACATTTGGCTAAATACTGTACAAATGTTATTTTCTATTTTATGGTACGATGTGGTCATTTTGTTTGGTATATAAACTCAGTATGTTTGAGAATAATGATTCATATTGTAGAGGCTGGGTTTTTTTTTTTTGTTTGTGATGTATGTGGGGGAGGTAGGGGGAGGGGGGGGTGTGGGGAGGTAGGGGGATACGGCTTTTGTGTATCTTTGGTCTGATCGATAATTCACTTCTCTCTAACTGGCAGTCTTATCACTTCATATATATCAAACAGGGCACGCACGTACGTACTCAATCGATATAACAAAATGTAATAAATCTCCTTGGTGTTTTGGGAAAACAAATCAACGTTATTAATAAACCTGAAAGCCATAACTGAAAAATATACTGACAATATCTTTGAGTATTGAAATAATATTGGTTTATTAGGGTGTCGTGATTTTAGTAAGCAGAATCTTCAATTGGAATTTATTTTTGATTATCAACTAATTTTTACATTCACTTGGTATTGTTTACTTGAACATTCCCATTGATGTTTAGAACTGTAATTGATCAGTCTCTTATTGGCATATGTACACATTATGCATATTGCCTCGATAAGAGGATGACATTTAAAGCGAACGGTACTGGGTTCGAGTCTCAGAGTGAACATCAACTCCGAGATGCAGGTACATCCAGTTGACGAGTCCCAAATAGAGCGAAACGCGCACCCTGGATTCCACTGCTAGCCACCATCCATCTTTATCGAACTAACTTTTGTTTAGTAATTTTTAGCAGTGTAATAATATCGTCTCACAGACTTGAATTCAGCACCGGTTCCTCTAAAAGCTAACATATTATACATGAAGCCATTAAGTACAGATACCCAATCACTTGTTAAACCAATATGAATGTATCAATACTGTAATCCAGATACAACCAGCCAACGAGTCCCAAGTAAGATTGAGATCTATCAACACTTAAATGGACCCTTTTGTTTTCGAAGGTACATACTGATATCGTCCACTTCAAAAGACCAGTTTTATCCAATATGCTATCTTGTGACAACAGTCGCCTCCGTTTGTCATCTTCAGTTTCTCGTTAATAATATTTAAGAGTCACTTGATCAGTCCCTTCGGAATATTAGTTAAATTTGACCCGGACATCGGTTTTGCCACCAAATAACATTATTTTGAAAACTATTATTAACTAGTAGGTTTGTTAGAGCAATAACAATAATGGTAATATTACTGATTAGTTAAAGGCGATAAGGAAGGAACCCTTTTTTAGACTTAGTCCAAGTTCGTATTTGTTCACATCGTATATCTGTTATGATAAGAGATTTGATGCTCCTAATGTCACAGTTAGAAATATTGTTAATTATCTATGCATCTTGTAATTGCCTGTCTATTTTATTCTCAGTAACCGGTCACGGAAAAGTAATAACCTGTTTCTTATTTGTCTACACCTTAGTCCTAATCAATTTCTATTGATCAAAATGCCAGTCAGTCGTTGTCTTTAATAACATTGAAAAAAATGCAGTCATCGTTTAAGAAAAAAATTGATTTTCACTTTTGAAAGTTTACTTGACAAACATATCAATATTTTTTCTATTGTTTTTAAGTACTTTATCTGATAATCGATAAAGTATTATTTTCTACAGTCGAATTCACGAGTCGAACTAAGCTAGACCA
Organism: Schistosoma mansoni; assembly: GCF_000237925.1. Taxonomy (NCBI): domain Eukaryota; kingdom Metazoa; phylum Platyhelminthes; class Trematoda; order Strigeidida; family Schistosomatidae; genus Schistosoma; species Schistosoma mansoni. The sequence continues at coordinate 9,831,037 of NC_031500.1, read as the reverse complement.
CCATTAGAAAACGGTCGTTTCATCTTAGTATAGGAGTCCCCAGCAGTGCACATCCACAATCCCACACACTGGACTCGAAAACACAAGACCTTCGGTCTCTTGACTGAACGCTAAACCTATAGACCACTGATCCAGTATCCAACGGTGTTAATGTCTAAATTCATTTGATTCATAAACAATAAAGAATAAAACTGTTTTATTTTAAATGACCACTTAAACAATAGAAAGATCGGTAAAAAAAGAATGGTTACATGTCTGTAAACTGAATTGTCATAATTTCTTACATTTCTACCATTTGTACACAACATATTTTCCTTTCTTTTAGTGTATAAATAGGGAAAATACAACTGTCCAGTACTTCCTGGTGCATAATGGTTGTTTAATCAAGATCATTCCATGATTTTAACTATGAAGATCTAACAATCTCTACAAACCTCTTACATAGTAAAATTGATCATGGTCTTACAAATGTTTAATTTTCAGATGAAATTCCAAGAGTTCTATTTACAAACCGTAACCAGTGAAGTCTAACTATGTTAGTATGAGACAATCAAATATTATTATTACTGAATATCATAAAAAGATTGAAGCTAGAAATGCAAACAATCAGGTACCACTTCATCAATCTAAAAATTAAACTCTTATTATAAGATTTGAGAGACCCGAATTCAATCTCGTATACTATGATTATAGAGGTTAAATTGATGAAAACTTCCATAACGGAATAAAACATCTGTCAAGTACTTCCTGATTATTTTTTAGTGGTTATTTCATTTTTCTCTTGTTCACATGGTGTAGTGAATGAAAACATGGGTGGGGACAATCGGATATATTCAAGCACAAATTACAAACTATCTCACTAAAATCTGATAACCATACAGAGTAAACAGTTAATTTGCAAACTATTATTCAAGTGTGTCAATCTTGACTGCTCCTTCTGTAAATATCAATCCGTCTTCTCTGATTTCATTGTTCATACATTTTCATACCAATTGCTTTCCGTTTCTGTTCTTTCCTTATTGATCTTTAGCCAAAATACATTCTATGCCTGACCCTCACCATATACGACTTATATGGATATAAGTAACCCACGCCACAATGGTATATTTTAAAAGTTCTATGTAAACTTATTCAGAACATTAAAATTTCCAAGTCCATTTATATTATTTTTACAAGTACCAAATAGTAGAAGATACTACTTAAACATTCTTGTCAAATATATAAACATATGCATACATTGTTCTATGGTGAACCCTTAGACAATACATAAATTATGATTTAAAATGTACATTTCTTTTCCTTTTATTAATAGTATAGACTAATAAAATATATTTTACTTGACAAAATTTATGATTGGATAATTTCAAATTAGCGCTTAACATTACTAGACTTACTTTATATTTATGGTATGATTCTTTTGTGTCTATTTTTTTCTTTTCTTTTCTTTTTTGTTTTTGTTGTTGTTGTTTTTGTTCTGTTTTTCTGTTGTTTTTCTTGTTTGACTTAATGTTTATTAACTAGTTTATTTATTTTAATTATTAGAAAAAATATGTAACAAGTTAGAGAGAGAAAGCGTTGGTTAGACACTATCAGCAACATTCTACTGTGGGAGAGAACAAACAAGATTTCAGTGGAGGAAGAAATCAGGAAGAAGCAATGGAAATGGATAGGACACACATTGAGGAAATCACCCAATTCAACACATAAGACAAGCCCTCACATGGAATCCTGAAGGTCAAAGAAGAAGAGGAACACCAAAGAACACATTACGCCGAGAAATGGAGACAGACAAGAGAAGAATGAACAAAAGTTGGATCGAACTAGAAAGTAAGGGCCAGAACAGTGTAGGATGGAGAACGCTGGTCGGTGGCTTATGCTTCATTGGGAGTAACAGACGTAAGTAAGTAGGGAGAGAGAGAGGGAAAAAATAATTTTGGACAAAATAAGTAATTTAATAAATACAAATTCTAAAACTTTAAAATGGATCAATATGAATTTGTTACTAAGGGTGAAAGAATTTAAAATATGGAAGTATCATTTTTTTTAGAAATTGTTAATTAAAACTAGTGTCAAAATTTACCTAAAAACTAGAGAAAAAAATGGATAAACAGTTAAATGAGTAAAGCTCAAGAAAATCACCTATGAATGAATGAATGAATGGAGGAAGGAAGGAAGGAAAAGAGTTTATAAATGAGAGTATGAAATGAGATTACATTAATAAATGGTAAAAATTATAATTACCCAGAGTAGTGGTAAACCAAAAAAATGGTATTCTTTTGAATATACATGTTCAGTTTGTTTGTGTAGTGGTTATTTTCACAGGTTTCAGTGTATCGACACCATTTCCGTTGCCGAAAGGATGATGAGCAGTGGCACTATTAAAACAAGTTGATTTTTCGATATCTAATACCTTCAACATATGCTCACTGGTGATTGGCTTCAAGAAGTATTTCCTGGAGTTCTAGTGAGAAGCACTGACCAGTGGAGTTCAACCTGGTCTGTTGTGAGATTGTAACTCATTGAACACAATGGTGGATGTGTTGCTCAATTTCGTGGATTGGTTGAAGTTAGACATTAACATCATTGTATGCCGACCGGCTCAGTGGTTTAGAGGTTAAGCGCTGGCATGCGAGACTGATAGTTCCTGAGTTCGTATCTTGCGAGGCGGGATCGTGGATGCCTACTGTCTGAGGAGTACCAAAATAGGACGAGATGACTGTGCAGTGCTTCCAGGTTTTCCATGGTGGTCTAACTTCAGTTGACTCATGAACTCAACTATTAATGTTCGTAATCATTACTACCTTACAAAATGAGTATCTACTTCACCAAAAATAGTGTAACTACTTATTGAATTATTGTTAATCGTCTTAGGAATCAGTTAAAAGTTATACGAAATACATTTCAGACAACTTATTCTCTCAAAACAATTGTATAGAAACTGTTATATAATGTTTATAACAACGTTAAATCATTCTGACAGGACATTAACATATCCTCATAGTCAAGATCATTAATATTCAATGTTTAACTTCGTATAAATTTAAGCACATATAGTAGTAAGCAAGATGACGAGTGGGGACTATCGAATGCATATCAGCACGAAGTTACAGAATATCTCACTAAAATCTGACAACCATACAGTAAACAGTTAATTTACAAACTATCATTCATTTGTCTCATTCTTGACTGTTCCTTGTACAAATATCAGTCCATCGTCTCCGTTTTTTTGTTCATCCATTTTCATACCAATTGCGTTTCGTTTCCGTTCTTTCCTTGTCGATCTTCTAGTGAAATACATTCAATACCTGACCATCATCAAATACTATTTATGTGGATATAAGTAGCCAACACTACACTCGTCCCCCACTTAAAGCAGTCGTTCTTGTGGTGGTTCTGCTCCCTGTGCCACGTTCTTCTTTTAGTGCAGTCTGTACCACACTCTCCGCCAAGATGTCGAGTCTGCGGCGCGCTGGTCTCTATAGCTACGTCGACTTTTAGGGGCACCAACATCCGACATCCACCCGGCACCTGGGTAGTTCAACACCCGTGCTCCACCAGCCTGCCGAGCCATCTATATCTTATGTCCGCCCAGCAGCCGTATGTCCCAACGCTCCTCCCCGTCGACAGCACCTGCTACAGCTAACGCCACCCCTCCAGAGCACTCCTCTCGACGTCAACAAAAATGTATAAAAGCTTTATTCATATTTCTCTTGTTGTTGATATTTTCTATTCAATGATTTTGTTTAAATCAATGTCCATTTTTATTTGTTTAATTACTGTTAAAGTTTTAGAAAAATTACATTTCAAATCATTTTCTTTTCTTTCTTCTATGTCTTTCTATGTTTACATTTTATAAGTCAATTTAATGTTTATATTTCTAATGTAACGGTGTTGAATTGATAAAAGGTAAATATTATTTCTGCGGTAATTTATTCCATAATTTTAAAGCAATAATAAAGTAAACAATGTCTATTATCTGTGTGTTATGGTTTGTTCATCAATCAAATATGTAATCATTTGAATAAAAATTTAAGAAATTAAAGATCATCTTGATATCTTTTAATGTTGCAAATGTAGAAATATGAATCAACGAATTAATATGACATAATTCATTGAAGGGGGGGTTTGTATATTAGTGGTATATTTGTCCTATTCACGAACATGTATATCTGTAAATGAATTAAAGATCATTTTAATAGTTGAGACCATGAATCAATTGAAGTTAGACCGCCATGGAAAACCTGGAAGCACTGCACAGCCATCTCGTCCTATTTTGGTACTCCTCAGACAGTAGGCATCCACGATCCCGCCTCGCAAGATGCGAACTCAAGACCTATCATTTACGCGCGAACGCTTAACCTCTAAACCACTGAGCCGGTCAGCATCCAATAGTGTTAATGTCTAGCTTTAAATAATCCACGAAATTGAGCAACACATCCACCATTGTGTTCAGTGAGTTACTATCTCACAACAGACCAGGTTGAACTCCACTGGTCACTGCTTCTCACTAGAACTCCAGGAAATACCTCTTGAAGCCAATCACTAGTGAGAATATGTTGATTAAGAATATATTTCTCTTAGTGTATTAATCATGTTTTTTCATTTGTTGATTGCATATTGACTTCTGTCTTTTTGAAAGTAGATTATACAATAGACTAACTCTAACTAAACAGTCATAGAATAACAAAGCTTTTATTCAAAAATGAACAATATTTGAGCGATCTATGGGGATCTTTAAACTGCCAAAAATTTTATTATATCCTAAAACGGGATTTTTTTGTCATAATATACCTACGATACCATTAAAACGTTTGACAATCGAATAAATCTGAAGTTCATAGTCATAATAGATTTATTCGTAAGCAATATCTGCAATTCACGCCAGTTTTAGGGAACTAACAATCTTCGGAATCTAATCAAGTGAATTTAACATAATATCAGTAGGTTATTTTTATTCGAATTTCTCTGCTTTGAATCAGAAGTAGATTACTTTGCATCATATTTTGTGGTAGTTTAAAAAATATAATCAACTATCTCTAATTTTCAAAAATCTATGTGATCAAAACGAACAATAGTTGGAGGGACTTTGTGGTGACAGGCATAATTTATGAGTTTTTTACGTTATAGACTAGTTTTAGCTAGGTTGTCTTTTACGAACTCCCATCACTGGGAATTTAGGTAAGATATTTGTCTACCAACTAATGAGTATATCTCACAGCAATTTAAGCTTCTAAATTTTATGTCTGAAAAGTAGCCTTTAAAAATAATGGGCATTCTCAGGTTACTAGTATTTAATCATAGGTTTACTGAGAGAGGAATACTGAAGATAGACTCAAAGTGCTAGGTAAAAATAAAAAATCGGTTGACAAGGTAGTGAATCTTCATCGATTGAGCTGGTTTGGATATGGAATAAACATGAAAAACCACCATTTATCTCGATGTTGTTTGAAGACTTGCGTAAGAGTAAGCTGGAAGAAAGGCAGGTAAAGTAAAATCAATGCATAAAGTCAGTCAATGAAGTCATTGGACATTGAAATGAGATATATTTTGTTTGACAAACACCACTTGATGTGGGAGTTTGATCAATTTTCGCAACCAATGGTTAGAGACTTTGGATGAAGGGGCTTTGAACCGATCGTAATGATCCAGACAGATTTACTCTTTGTTTTAGCCTTTAAGTGTTCTGTTTTAAAATGATCTTATACATTTTATTCCGGGAAATAATGTTTTCTTCTTGACCCATACTGTCTCCTGTTTTTTAATATTACTGGTACTGTTAGTGCATATAATAATTCAATACCTCACTGTACTGATATGGTCTTATAACTTCAGCCGATGCACATGTTTATCAGGTTTTACGTTACATACTTCTGACTAAGTGGCTGGTTGGATATTATGTATATGGATAGTATGAATATTTCCACCTCTTCCAGAGTTCCACCATCAAGTGTGACTGTGTCAGTGTTCTCCGTGTTGTATTTGAGAATCTTGCTTTTTCTTTTGTGTATGTTGGGGCCTATTGATTCAGAGACTGCTGTTACATTTGTTGTCTTCGTCTGTATTTGCTCGTGTGTATGAGATAGGAGGGCTAGGTCATCTGCGAAGTCCAAATCATCTAATTGATTCTGAGCTGTCCATTGTATTCCGTGCTTCCTGTCAGATGTCGAAGTCTTCATAATCCAGTCAATCACCAGAAGAAAGGGGAAGAGGAAGAGTAGACAGCCTTGTCTGACTCCGATCCTTACTGGAAATGCATCTGTCAGCTGCCCTCCATGCACGACTCTGCACTGTAGTCCGTCGTATGAGTTCTGGATAATGTCGAAAATCTTTTCAGGAACTCCATAGTGTCGAAGAAGCTTTCATAATGTTTTCCTGTCCACACTGTCAAACGCCTTCTCATAGTCAATAAAGTTGATGTATAATGACGAATTTTACTCAAATGATTGTTCAACGATGAGCCGTAGTGTCGCAATTTGGTCTGTGCATCTCGGCTTTCATCATGAGGCGTCATAATTATCCCTTCAACTCCCAGGGCAGAGTTTAAATGGTTTGAATTATTTTTTTTCTGGTTAGCGTTTTTTTAGTGAGTTAGCTTTTCTACGGGATGGGGTCGCTAACCCCATGCTCAACCCTCCTTCTTTACCCGGGCTTGGGACCGGCAGTAACTCTCGAAGAGCTACAGGCGGAGTTACTTTCCTCTTTACTCATTTTAAATCAATATTGAATTCTATGTACAAAATCAGTTTCTAGACAATGAGAAGAGATAAGAAAACCGTTATCTGTCGATCTATACACACAAAAAAAGAACAATAAAATAACAAGGTAACATACAAGTCTAATCATTTTCCATCGTCTCTATCTACATTTCCTGTTTAATTACATCAATTACTAAAATAGAATGAAAATATATTCAGCATTTTATGTCTGATAGAAGATAAGATAATCATTTCCGTGATTAAAGGTAGAAATAAATCTAATGTCATTGAAATAGTATACTGATCAGTATGTTCTTTAAAAGTAAAACTAGAAAAAATCAATTCGCCCCTACTACCAGGACTAAAGTACTCGCAAGTAATGTATCTGATTAGGTAGGAAATCAACAATAATGACAGGATATACTCAACAACCAATCTAGGTAACAGAAAACTAATTAATAAAGTTATTTTGTAAGATCATTGATAGGGGAATGAATTTAGATCCTAAATATCAGTGCTGATTTTTATTTGTTACTACAACATCCGAAATTAGAGGTTTGGGGATGGGGTCGCTAACCCCATGCCCAACCCTCCTCTTTTTTGTGGGCTTGGGACCGGCAGTAACTCTAGAAGAGCTACAGGCGGAGTTAGTTTAGGAATATTATTTTGTTGAGATTGAATTTTCTAGCCTGAGTGGTTTATTATTATTATTATTATTATCATTATAACTATTATTCGCAAACAGCTTACCAGTACATAATTGTTATAAAGAAACTATTTCAGGTTTCTTCAGCAATGCAAATTTAAACCGTCTTCTGAAAATCCCAATAATCTTTACATAATAATCCCTATATTTAAACATGTTACGTAGTATTTAGAAGAATATTGAGTTACCTTTAAAGAAAAAAGGGAGGAAAGAAAGGGGTGATGTGTGAAAATAATTTAATAAGCATATTTGTGAAACAGAATAAGAATAAACGGTAATACATGGATCATAAAATAAATGAAGAAATAAATCAATAATGTTTGATAAGATTTGATGGTAGAATAAGAGTTTATCTGGTTGGCGTATTTTTTTTAGCAAGATTTTTTTTCTACGGGATGGGGTTGCCGTTTTCATACTCAACCCTCCTCCTTTATCCGAGCTTGAGACCGGCAGTAACTGCAGAAGAGCTACAGGAGGGGTTGAGTCTATGCAGTAATAGTTTAGAATGAGATGAAAGTCTTAATTGATTGCAAACAATGATCATCAAATATCAATTTTTAATAGTCATATAGACATGGTAAAGATAAAACCAATCTGTAAAGTCAATTTATTCAAGTGTAATATGGTGTTTTTATGTATAAACTTTGGATGGTTAAGAATGAAATTTATGTAGGAGGAAGATAGAAATAAAGAGAAATGAATATTACATGTGCCTGGGGATCTATCATGATAGTAATATTAATAAATATAAACATAAGTGGAATTTAGATATTTACATTCTATGACGTTAAACAAACAAACAAAATTTCAAAGGTTCCACCTTGTTTTATGGTCATTTAAATAAATACCAAACCCTGTTTGTATAAATCACTTGTAATCACCCTGGTATTTATTAAGTGACATAAATCCCTTTCAGAAAGTCATCAAGGAAACTTTTGAACAGAGTTATAGTTTTCCTGCAACAGAGGCTTGCTAAAAGTCTGTTCCACATGGTTTAATAGAGAATAACAAAAAAATTCTGATGTAAGTTTGTGTTTTTAAAATCGATCGAATATTTTCTTTATTGATCTGGGTGTGAAATGATGTATTGGGACACAAAGGGATGGATGCCGAAGAATAAGAAATACTATTTATAAACCAGTGGATAAAGACAAAGTTTGATTTAATGCTCCTGATCCAGAAAGTTTCTAGATAGAGTTGTTGACATATTTGATTATAATCCTTATTTTAATACTTGAGATCATGAATAAATTGAAGCTAAACCACCATGAAAAACCTGGAAGCACTGGAAGGCCATTTCGTCCTATTGTGGGACTCCTCAGCAGTGCGTATCCACGATGCCGCCTCACTAGATTCGAACCCAGGACCTATCAGTCCCACAAAACCCCTTCTGATATAATCCTTATTGTCAAAATACCTCAAAATAGCATTAGTAAATCTTCTTTGAACACCTTCGATTTCCCTCAAATTATTATTCCTGCAATTGCTGTAAACTACAATACTATATATGCAAGGATAGGTATGATAAATTTTTTTATAGAATAATAATAATTTAGATTCCATGTAATTGAAATTTATCATTATGAGTCCAATGAACCTCCCTTTTTTAGATACTTGAGATGCAATGTGCTCGGGAAAGTTCAATATTTGGTTATGAAATCTCCATTGCTTTTCTAAACAACATCATTAGGACAAAATTTAGATAAACAAAGGTCATTAGAACTTCTCCGTAAATGGATAACTGGTTATCCTGCTGTATGAGGGACATTTGTAAATAGAATATCAAGTTAGATCTATTTTGCTGTAATAAATTGATGTGTTTTAGCTGAGAATAAAAAATATTGATTTCGTTTGATTAAGGTAAGAAATACTAAGATGTTATGTCATTAACAAAGGGATCAGAAATCCCATGTACTGAATAGATGTCAAATAATAGCTTGGAGAGCATTGAAAAGCGTAAAGAAAATTCGATCAGTGTACAATTGGGGAAGATGATGTGAAAAATTAGTAATTACAAGTTGTAAGATTAGAAAAAAGATTAGAATAACAATAGGGCACTTTGAATATAGTGATTTGGATCAGAAGGGGATTTGTGGATATTATAGTAATTTCAATAATTGAGATCATGAGTCAATTGAAACGTACTGCTGGGGAGTCCCACAATAGGACGAAACGACCGTCCGGTGCTTCCAGGTTTTCCATGGTGGTTTAGCATCAATTGACTAATGATCTCAACTATTGAAATTACAGTGATTAGGCTTGAGTTAATATACTGACAAAATTCCTTTAGCGAGAACACTTTTGAGTCTGTTCTCCTAACTTTTCAGATAGATTGAAATGTTAATTTTGGTGTGAACACGTAGTTAGAGTTGACCAGGTATTCAAGGAGGGAGTTGTTGATTATTATACCTCTTTCTTATTATGATCAAGCAGCATTCATAAAGAGCGGCATTTAGTCTGAGCACACTTTGTGTGAACCGTAAAACCTACTTCATACGAACAAATAAATCGTTAGATATACTCTGTATTGTTGAAATATCTCCGAATCAACAAGGATACTGTAGATATTTTGAAGACTAACCGAATAGATCTTTCTCCGAAATCTCACTAGTCGCATTTCTAAGGTTAACAAACAAGATTGGTTCCAATATTATAAGAGTTCCTTCAACTGGCTATTTTAAATATATCTCTGTGATCACTCTGTCAATGAACCAAAGACATTCTATTTTGTTATTAACTAATAAATAATTCATTTATATAACTTCGATGAATGACGATATCAATAAACGACTTTTCTTCGTTGAACTATTTTGATTTGGTTTGAACTGAAGGCATCATTTCAAATCGTCATTTGGAATGTATATGTACATTTCAAGTATAATCTTAGGTCATCATCTATTTTAAAGAAAGACAGATTATTACGTTTACTTGAAGACTGTTCGTAAGAACTGTAAAACTTTTTTGCAACAGAAGCACAGTTTCAACGAGTACCATTTCGACTAAAATAACAAACTGATTGTTTGAAAATACTACCGTTAAGATGTCAATGAAATTACGCAACTTAACAACTTTACACTTGAGAAACAAATGTGTATGGAGTTCTACATTTCTGATGATACATTCATATGTATTTATGAAGTATTGACATTCAGTTATTCCTTGAAATAAAAGACAGTTATCATCAATCAATAAGTTGATAGTTCTAATTCTTGACCAATAGAGTACATTTATTACTCAACAATGAATAATTTTTTCTGGTTAGCGTTTTTTTAGCGAGTTAGTTTTCTACGGGATGGGGTCAATAACCTCATGCCCAACCCTCCTCCTTTACCCGGACTTGGGACCGGCAGTAGCCCCCGGAGGGGCTACAGACGGAATTACTCAACAATGAGTATAATAATTACTTAGTACACAAATACTATTGACTATCTTGAGTTAGTAATGAATAGTCATTAATAATCTTTCGTTTCAATGATAATTGTTCTATATTTTGCTAATTTCCCGCTACATTCATCCATTAACAAAAAAACAGACAAAGAGGTTTGCATTTGAATACACACGAAAATAGTCGTTTATTTAAATGATATTTACATTGATAAATATTTGGAAATAACACACGAATGTCGAATATTTCTTATTTGTATAAGAATAATTTAAATACTGGAACGTGTATTCGGTGAGGTAATTAAAGTTAAAAAGTAATGTGTAACATTATGACACTGTATATCTAAATACTTAAAATATAAATAACATTCATAAATGAATGGCACTGAAAAGTGTATTTGTTTTATTTTATTTGAACACGTAAATATTGGTACGAAGGGGCACCGAATACATATGCGCCACACAAGTCACTTGATTTGTGTCTGGGCTATGATACTGCTCGGGTGCCCGAACTGAACCAGGTAGTTTTCTTGGGAAGTCACCCCTGGAGCCTTCGACCTAAAGGTCTGATCCACAAGGAAGTGGGGCATTGTGAGGAGATGCAGTCCCATGGTAGCCGGTGACCAATGATTGATTCATATGCCATTCGTTTCCTCATGATACCGGAGCTCATGTGCACCATTGGTTTGGTATCAGGGATTTCCAACTCCCCTAGGTGGATCCTCCGTCTCCACCAAAAGGTCAAAGCGCCGAACATTCACTTTTCGGCCTCTCAATTTCATTAGAATGAAACAGCTGATCAATTCTTTTTGATTTTTACTGATATCCTACTTGAAATCAATCTAAATGTTGTTTCGCCAAAACCAATCATAAACTAGTATCCACAAGCAAATGATATAAGTATCATATCTTACCTCTTATAAAGTATCCCACATTTGTTCTGTAATCAATTTTTCATTGACTAAACATTTTCTTAATAATAACATCAAAAGTCACTGATATGACCAAGTATTCAATTGACAAGTACAGAAATTAATTAGATCCACGACCCCGCTTCGTGAGATTTGAACACAAGACCTAATAGTCTCGCACGCGGGCGCTTAACCACTAGACTATTGAGCCGGTATCCAACGGTGTTAATGTATAACTGCAACCAATCCACGAAATTGATCAACCGTTCACCATTGTCTTCAGTGAGTTGATATCTCACAACAGACCTGGTTGAACTCCACTGGTCACTGTTTCTCACTAGGACTCCAGGAAATATTTCTTGAAGCCAGTCACTAGTGAGCATATGATTATTATTATCAGAAAGGTTTTTGTGGAGATTGACACCGTTGGATATCGACTTAATATTCTAGTGATTAAGCGCACGTGTGCGATACCGATGGGTCCCGGGTTCGTATCTCGCGAGGCGGAATCGTGGATGTGCACTGCTGAGGAGTCCTGAAGTAGGATGGAACAGCCGCCCAGTGCTTCCAGGTTTTCCATGGTGATCTAGCTTTAATTGACTCATGATTGCAACTATAAAACTACTGAAATCTCCACAAAACCCTTTTGATATAAATATTATATACACACCCCTTATAATTGATAAAACTTTCATATTTTCATATTATAAGAACTATCCACCATTTTTTTAATTTATTAAATAAATACTTTAGCAAGATATTTGAAATAATGTATTAGATTAACTCTGATGATAATCATTTTGGTCAATATACAATTAGTTATCATTTGATTGTTTTATTTATCTAGTCACATTGAAAAGAAATTTCTAGTATAAACTGTTGTTGAGGTATCCTACGAAGAATCAAACTGAGGATCATCAGATCTTTGATTCTTTGGTCGACGGTTCCTACCATGCAACAAATCACAAGAATAAAACCGTGACGTTGAAACGTGACTGAACATCTGAGCGATTAGTATATTCATTAAATTAATAATAATTCTACTACTAATAAAATTAATTAAATTCTATCAAGTATTTAATTCATTCGGAAAGTAAAATATAAGTCAACCCATTAATAGATTATTTCTAATGAATTATACATTTATCATTATTAAATATCATCAATCATTTAGTATTGACATAATGAAAAGAAGTTACTCTCTATGTCTCCCTCTCCTCCCTCTCTTCCCTCTCCCTTTCTCCCTAATAAATGGAAAGTACAAAAAAAGAAAGTTGTAGAAATGAAATGAAAGTGTAGATCTAGATCATAAAATCTTGTCCAAATACAAATTGATAAGGATTTATATTTTTGCATTGATATGATTACTAAGGGTTGTAATAGATCAATTTTATTTGATATAATTCCACCATGACAGAATTACTTAATTAGTATAAGCGAAGATGGATATTGGCCAGCAGTGTATGCAGGTACATCCAGCCGATGAAACGTACGTCCTGGATTCTATTGCTGGTCACTATCTATCTTTGCTTATAATGCTTGTGAATGAAGACAATATCGAGGCAATACGCACAGTATGCACATATGCCAATAAGAGACTGACCAGTTGCAGTCCTAAACATCAATGGAAAGATTTAAACAAACAATACTAAGTGAATTTTACTTATTTAGTGTTGTTATTTTTATTTACACTCGGTAGCTGAGTGGATAACACATTGTCTATTCAAAGTGAAGACTACTTGGTGTAAACATTAACAGTGGGATGTGGCCAGTATATCCAGCTGGTGAACTGTAAATAGAACGAAATGAGCTTCCTGAATTCCACTGTTAGTTACTACTCATCATCACTTAAATACATACTTGTGATGAAATGATAATATCTATGTAATCTGCATAAGCTGAATATATACTCTTAAGAGACTGATAAACTTTAGTCCTGAATATCAACTGAAAGGATCTAGAACATTAATGACCAGATTAAAAGAATGTTGAAATTGATTGTGAAAAAAATCAATAATAAATTTGTACAGGTAAAACACACCAGTTATTAAATAGGTATAGTAATAATAAAAACTTAGAAATTAGTTAAATTCATTTTGCATTGTTTGTTCGAATCGTCTCATTAATGTTTAAGACTGAGGAGATTCAAACAAACAATACAAAATAAGTTTAGACTTCACTCCATCACACAAACAGGTGGCTATAAGGATTCAGTAGCCAAGCGGATAACGTGATGGCGTTTGAAGAGAAAGGTACTGAGTTGGAGTCTCGGAGTGAACATCAACTCTGATATGCAGTTGACGAGTCCCGAATAGGACAAAACGGGCGTTCTGGATTTTACTACTAGCCACCATCCATTCAATGTCGTGGTTACTCAATGTAGTTATTACTTTTGCATCGTTGGAATTGCAGTGGTTCCTCGTTTTTCGAGTATAAGTGATAAGTGATTCTGACATAGTAATTAACGATGACAAGAAATAACAATTGGTGACGCAGTCATAACATTCTTATGTAAGTTTTACTTATTAATTCTTTACTCTGTCAATAGATTGTTATATGTTTTGACATGAGCTAGTAGGTGGTAGTCTGTAACAAATCCTGGACTTTGGTTACGTGCTAGTTAGTACTTAGGTTTTAAAACTTGTCTACAGATTCCTGTCGACTCCCTATAATTACCTGACAAAGAAACACAATACACTCAACACTGAGTCACTTATAATTGTGACTTCATTGGGACTTGATCAATAGAATTCGATCAACGGTAAGACGTAGGCAAACATGAGTTTGGTTACTGCCATGGTTGTATACTGGTTGTATATTTGTATACTGAATTTTACTAATAGATACTACCAAATTTAATTTAAACATTTTCATTATGAAAGAAGTTCTAGCACGAAAACAGTATGTTTAACTCAACTGTATAAAAGGAGTTACTCACTGAAAGCAATAATGGACGGTCGTTCAATATCGTGGACTGGTTAAAGTTAGATGTCAACACCGTTGGGTGCAGGCTCAGTCGTCTAGAGGTTAAGCGTTCGTGCGCAAGACCGAAGGTCCTGGGTTAGAGTCCCATTAGTGCTGGATCGTGAATGCGCACTGTTGAGGAGTCTCGTACAAGGACGAAACTGCCTTCCAGTGCTCCCAGGTTTTCTATGGTGTTCTAGCTTAATTCGACTCATGACCTCAAACATTGAATAATACCTGCTTGAAACATTTAATATCGGTGTTAAGCTTATTACTCCCAACCACCTTCGGTGAGCTTAAATAGGAAAGAAAATCACTACAAATGAGCTATGTGAATTTTATTCAAATTTACCATACTAAGAATAGGGAATGTATGTATTTCTAGGTTACACCAACACTGAATATCAAATTTTTTTTATGTTTTCTATAGCGGTGTCTAGAAAATGAAATTCTAAGATTTCATCTTGACATATTTAATCCAACAAAACATTGAAATACCGGAATGGATACTGATAGTTGTTCCTTTTTTTAAGAAAAAATGTATAAACTTACCGTCTGAGTAAAGTTTATAGATATGAGTTTAGCTGAATTTTAACACAATTAGTACTTTGGTGAAGGGGAACCAATTTATTGTTTCATGCAAAATTACACAATGTCTTGATAAATTATGAATATCATACATTAACTACATCATCTACACATCTTTACTTTGTACTTTACATCCTCCATTATTTCTATCATTCCGGCGTTATTTTGATTTCTCTTAGACTTACTTCATGTTTTTATCATTTCAATCTTCTACTGTCAGACATTCTACTTCCGATCAGTGCTATATACTACTTACATCTGCCAATATAAGTAGCATACATCATAGTATAACAAATTTGTTAGAGAATAAATCATGTAAAACAACAAAAATAGACTAGCGAAACATTTGTAGAAACTAAGAAAAGTCGGCAATCTTATTGATCATATATCATGCCTTCCAAAAAAGAAATTTTACATTTCTTGTTTTTTTTAGACGGTTTTTTTTGTGAGATAAACTTTTTATCAATAATCTTTCTTTGAAATAACATTTGTAACTCTTTGTTCCCCCTTTTTCTTTTTGTTTGGTTGCCCATTTAGTTGTTTGTTTTTGAGGAATATATATTTCCTTCCTTTAATAAAATTATGTCAACTCCTGGCATATATGTATGTATATATTACAGTTGCGTTTAGGTTCATGGCTATTAATAAACAATGTCATGAGGTGAATTGTGTATTTTTATATTGTTCTTTTTAACCGCAATTAACTTTGACATTAATTAGCTTTTGGGGAAGAACAAAACGAAACATTTGAAGTAAAAGAAAGTATATATATATATATATTCTAAAACGAAGAGCATTCGAGCGAACGATCTTTTTTGATAACTGCTTCATCAAGCTGGTTAGCGTATTTTTAGCTAGTTGGTTTTCTACAGATAGGACACACATTGAGGAAATCACACAACTGTGTCACAAGACAAGCCCTCACATGGAATCCCCCAGTTCTACTGTATGGGGCGGAGACGTGGAGAACTACGAAAGCCATCGTCCACAAGATACAGGTGTTTATTAATTGTTGTCTACGCAAAATACTTCGGATCCGTTGGTCAGACACAATCAGCAACAACCTACTGTGGGAAAGGACAAACCAGATTCCAGCTGAGGGAGAAATCAAGAAGATGTACTGGAAGTGGATAGGACACACATTGAGGAAAGCACCCAACTGCGTCACACACAAGACAAGTCCTCACATGGAATTCTGAAGGTCAAAGAAGAAGAGAAAGACCACAGAACACATTACGCTGAGAAATAGAGACAGACATGAGAAGAATAAGCAAAAAATGGATAAACCTAGAAAGGAAAGGGTAGGACAGAGTGGGTTGGAGAATGTTCGTCGGCGGCCTATGCTCCACCGGGAGTAACAGGCGTAAGTAAGTAAGTAAGCTTCACCAAGCTCTACAGCTATAAATCTAAAACTATTATTGTTGTGTTACAACTAAAAAAGATGAAAGAATTCAGGTTATAAATTGAAAATTGTAAAATTCAAGTGAATTGTGTCTCAAATAGTTCAAATCACTAACCAAATATAATAATGTCAGTGTCAATGTTGAGAAAAGATCATATACGAAGGGTAAGAAAAATACATATCTCTTGAATAATCTAGTGAGTCCTAAAAAATAAGTTAAAATAGTATGTAGAAACAAGTTATTACGACAATAGAGATTGCCAGTATGGGGTTGTGAAGATTCTTCAATTTCACTGTAATCATGAACCTATCTAGGTTAGAGGACCAGTGTAAACCTGGAAGCACTGGACAACTGTCTCGACCTAGTATGGGACTTCCCAAAAGTGTGTATTCACGACACCACACGTGGGAATCAGATCTAAGACCATCTGTCTCGCAAGGTAATGTTTAGCTACCAACACCAAACGGTATTGATTTCTAACCTAAGTCATTGTGGGACCATCTTCCATAGCCTTCGGTGAGTAACTGCCTCACACTCGAAACGGTTGAATCCCACTGGTCATAGCTTCGAGAGGGAATTCCCGGAGTTCTAGTGAGAAGAAAAATAAATTTAAAGAAATTTTGCGGGGTAGGATTATGGATGCGCACTGTTGAGGAGTTTCACAATAAGACGAAACGGCCGTCCAGTGCTTCCAAGTTTTCCATGGTGGTCTGGCTTTAATTTACTCATGAATTCAACTATAAAATTACTGAAATCTCTACAAAACCCATTCTGAAAATCACTAGAAAATGACTAAATTTTCAATATGTTTGTCTTTTATTCACTGATGTATTTTTATTTCTTTGTTTTGTTGTTGTTGTTTTAGTTTTGACGTTTACTTCTCATAACCCAGTGTATACAACATTTATTCAATTACTAACTATATTCATTCTTGTGAATTCAACCTTCTTACCAGTGAATGAAAACTCGTAAGATTTAGTGGATTCATTAAAATTTTTCATATGACTTATTGTTCTGTGTTTCACTTGTATGTCTGTGTGTGTGTGGAGGTATGTCTCTATGTCAGGAAATATGTTTATTTAATATTAATATTCTTTGGACTGTTACTTTTCTACAAAATTTTTTATGTCAAAATGAATGAAATGAAAATCATTTTAAGTGATTTGACAAATTAAGAAACTTTTTTGGAATCTTACGTAAATCTTATAAACCTAAACTGTTGGTTTCACTTAGATACTTACTCATTTACTTGCTTACTTACTTACACCTGTTACCTCTCGTCGAGGGGCATAGGCCAACCAACACAACTCTCCATCTAACCCTGTTCTGGGAAATCCTTCATAGTTCTTTCCAGTTTCTATTCATGCTTTTCATGTATGCTTCCCATTCCCGATATAGTGTGTTCTTCAGCCTTCCTCTTTTCTGTTTCCATTCAGGATTCCAAGTTAGAGCTTGTCTCGTGATTCATTTTGGTGAGTTCCTTAGTGTATGTCCTATCCACTTCTAACGTCTTTTCCTGATTTCCTCCTTAGCTGGAATACATTGGATAGATTCAGTCGGTAACTTGAAGCAGATAAATAATCCTATTGTAGAAGGATTTCAATCCTTCAGTCAAATATTTAATGACAAACATTAAAACTGTTGTACATTAACAGATGATTCTCATTCTTGAAAGCGTAAGTCAATTTAAGCTCGACCACCAAAGAAACCAGGAAGCACTGGACGGCCTTTTCGTCCTATTGTGGAACTCCTCAGCAGTGCGCATCCACGACCTCACCTCGCGAGATTCGAACCCAAAACCTACCAGTCTCGCGCCAGTGCACTTAACCGATAGATCACTGATCCGGCATCTAATGGTGTTTATGTCTAACTCCAACTAAATCTCCACAAAAAACCCCTTCTGATTCTCACTCTCACTGACACCTAATGATCTTCAATTCCATCTTTTATGAAGTACTGTATATCCATTGATAAAGAGTCATAGAATTAGGATAAAACAACTGTCCAGTATTTCTAGTTTGTTCGTTTGTTTGCTTTTAATGGTTACCTAACTATGATCAATCTTTAATGTAAATATTATTAGTTCAAGTTAGATCAAAATCTTTTTTTTTTAAATGATTTAAAGTTCCCGGTCATTTTTCAATATTCATCACATTATGAATACAAAGTATACTGATTTCTGTATCACCATCATACATTATCTGATATGGTCAAAAAGATGATCAACAATGAATTAATAAATGTCTCAATAATAAATCATCTACCGAATAACTATTCAATATAGATGACAGTTATTTAGATTGGACAAATGCATATACATATACATATGTATGTATATATAACATTTAAAGAAACCGCTTTCTAACCATGTTTCCTTTTTTATAGGTATCATTACCAAGGTTTGATTTGATAATTTTGAATAAATTAAACATTGGATAGATTGTTATAAATAAAAATAATGTATTAGTAATATCCTAATAAGTAGCGAAATTAGATTTTCTGACGTTTCGTAACACAGTATAAACCACTTCTTCAGAGAATAAATAAGTAAATAACCAGATCAAAATTAATCCAAGTTTAAATAGTACAAAAGAACAACGAAAGAATATTAGGTGCGAACAATAAAAAAAAACAGGTCTGAACAAGTCGATGCTATGTCATTTCAGTCAAGGTTAGAAAATCTCATTTTTCTACTCACTAGGATATTAAATAAGAAAGATTGATTCAGCGAAGAGTTCTCTTTTCGGCAAATTGATTTTCAAAGCTGTACAATCAGAAATATATATAAAACATAATTATATGAACGAAGAATATTCTTTTCAATAATTTCTCATCAGATTCTACAATTATAAATCCAAATTAATAATCCATGAAAAATTGGTCAAGTTTAAGACAGAGTATATCATTTAAGAAACTGTAACATCTGAATCAAGGAGTGTTTGTGAGTATGCCTTATAACTGATCAAAAAGTTTATATAGAAAATAATGACATATGTAAGAAAAATAAATTATCATTTACGGTGGACATGATATCGATTGGCTTAGTAAGATAGTAAAATCAACACTGTAGAATTTAATCTACCATCAATTATTGATAATATGGTGGACAATATGATGGATGCCGGCCCAGTGGTTTAGATGTTAAACATTCACGCTCGAGATCAAAGGTCCTGGGTTTGAATGTCACGTGCGGAAGTGTGGATGAGCATTGATGGAGAGTCCAGCGTCAGGATGAAACGGCCGTCTGATGTTTCCAGGTTTCCAATGTTTGTCTAACATTAATCGATTATGATCTCAATCAAAACGCAACAATCTCTACAACCATATACTTATAGTTATCGACAAAGTTTAATTGAACGAAAATGAAGACAATTTAACGAAGAAAATTTCTTTTTCCAATATATCAGTTACTTAAGCCGTACAATCATATTTATAGTTAATTTTGTCTATTAAAATAGTGGTCTATAGCAAAATAGAATACTGTTAAATAATTGAAAAAATCTTGTGATGAATTGTTTACAAAAGTCAGATATTGAATGGAAGTTATTTAATAGTCGCCTAGTGCAAAATGTCAAGGTGAATTCTAATTAGACTAGAATAATTAAAAGTCGTAATAATGGCTAATTGATACTTGTGAAAATCATTGGAAAAGAATAGGAATAATCATAAAATCAACAAAATTAGATTATTGAGAATAGAATTGGAAGGTTTAGACCATGGAAGAATGAGGGACTGAACATACAGCTTTTATATGCAAAGGTTAGGCTTAAACTGATAGATAGCAGTAACCTTTGGGTTATATAAGTTTTCATTTTCATTCCTCTTGAGCCGACTCTTATGACTGTAAGTATGACTTTGAAAGAGGCTTCTGGTGAAGTATAGTGACCATAATTAACTAGATACTCGAAGATTGAGCTTTTAACTGGCTTCTATAATCCTTTAGAAAACCGACCAGATTAATGATCGGATAAGCTTTTCGAAAGAGCTCACTTTGTGCGGCCAATATAACTTCCCCTACATGAGTTAGTAAACTGATAAATATACATTGGTTTGGCATAAAGCAGAAGCCTATCCTTCGTACAACTACGAATCATAGGCCGACTAGAAAAGAGAATACGAAGTTCAGCCAAATAAAAGGTTTTTTTCCCAAAGATCATGAAAGTCTATTTCTTAGAAATTCTGCTACAATATCTTCTTTAAACTGAACACTCACGAAGAAAGTTTTCTTTAGTGTTATGTTTCTTTAATTAGTTAACACCATTCTAATTTATTATGGATGACTATTTTAGCAAATAAAATATAAATACGATTGTAAAGCTTAAGTAAATGAAATCTTCGAAAAGGAATTTTTCACTAAATTGCCTTCTTTATTCGTTAGTGACACAATGGGTAGCTTTTATTATTAAGTAAGGCTCATACTATACTCAATGGTACTTGAACAAATGTGAATTAATTAGTCTGTAATACTGATTACATTTTAATGGTCACGTTTTAGCTTAGTCCAGACTATCAAGATCTTAGCCATAAAAAATTTAACCTTAGGCTCTCTGATTAAAGTGGACATTTCCTTCAACTCTGCTTGAGGAGAATGAACCTTCCATTAAGACCTGCGAGTTCTTGGTTCGATTCATGATCTTTTAATGGCTGAGCATAGCTGAATAGTCCCAAATTAGTTCACACCTTACTTTCCAGCAGTTCCCCAGCTCATACCGTTTTGTATCATAGATTAACTTGTATAATTCTATTCTATTCTATATATAACTCTAGAGTATTTGGATTGTGGTCAATAGGCAAATCCAAGATTCGTGTTTCGTCTGATTTGGGATTGACTTGGTTAATGTATACTAGTCATCCCAGTGTTAATATACGTATTTGGATTTCAATTAAATACATTTCCCCTTAATTATCATTGAGCTACTGAGTTCAGGAATCCACAAATTCGTAACAAAAGTTTAAGATGTATTTCAAGTAACATAAACTAATCAGAAAGGGTTTTGTGGAGATTTTAGTAATTTTATAGTTGCAATCATGAGTCAACTGAAGCTAGACCACCATGGAAAACCTGGAAGCACTGGACGGCGGGATCGTATATAGACTAATCAATTGTTATCTTAAATTCTAACAACAGGAAATTATAAACCATTGCTAATTAGACTCATTTTACAAATTATTAAAATTTGTTTATAATAAAACTCACATGGGATCAGCTAAATAGAATATAACACAAAATTGAAAAGTTAAAATAAATGAACAATGGCAAAAGTAAGTGAAAGAAGCTATATTAAGATGATGGAAAAGATTTGTAGCTCAGGTGGATGATTTCGATGAAGTTTTGTACTTTAAGCTGGATGGTTTGGTCGTGAAGCTTTCATCATTGTTCTAAACGACATCACCAGCACAAAAACGTGAGGTTTGTGAAAGCTCCATGATCAAAACATCCAGTTCGCAGAATGAAACTTCATCAAGAAGCTAAATTCCCACGTCAGATTTATTATCTTAATAGAAAATAATGAATAAGTTGAATAAATAACTTCGAGATCAACAGGCTGGATTTCGTATGGATTGATCGTGTACAGACCAAATCGCAACTCTACCGATCATTGTGGAACAATCAATTGAATTGAATTCACCACTCTACATCAACTTCATTGACTACGAGAAGGCATTTGATAGCGTGGACAGGACAACACTATGAAGGCTTCTTCAACACTACGGCGTGCCTGAGAAGCTAGTCAATATCATACGGAACTCCTATGGTGGACTAAACTGCCAAATCGTCCATGGAGGACAACTCACCGACTCATTCGAGGTAAAGACCAGTGTTAGGCAAGGTTGCTTACTCTCACCCTTTCTCTTTCTTCTGGTGATCGAATGGATCATGAAGACTTCAACAACTGGAGGAAAGCACGGGATACAGTGGACAGGTAGGATGCAGCTGGACGATCTACACTTCACAGATGATCTGACTCTTCTATCGCACACGCAACAACAAATGCAGGAAAAGACGACCAGTGTAGCAGTAGCCTCAGCAGTAGTAGGTCTCAATATAAACAAAGGGAAAAGCTATAAACAAAGGGAAAAGCGAGATTCTCCGATACAATACAACATGAACAGTTCTATTGTATGGAGCGGAAACTTGGAGAACTACGAAAGCCACTATCCAGAAGATACAATTGTTTATTAAGTGTTGTCTACGCAAGATACTTTGAATCCGATGGCCAAACACCATCATCAACAAGTTACTGTGGGAAAGGACAAACCAGATTCCAGTGGAGGAATAAATCATGAAGAAGCGCTGGAAGTGGATAGGACACACATTGAGGAAATCACCCAACTGCGTCACAAGACAAGCCCTCAATTGGAATCCTGAAGGCTAAAGGAGAAGAGGAAGACTAAATAACTTATTACATCGAGAAATGGAGACAGACATGAGAAGAATGAACAAAAATTGGATAGAACTAGAAAGGAAGACCCAGGACAGTGTAGGTTGGAGAATTTTGGTCGGCAGCCTATGCTCCATTGGGAGCAACAGGAGTAAGTAAGTAAGGCGTTGGCTCTGTAGCTTAGACGTTAAGCCCAAGCACTTGAAATTGAAGGCCCTGAGTTCGAACGCTTTTGAGATCGTGAATACACACCAGTGAATAGTTTCATACTGAATCCAATACTTCCTAATTTCTAGTAGTTGTCTAATAAGGATCAATCTTTGAAGTGAACTCTAAAAATTACAACTTTAGTCAATTTGCAATATTATACAATGCTCATTCATTGCTACTTAATTGTCGTCGGTGGATATCATAGCCAAAATCTACATTAAAAGCAAAAATGAAAATAAAGTTAGTTTCATATTACATTGTTTATTTCTGTTTATACTTACATAAAAACTTATTACCGCCTTGTCCTTGTGCCAAATATCAAACACATTTATTATTCATTTATTCATTTGAATAGAACCCTTTAGGAAAAAAGACTCAATCAGTTTTAGGGCAACAAATATTGAATGACATTTGAAAAAGGGTTTGATACCTCTTTTGTTTAAATAAACAAGGGATAGATAATAATAATAATAATGACAAGTCATAAATGATGACTGAAGTAAACACCAGATTAGAGAATAGAATAAATAAACAATCATTATCTTTATCAATAGCTTTAATATTAATAACAAAAATTAATCCCTAATGTAAGATTCCATTTAGGTATTTAATGTTCTTGTTTTTATTTAAAGAATATGTTTCATTAAAAGAATATGTTTCATTAAAATAACTTGTAGATGATTCGCAAGAAGGAATATATGCATAAGCATAAATATGTATGTAGTTAGGTGGATAGATAGATAGATAGATACATAGATGGATGGATAGGTAGGTAGGTAGATAGATATATAGGTAGATAGATAGATAGATAGATAGATACATAGATAGATAGATAGATAGATAGATAGATAGATAGATAGATAGATAGATAACAACGAATCACGTATTTTAATGTACAAAGTTTGTGTCCCACCACTCCTTGAATACTGCGCGTTTATTCTTAGTAGCGGGCGCATAAAGGATAAATTAAGGCTGGAATCAGTACAGAGACGATTTACACTTTGTGCCTTGAAATATAATTCTAGGTGTAATAAACTCAGGCTTGACCCTTTATGGAAGAGAAGACTCAAACTATATCTTATCTTCTTTTTCAAAATACTTAACAAACTATCCTTCACATCCAACCAGGCGATTCAATATGCTGAAGCTTCACATTACGATATTCGTAACTGCTAGTCACTAGCGAAACAAACATATTCTAGATCTTCTATCTAAATGAATTACTTTACCTGTAAATTTTCTAGACTCTGGAATAATCTACCACAAACTATCCGTACGATAAAATCTCTCCCATTATTTGTTCGCTCCATTGATGCATACTGCTCCTCTGAAAATGCATTAAATGCTCTAGCGCCTGTAAGTGTATCTTACTCCACAAGTGAGATTATAGGAACTTTAAACGTTTAACCACTTACTTGTTGTCATTTTACATTAACACTTTCACTAGCAACTCTAACACGTTTGAATAATATCTAACATGAACAGTGGTAACCTGACCTGCATATTTTGGTAATCATTGTTTTGTTGTTCCGTGCTCTCTCTGTTCTCATTTTACTTTCTCTAGTTGTAGATATTTAACAATAACTCGCTCTAGCACTGGAAATAACCTTAAAGAAGACCGTTCATAAATCATCAGGCTATCCACTTAAAAAAAAATTAAAAGTTCCCTGCTGATGCATTGGCTTGCCGTGATACATGTCATAAATAAACTAATTAACAATTACTGAACCAGCAAACATAAAACAATCTTATATCTCATGTTTGTTCTCTACATTAAATGTTGCTGTTTATATCAAACTGATCATGTCTGTAAACTGGTGTGAATTCTGTAATTATTATTTTCAGAATATATTATTATTATCATTATAGATAGATAGATAGATAAGCGGATAGATAGATAGATGATCCTGAACAGTACCGAATAACGAAGATGAATAGTCACATTATTCAGTGTCTCGAACATCTGATCTCTAGTTAATTTTAAAATCAGGGATTATTGAAAATCGTCCTGGACATGTAGATTTCATTAATTTTGCGACTATGCTCATGTGTAAGGTTCCAGTTATTACAGGGAACTAGGTTCTTTAAATGATGTAAAACGTATATAATTAACGAAGAAAAACTATGACTGGTCACTGTTTAGTTCCTTTTTCAATATTTCACATTACAATCTCCTGAAAATATAAACAAAATTTTCAAGATAAGCTTTAGAATGAGAAGATATTACCTGTAGAGCGCAATCAAATTGGAAGTAAAATAGATATTATTGATGACAATCAATGTTCATCTAACAATATCAATAATTAATTGAGTTTGGAGATTTCAAACATTAAATTGCAATTAACTGTTTCAATAATACCGTATAGGTTTTTTATCCTCTTATGGAACTTCTCAGTAGTACACCCTCACTGTAACCATAGACATAGAACTGAGGAACATCAACCCTCACAAATAACATTAACTTGAATGCACGAAGACAACATGCCTTTTTATAAAGCCTATTAATTCTGAGTTAGATCTCTATCAGGGTCGTTGATACATACAAACGGAAAGTCATATACTAGAATGAAATAGATTTTTTAATTTTTTCATGTTAATTGAAATATACTTACTTACTTACGCCTGTTAGCCCTCGCGGAGGAGCATAGGCCTCACACCACTATTCTCCATCCAACCCTGTCCTGAGCAATCCTTTCCAGTTCTTTCCAGTTAACATTTATCTTCCTCATATCTACTCCTAATTCCCGTTGTAATATGTTCTTTGACCTTCCTCTTTTCTCCTTCCTTTCAGGATTCCGAGTTACGGATTGTCTCGTGATGCAGTTCAGTGATTTCCTCAACGTATGTCCGATCCACTTCTAACGTCTTTTCCTAATTTCCTCTTCAGCTGGAATCTGGTTTGTCCTCTCCCATTAAACGCTGTTGCTGATAATATCTGGCCAATGAATGTTGAGTATTTTGCGTAAACAACTGTTTATAAATACTTGTACCTTCTTGATGAGGGTTGTAGCAGTTCTCGAAGTTTCAGCTCCGTACAGTAAGACTGTCTTGACGTAATTAAAATATAGCTATAAAAATTAGAACTGATTCAGTGGAAACTCGTCTGATTTCAACATTATATTACCTCTAATTTTCTCAATTCATTTACATAATGAATTACTACAATATGATCAGACCAAATGAAAAATACATTTAATTTCACACAGCTTTACCCTGTAATAACTGAGATAAGTATCATTTATACAAATTATTATCAGAAGAGGTTTTTATGGATATTATAGTAATTTTAATGAGTTTTTGTGTAGCTTCAATTGACTCATGATTTCAACTATTAAAATTACTACAATATCCACAAAAAACCCTTCTCATATTAATCAACATATGTTCACTAGTGACTGGCTCCAAGAGGTATTTCCTAGAGTTCTAATGTGAAGCAGTGATCAGTGGAGTTCAACGGAGTCTGTTGGGAGATAGTAACTCACTGAAGACAATGGTGGATGTGTCGCTCAATTTCGTGGATTAGTCGAAGTTAGACATTAACACCGTTAGATGCCGACCGGCTCAGTGGTCTAGAGGTTAAGAGTTGGCGCGCGAGACTGATAGGTCCTGGTTCGAATCTCTCGAGTCGGGGTCGTGGATACGCACTGCTGAAGAGTTATACAATGGGACGAAACGGCCGTCCAGTGCTTCCAGGTATTCTATGGTGGTCTAACTTCAATTGACTCATGATCTCAACTATTGAAATATGCAAATTATCCTGAAACAAAAGGTACAGACTATTACTACTTCAATAACATATTTTACTACTGGAATTCTTGATATCATTTTACTTTTTAAAAACGTAATTTATTTTCAAGAGTAATATTATTAATTATTTTTAACACTATTATTACTAATTTAGTGGTATTAGTAATAATATTATCAATTCAATTTATCATTTATTTATTTAAACACATAAATATTAGTAAAAGGAGGCACGAAATAGATATGCGCCGCACTCCGTCATTCGATTTGTATGAGAGCTGGAATACTATCGGGGTGACCAAGCCGGAGCAGGTAGTTTTCTTAGAGGGGCCATACACCGAGCTTTTGACCTTGCGGTCTAATCCATAAGGTAGTGCAACAACCTTAGGAGATGTAGTCCCATACGTTCGCTCAGAATTCTGTCGCTCATGTGCACCATTGGTTTGGAATCAGGATTTTCCAGCTCCCTTAGGTGAATCCTCCGTATCCACCAACCCGGTTCCGGTGCCGGACATTCGCTTTTTGTTCTCCAAATTTCGTAAACAACACTCCTAGTGCGAGAAGGTAGTGAGTAGGATTTCTTTGACAGTGGTTGCATACACGTGGCCATGTGAGAGCATTTCGAGAACGAGAGCTGACTCTCTCCACTCTCTGCCGTACCAGGGCTGATGATTTTTCTTACTGATTTTAAATAAAATTCATTCAGAAAATTAAAAATATACGTGAACCACAAAAGAAAACATAAAACTTTCCATTTTTTCATATTTCATTTTTGTTGACATTAAGATAAAGTATTCTTTTACAGAAATCAAACCATTCAACATTCATATTCCCCAGTGAGTTCAATTCTTGTTAAATGTTGAAGATAAAAAACTTGTCAATAAAAAGCTTATGACTTAAGTATACATAGTTATAACAAGTCTTTCTACTGAAGAACTAATATTGAGGCAGCTCTGAAGTAATCTATTCTGAATAATATTGTAAACATTATACTTATTTACAAAACTCCAACCTTCTCTCTCTCACTGTGTTTACTTCTATTTAACGAGTTTCACTTCAAATTTTTATTGGATATCAGTGACTTCGTAAGGTTGTCAACATTCATAACTTAACATAGTACTATATATACATAGTAACAACTAAGCGTGTATCACTCATTTATCTCACATATATATATACACACAAACATGTCATTTATTGTTAAACGTTTTCTACAGCTATCAACAAAAATGTCACTTCCCTCCCCCCACACACACATACACTACCACCACCACTATATTGATGTTTTAAAATGAAAACTTTCCTATTTTGAGCAACATGGTGAGTTATACACACTTGTGTTTCTATGTATTTGTTTGTATCAATGTGGAGTTGACATATAAGTTATTAGTAATCACGCAAAAACTGATAAATAGATTGTATATACCCTATACATGATGACTAACTCTTTTGTAATCAAATTAATATATCTGTAATAGGTTAACTAATTTAGTTATTTTTTAAATTATCTAAAATAATAGAACCGCCCATCGAAATTACTTCTTGCTCACCAATATTTATGTATATAAGATGTATTGACAAGAAGAATGAATTAAACACCTCTAAATTGGTTACTTACGAAAATTTGTTGGTATTTTCATAGTTGAAAGCGTAAGTCAATTGAAGTTAGACCACCAAGGGAAACCTGGAAGCACTGGATGGCCGTTTCGTCCTATTGTGGGACTCCTCAGCAGTGCTCATCCACGATCTCGCCCCGCGAGATTCCAACCCAGGACCTATCAGTTTTGCGCCAGAGCACTTAACCGATAGACCACTGAGCCGGTATCCGATGGTGTTTATGTCTAACTTCAACCAATCCACGAAGTTGAGCAACCGTTCACCAATTGTCTTCAGTAAGTTCCTATCTCACAACAGACGTGGTTTGAACTCCACTGATCACTGCTTCTCACTAGAACTCTAGGAATTACTAGTGAGTCACTAGTGAGCATATGATTATAATCAGAAGGGGTTTTGTGGAGATTTAGTATTTTCATAGTTGAAAACATGAGTCGATTGAAGCTAGACCACCAAGGAAAACCTGGAAGCACTGGACGAACGTTTCGTTCTATTGTGGGACTATTATTAGGAAGAGAATGTAGTAATATACCATTTCGTTGATATTTGATGACTGGATAGTAGAAATAATGAAGAAAAAGAATACTAACTTATGTATGAACTATTAATTATATATTTGGTTGTTAGGTTGATGTAGTTACTTGTACTCAATGAAATTAGTCATAGATTGAAAAATTTACATTGTGAAGAGTGTCACGACCTACAAATAGTCTTTAGACTATCAATCTAATGTGTGTACAATATTACAGTTAGACTAGAAGAAATATGAGAACATGTTGACTAAAATCATTTCATGTAATATAAATAATATAATGTATAATATGATTTGATTTAAGTTAGACATTATCATGGTCGGATGCTGGCTCAGTGGTCTAGAGGTTGGACATTTGCGAGAGAAATCGAAGGTCTTGTATTTATTTCTCGTGTGCGTCGTCATGTATTTACTTTGCTGAAGAGTTCGATCTTAGGACTAAACGGTCGTCCAAATGTTTCCTGTTTTTCAATGGTGGTCTAACATTGATCTGTTCATAATTTCAATGAAAATAATATAATCATTTAAGGACTGTTGACGTTAACTACAGATCTAACTCAGAATAACAGATCATTAGATAGTGGTTTCACTCAACTCTGAAACACTTCAGCATCTTTTACTTCAAAACACTCAATTACAGAAGTTAAAGTTCAACAGTTTACACTTTATGACATCCGTAAAATTATAATATACCATAATCATTCTCTAACATTAAAACCTAACATTCAGCCCTCTTTATTTTTTCTACAAGATAGATGTTCTAACTACATTGTCTTTCATTCGCTTGAAACTAAGTTACTAATCAATAATAGATGATAATCCAGCCAGGTGATTGATGGAGACGGTTAATGACAATCACACAGTACAAAGTACTTTATTTTCTCAATTCTTTGATTTGTGGAACCGTGTGAAGAACAATGGTATTTCAAGAATTCGGAATACCTCCGAAATCCAAGTCATACACTAAGTGCAATAACTTTAAAACATATAGTTGAAATCCGAGTTCAGTTGATTCATAATACTGCAGAACAATTATGTTGTAACCACAGTAAAAACGGTCTTATTTCTCAACACGACTGAACTTTACATATCTCAGCTTCTTAACTGACTAAACAATATGGGGTTCATCAACTGTACTGATTCAGAAATACGCTGAAATTCCTGTTAGTTATTAAAACACATTATCCTAAGAACATAAAGTTTAAATTAACCTTCTAAATATAGATTGAATCATTACCTGGTTTACCAAATACACATTACTGAGAAAGTCGAAATCAATTCAGATAAAATACTGTGATGCATTTATAAAAGATTGTAAGTGATACAGATATACGAATGTCAAATCAATATATTTTTCTCTCAAGCTCTGATTTGTTAATATCTTTGTATGATATTGTCCCGAGTACTATACCTAATGAAGATTTGATTACGCATTCTTAGAGAAGTATAATCTGGGAAAAAGTCGTCATTCAGTACTCCCTCATTATCAGTTTCCCTTCAGTTAACATCAGTCGAGAGTGGAAAGTCAGTACTGCTCAAGGTTTAAGGGCTCAGGTTTCTTAGTAATTCTTAAGGACGGTTTACATTCAGTCAAATAAAACAAACGCTTTTTTTCAGGAATCTCTTGACAATATTTGTATACAATAGCTTTCTGAGGTCTGAATTAAAGACTTTTAGGAAGTTAACATTTATAATAGCTATGTTTATTTCAGTATTTTCTTTTTTACCAACAGCCAGCAGGATAGATAGCTTGTTTTATCAACGAGATGGTAATACTGACATAGTATCAGATTACTTTGTGTTGGGCATTAAGAAGATTTATTTTCTAATCATAGATGATTGTATCCAAAAGGATTTATTTTTAGGTTCATATTACTAAATTCATTGTATCCTAATAGAAAGACAAAATGTCGATAACAGTCTAACCCAACATCTATTATAAAATGAATTATATGAAATTCTAAAACATCATAACTAACAAGTTAGATCCACTCTTCACATATAAAAATATAGATTAGAAATGAAACCACACGTTATGTTTTAACTTAAATCAATAGATGTAGAAAATTGTAAATATAATACTTGACTACAAAAAATTTCAGAAGGGGTTTTGTGAAGATCTCAGTATTTTCATAGTTGAAATCACGAGTCAAATGAAGCTAGACCAACATGGAAAACCTGGAAGTACTGGACGGCTATTTTGTCCTATTGTGGGACTCCTCAGCAGTACGCATCCACGATCCCGCCTCACTAGATTCGAACTCAGGACCTGACTTCAAGAGATATTTCCTGGAGTTCTAGTGGGAAGCAGTGACCAGTGGAGTTCAACCACGTCTGTTGTGAGATATCAACTCACCGAAAACAATTGGTGAACGGTTGTTTATAAAAAATTTGGTGAAAAACATGGCTAGAGTAAGTGTCAATTCGATTTATTAGATCTGAGACTTAATTTAAACATTAACACTAAGAGATAGATACATTCATTTGATGAACCTTCAATATGGAATGAAATGGTTATCATATATTCCACTCCTAGTCACATATCAAATATCTTAATACAAACTCTATTAACCTATGAAATAAATTCTTTTTCTTTTCTGACAACATATTATCCAATCAGGATTTAGTTAATAATAACCAATCATATTTGTAGCTGATTATTATGTTAATTATACAAAACATTTATTCAATTTTGATTGGCTACTTAAAATCCAAGGTTATTATTATATTTCATGTCTATATTTTGAAAATGATATGATACACTTATATTTACACATGTAAAATCATTTATCATTTCACTATTTATACTACTGAAATGAATGTTTTTTTTATACATTGTATAAATCTATAATATCAAATCATCAAAACTAATAAAATTTTTAATATACATCTAATAATCATTAGGGTTAAATTAATCTATGGCTACATTACCAAGTTGTATGTATTGGACATTTACTAATTCTGGTTTATTAATACAAGATTGGTTATTAAAACCAGTTCGACCAATTAATTTAAATGATGCAATCAATCAATATTATTTATCATCAATTATTGATACTAAAAATCAATTAAGTAATACTATTAAAAAATTGAATGAAAATACAACTACTACTAATCATCATCATAATGATAGTATACAACAAATAATACAAATTATGTTTTATTTTAGTTTACCATTATTACCAGCTATAACAATGTTACTATCTATGATTAATATATTTATTGAATTTAAATATTATATCTATTCAAAGTATTTATTATATATACGTCCATATATTTATAGATTATCACATTATTTTATTGTATTCTATATATTAACATGTATTAATTCATTTATAATATGGTTAATTATATTACCACGTTATATACCAATGTCAATTGGTTATTATAATATAATAACAAATGAATTTCATTGGAATGATACATCTATCTATATGAATATAGTAGTAGTAGTAGTAGTAGTAGTAGTAGTAATAATCATACACCGAAATATTTAACCCAACTACCAGCTATATTAACAATGCAAATTGTATTACGTTTAACTCTATGTTGGTTAATTATGGGTTTATTAATTAATCGTATTTATATATTAAATGAATTATATATTAATCCATTAAAAAAATCATTTGGTTATTATATCAATTATTTATATACAATGGTTAAAGAGAATTTATATGATGATCAGTGCTATAATAATAATACTACTACTAATAATAATAATAATAGTAATAATGGTACATTATTGAATGATAGAAGCAATACCAACAAACAATACAATCACCCATTGAATTCAATATTTCAATGTCTATTCAAATTTGGCGCTAATTTATGTTCAATTAAAAAATGTCCAATCAAATCATGTCCAATATGTAAACAACTTAATTATAATTGGTCAGTAGAATATTTATGTTTTAAATGTAAACCAAATTATTATCATAATAATACAAATTTATTAAATCATCAAATTATTCAAAAAAATCAAAAAAATAATCCAATTTATTTAAGTAGTATAATAAATATGAAAAAAATTAATTATAAAACAATTGGATATTTAATTTTAATAATAAGTTTATTAATTACTTGTTTATTATTAATATGTTTACCACAAATATGGTCATATCAATTAATTGGAATGAATTTAAAAATTAAATTATTCAATCAATATACTACTACTACTAACACAGAACATATGAGTAGTATAAGTAGTAATAATCATGAAAAATATTATCCAGCATGGCGTTTATTAAATAAAACTGGTCAAACTATATATGAATATTGTTTTGCTGTCATTCATTTTGTTATACCATGTTGTACAATGATTGTTACTGTATTATTATTAATTATACGTTTAATTAAAATTAAATATGAATTAAAATCTATTATATTACATAATATAAATATGAATAAAAAAGATATAAAATTATATATGAATATAATACAATATTGTATTATATATTTAATACAAGATAGTGTATTAATCTTAATGATGGGTATCATACAATTATGTTGTACAATACCATATTTAATGATCAATTCAATTCATCGTTTAGAATGTTTATTAATTAATAATCAATCAAGAAATGGATTCATGCCAACTTCACCAGTGGCAGCAGGAGCAACAGCGGCAGCAGCAGTCACATCAAAAGATGATCTAATTTGGCCAACACGTCAAAATTGGTTATTTATAGAGATGAATTATTTATTTGGTGATTTTTTAATTCAATTAATTATATTATCAATAAATTTATGTGATACAAATCATTTATTAATAAGAAATTATTCAATTGAAAATTTTCAAAAAATTTATTTAAGTAATATAAATAGAAATAAACAAAATTATCATAGAATTCAATGTCAAATGAATGATGTAATGAAATTTCAAGAAATGGAAAATCATCAAGATGCTCAACAAAGAGATAATGATGATGATGACAACGATGGTAGTGATGATGATGGTGGTGAGGATGATCATCATCATCATCATCATGATATTGATGAGGATGATGATGATGATGATAATAATCTACATGATGATATGAATATTGAAAATGGAGTTAGAAAAAAATTCTATACATATCGAATGAAAACACCAACAGATAGTGGACAAACAAGTAAAAATATATCACCATTACCTATTTCACATACAATATCTGATGTACTATTATCACCAAAGTTTCGAACGAAACAAACTATTTATAGATTAAATCAACAGAATAGAATACATAGATCTATACCATCAACATTACCATCACCATTATTACAACGTATACCAGAAATGATAAATTATGATACTTCACATCATCATAATTATCATCATCAACAACAACAACAACGTAACAATAATTGTAATAGTTTCACCACAAAATATCCAACTAATTCATATGTAGAACCAAAAACAAATATGGCTAGTTTACATATTCACCAAGATCACGTCATCCTTGTCGATTACAGAATAAAATACTATTGCATGATTCATCCAAGACAATTAATAATAATAATAGTACTAGTATTCATATGTCGAATCCATCATCCTTGATTCAATCGACAAAACTGATCACAACACCAAATATGAATTTAACTCTTATTCAACAAAATCGACAAATTAGAAATAATTCACCGCCACCATTGCCTCCTCCACCAAAACATTTAATACAAATGCTTGGAGGTGATTCATCAATCTATTCAACACCACATGGATCACCACAACAAGTAAATACACATAAACTTATGATATTAAACAACTCTAACAGTAATACTCCTAATAATAATAATATTTCAGTAGACTATTCACCAAATTTATTACATGTAAGTAGTATTTCAAAACATGAAAGTTCAACAACTGGAAGTTTCAGACAAACTGATTCAGGTGTTACAAATATGGGTGGTTCTTTAATTGATAGTGAACAATATGAACCAAATACTATTGTAACATAATTTGATCTTGATTAGTTATTTTTATGAAATTGATCAGTTGAGATGACAACACTTGACAACATCATGTTCATCTCCTGTCTTCTATATGGTAAGAAGAATGTACTGGTGCTTTTAATTCGTAAAGGATATCTTTGCCGATATAATACATATATATATACTCCGTTTTTGTGACGTGAACAATATCTTAACCATACAGAATGATGGGTGCAATATTATGTAAATATTAATCTTCCGTTCTCCTTTCGTGAGACCGTTTACAAGTTACGTTTAGATTTTTTTTAAATAGGCAACATAAAACAGCTGTTTTACAACTTATTCCATTGTCATTTTTAATGTTATATTATATACTACTTGTAAGTAAATTAATTTTATCCATTTCAATTTTAATCAAGAGATCATCTCAACACAGTAAATAAATAAATGATTTTATTCATTCAAGCATTTTTTGTAAATATATTGAATAAATTACAGGTGGCTTCATTGTACTTACCGAAATTCTTCTGTAAAACTGAGGCCAGTAAATTTAAGTGAACTTTATGTTAAACAGTTATTAAGCATTGAGAATCAACGTGAACCACATTTCTTCATCAAAAAATGTCTAAAGCTAGGTAATTTGTTTTCCCTTTAAATACCTGAATAAAACTTTTTCGTCATAAGATCTAGAAGTCATAAGTTCGATATCATATATGGTCGTAGACGTATGCTGTCTACTGAAAGCACAAACTAAAGGTCTTAGGTTTAGTCACCGGTAAGATTATGACTGAGTTCTTTGGTAAGGTCCCATTTAGGACTAAACAACTGTCCAGTATTTTCTAAATTTCATTAGTTGTCAAACCAAAATCAGTTCTTGATGTAAAACATAGGAAGGCAAAATTACATACCTGTTTAATTTAACACTTACTGAACCCCATCTTTCAATTTTTTTCTCAAATAATCTCGATTGATTGTGAAAGTCATCACAAAATAATTATTCCAAAAATAAATTGACTGCTTTTGAATGAGAAATGTCCTACTTAAAACAATCCCTGTTTGTTTCTGCAATTTCATTGATAAACTATTCAACTAACACGTAAAGGTGTCTGATTCGAGTCGTGATGTGAACATCAGCACGTATGTGGCAGTAAAATGATTTCGAAATAGAACGTAAAATATGTCTTAGTTTCCACTGCTAGCCACGATTCATCTGTTTTGTATGAAAATGATGACGAAGTGGATATATGAAAGCGAACAGCAGAGGGTACATAAATGTCAACGAAAATTAATCAAAATTAAGTAAACAGGATAATCCAAACCCTTACTAACAACAATATACCCCAGTTTGTTAGTAATAAATGCTAAAGTGCATAAATAACAAATGAAATCAACTGATATCCAAATATCAGTATGGAGTTGTTGAGATTGTTGAGTTTTTGATTGAGATCATGAATCGATCAGTGTTAGGCCACCATTAAAAACCTGGAAGCACTGGATGTCCGTTTTGTTCTATTACGATACTACTCAGCAAAGAGCACCCACGATCCTGCACGCGGATTCGAACCCAGGATCTTCAGTCTCGCGCGTGAACAATCAGTCAATTAAGTATAGAACGGGAATGCTTGGGAAAAATTGTGCCAATCCTTATCATTTTGAAATATTTAAAAATAGATTTAAACTTGTGATCAAGTTGTGATAAAGAATGAAGAGTATGACATGTTTTTTATTACTAACCGAATTCTATCTATCCAGTGGAAGTTCGCATTGGAATAGGTCTGTTAATGTACACTGACATGAACTAATATAACCAGTTTACAAAGGATTCATCCTACTTAGAGTATGTATCCTAAGCAAGAATGAGAAAGAGACAGCGGGGGAAAACAGGACAGCTTTTTCATCCTAGCTTGGGATTTTTCACCAGTGCTTACCGAACGTTATTTCGCGGTAGAAACTCCTTCATTATACTGTACTAATCTTTACAAAATTAACTAGGTACTTTTTCTTTACATTAGAATTCGTTTACAGAGAAATTTCTTAAAATAAGATTGCAGCAGAAAAAATAATGTCATCCACTATATGAAAATGCAAAACAGAAAGCAGACAATTACGAAATATAATAATAAGTTCAGAGAACTAAGATTGTGTACAGACCATGTACACAAAGAATTTCGATACTTACTTTCTGGAGATTCTTTGATTCTTAACTAACATCACAAACTCAATGAACTCTAGCTATTGTCTTAGTTAGTTTCAAAAATTTCTTTCATTTAGTGAATTGGTTTGATGATTGGCTGAAATTTTACCAGTTCCCCAAAAATTTCAGGCATGTCACATTGATGGACATCAACTTGCCAGAAACATATATCTAGATTTTCCTGTCGGATAGCTTCAAACATTTAACATCTGTAGTGTCCCAAAAGGTAGAATTGGTCAAAAATGTTAGTACTTTTAGTGGCCCGATACCTGACTCCAGTTAAATCGTATAATGATTGTTATAGAAATATACATCCTGCCGACCCTTGTATATTTTATCTGACTTAATTTGCGTTAGGAAATAACAGAATGAAATAAGTCAAATATGAGAATGAATTTTGAATACGTATGTTTCATACACTCATTGATCCGAACCGACAATCAGAGAAACGAAGTAACACACATCAGAGTTGGCTCACTCACCTTTTCTACTGAGCATCACTTCGTTTCCTTATATAACTCCAATGTTTTGACGTTAAAAGAGTAAATAATTCTTCAGAGTGCAGAGTGCCCTGAAATATCCACTAAGTCGTTATAATGTTTCGTCAAATACTGAGATCAACAAAACAGAATTAGAAAACTGAGTTATCAGAGATAGATTTAAACAAGTGGTTAGGGATAAGCAAAAGTATATATATATATTATTGTGTCATGCAATGTATTACATACAACTGATGCATATAAACAACGTATAGAATAAAAATATAGCTCTGTGTACAATGTTAAACAACCAAGGAAGATACGATATTCGATTAAGAATATGAGAATTATGAAAATTTTTCTATCACAATATATCCAAACATAGTGCGCACGATGTAAAGTCACTTAAACAAGTATCCACAATCCAACTTGATTTATAAAACTCGATCTACACTATTAATAGACATACACGATATCAATCACTGCTCAATGATCGATCATTTGTAAGTACATCTCAATTCTGATGGCAGGTCAGCCACAGACCGAATAGCTCAGTGCTAACGTCTCCTAATACGAAGGTTGATGACACATGAACAAATCAACTAGGGAATATAAATTTCTTCAAGATTACAGGTACAC
The DNA here is from genome assembly GCF_000237925.1 of Schistosoma mansoni. NCBI lineage: Eukaryota > Metazoa > Platyhelminthes > Trematoda > Strigeidida > Schistosomatidae > Schistosoma > Schistosoma mansoni. Next base: position 9,792,684 of record NC_031500.1, on the reverse strand, counting down.
CTTACTATCGTGTGCCAAATAACATCAAACCTAGATGAAACAGTGTTTTTTCGTCGACTACCTCCGTTCACGTAACATCAAAATGTAGTGCGAGTGTTGTCAAGTCACTTAAACTACTGACGATATTACAATTGGATCGATAGAATTCAATCAATACAAAAAAGGGCTAAGCTAAAGGAACAAGATATTGATCATTAATCAATGATAGTTGATTAATTAGTCCTTGGTTAGGGAAAATTATGTGGATTAGCGTTACAGTTACTAACTAATTACCAAACAGAGATATTTCTATACTGATAATCAATACAATTTCTTATCATAACATTGATAAATATACATGACAATTTATCAGATTGCATTGATAGATGACTTTTTTTTCTTTCATATACAATCATAGGGATAACTATTATAAAATGGGAAATAAAGGTAATTTACTAATTTCCTACATAAATATTAATCCGAAAACTGAATTCCTGTTTTTCTTTTTTATATAAGACAATCTATATTACTCATGAGTAAGTACCTAGATATAAAGATAAAAAAATATTAAAAAAAAACTCCATTGATAAGGAAATGTTACTTTTATTGTATTAAGTGTACTTTTCACAATATGTATGATTTATTTTTTAAATAAAGTTGTACACTTGTTATATCCTGAAGAGAATCATGAATGGTAACTTTGAGAACTATTTATGGACCAATTTGATGCGTATATTTCCTATTGTATAACTGTTAAGTAACTTTTCATATTCATGTTCCTTTTATTATGAGCTTTATTTTAACCCATAGACTATTACTGTACGGTTTACCATTCTTGAGTTATCCCTAGTCCATTAATTACCGTTCCCCCTATTCACAGCCATATTTGGCTGAATCCTGTACAAATGTTATTTTCTATTTTATGGTACGATGTGGTCAGTTTGATTGGTATAGAAACTCAGTATGTTTGAAATAAATGATTCATATTGTAGAGGATGTTATTGGTGTTCTGGATTTAGCTGGCTGGGCTAGGCAGAAAGCAGGAGTGATAAATTCTCAAGACTGCTCGTACGGGTTTCGTGTATCATTGGTCCGATCAATCAATCACTGCTCTCTGATTGGCGGTATCGTCACGTCATATATAAACAGGGCACTCAGGCCACAAGATAGTACAATTGGCGTTTCACAGGTTATAACAACACTGAATTTTGTTCAATGTCTAATTCTTATCCCAATTAATCGGTCTGCATCCATGTTGCAATGAAATGAAATAACTTGTTGGTAATACTTTGTATGCTATAAAGTTAAATGACTCACGCTTTCAACTATGAAAATACTAAATCTCCACAAAAACCCCCTTCTCAAATAAATTAGCCTTGATTATATCGATGTGAATAACTGTTCTATGCTCTTACTGTCAACATCAAAATCAAGCCATACACCTTAATGAAAACAAATGAAGATGTTATTGTAGAAATGTTTACAGTGAACATTTGATGTTGATTAGCTACTATTATGAACTAAGTGAACATTAACGAGTTAACTGGTATAATTTGAAATCTGGCAGAGAGTATCGGCTGAATCAAAATTCCAGATGAGTCTTACTGATATGACTACCGACTAATACAAAACATGGGTAAAGTAGGGTTCCCTGCCAACTACTTCGATTCATTTAACAACTCAGTATAGTTCATACAATGTTAAGTCATTTACAACAGTCCTTATATTATAACTTGATCCGTCTTATTCGATCAGTACTAAGAAAGTCAAGAAAAAACATGAAATTTATGACTACACAGTAATCGAACAACTACAGATAAACATCAATATTATTTGTTGTAATGAAAAAGAAAAAAGGGTTACTATGGCAACAAAATAACAAGTAAAGTCAATTAATTCTGATCTTTAAGTGTTACACTAGGAATAATCTAATATTCATGCATTTAAAATAAAAGCTTTTCAAAACTTCATTCAAAATGTTACGTTTATGACGTATATATACAAGGAAATAAATGGTTTTTCTTTCGCTCTCTATTTTTGAGTTGATTGTTAGTGAAAATATACTTTGAATAAAGTGAAATTCTTTCCCAATAACCTGAGAAGAAATTCATCATTATTATAATTGTTCAATACTAGTTCAGTTTATCTAATCCCTAAAGATTGCATTCCCTCATTCAACGATGATGTACATATATCCCGGCTCAGTGATCTAGAGGTTAAGAGTTTGCGCGTGAACGGAGGTCTTGGGTTCGATTCCCAGTTTCAGGGTCGTAGATGAGCCCATACTAGAACGAAACAACCGTTCAGTCCTTAAAGGTCTTCAATGTTTGTCTAACATAGATCACTTCACGAATTCGTAGATACACAAAGTAACAAAGTTGTTTACAATCATTAATTTCCGAAATTATTTGACCAAAAATGTAAATTTCATGATCATTACTAAACGAAATAACTCGAATATTTTTATTATGAATTCATATCACTTGTAAGGTTGTTGAATTACTTACTTACTTACACCTGTTACCCCTCGTCGAGGAGTATAGGCCACCCACCAGCATTCTCCATCCAACTCTGTCCTGAGCAATCCTTTCCAGTTTTTTCCAGTTGTTATTCATCCTTTTCATATCTGCTCTTATTTCCCGGCGTAATGTATTCTTTGGCCTTCCTCTTTTCCGCTTCCCTTCCGGATTCCAAGTTAGGGATTGCTTTGTAATGCACATTGGTGATTTTCCTAATGTATGTCCGATCCACTTCCAACGTCTTTTCCTAATTTCCTCTTCAGCTGGAAGCTGGTTTGAATACTTTGTTTTTATTTGAAGCAAGTTCATATTGTGCAACGACGATTATACACGGGATTGAACTTGAAAATATCAAACTTTATAGCTAATCGTAGTGTCATTCAGCCACTGAGTTACAATATTGTAAATCCCCAGATTCCTAGATCTGTAATATAACGTTTCTGACATGACTATATTATAGTTCCATAAAAGAAAAAAGTCTCGTTTTCTATTCAAGATCCGAATTCATTAATTATCAAAGTATTATGAATGAGAAGTGAAATTGTTCGCACAATGCATATTCAACTGAGTTTCCCCTAACTAATCGTAAAACAATCTTTTCTATTCAGAAACAAAACATGATGGCATAAAAAAGGTTTTAGTAGGTGAACAAAACTTTTACTTATTAAAATGAGTGAACGAAGTGTCAGTCTGTAGACGACATGTAACGATACGATATGACCGAATGTTGGCTACCTACGAAACTAGCTACCTGACGTAAGCTCCTGAATAATTTTAGATCAACGATAAGATCAATGGCCAGAAGAATAGATTCTACTTCTGATAAAATGACACGTTAGTGTACAAAATAGTAACAGAAAAATAAAGATGATTAAATTTTGTAAACGATAGAAGGAGATCAGCTTTCAAATTACTCATTCTCCAATGAATTAAGACCTGACTGTTAGATCCGTTAGATCATATCACACTTATGTCTACATCTTGACAGAACTTCAAAAGAAAAAATATAGGTCGATACCAATTTCCTTTACACAAAAGATATTTCATTACCATATCTAAATACAATTGTTCTCAAATCGATTTATTCTGCATTTATATTTTCAAATCCAGTATCTACGTTTCGTGCTTTTTGACACTCAAGATGTACCTGTAGTCTTAAGGAAACTGATGTTCCCTGGAGGACTCTAACTCGTGTCACTCAGACTTAGAGTCATACATGTCATCACAGACCTACTTGGGCAGCGAATAGCCTCCTGTAAGACTTGATATAGATGACACTGGACGCCATTCAGTAATCAGTCAGAAGCAAACTATTTATTGCATACAGCCAATTTCTGAATGTCTTTAGGATCAAATTATGTCATAGTGAACAAAGACAACTGATTTAAGGAATAATATTTTAAATCTGTCTCTTAACAACATTTTAAGTGTACCCTTTGTCTGACTCCAGTTCGGTCGTATAAACGATTGCCATCGATTTATACATACTGCCAAACTTAGTATATAATCATCGACTTAATTCGCGTTGGTGAATAACGGAATTAAATAAGTCAAATATGAAAAGGGATTTTGAATACGTATATTTCATACAATCGTTGATCCACACAGACAATCAGAGAAGCGAAGAGCGAAAGGGAAGAGGAGAGAGCGAAGCGAAACGGATAGGAGAAGGCATGTGAGCCAACTCTATTTATTCAGGCATGACTCAAAATTTATAGTCAATCAAAAATAAGTTACAGACACATGATTAACAGGGTAAGTAATTAACACAATGAGATATTTTTGTGTGTAATCCTAGTGATCTGAGTTGGATTGAAAGTGGGAATAGATAGAGCAAATTTCTTTACTTTTGTGTTAACAACACGAGATTTAAAACGAATATGTTCAATCATTTGGGTAAATGATTTAAATGAGATAGATAGTTAGACAAGGAAAAAATGTAATGAAATAATGAATGAGTGTATTTTGGACAAATTGTCTACACACGAAATTTCATTTAAAAATGTTTATCGAACCGACAATCGTATACGCAATTAACAACAAAGATCACTGAACAGATCTTTTACTCTACATGAAGAACACCTCCGAGATAAGGGATAAATTATTAAGATCTCTGGAAACGGGTGTAGATCATAAGCCGAAGAAATTGTTCCAAACAATATTATGCAAGCCGAAGGACATCATGACAAATCATGACAAGCCGAACATCATCGATCAACGTTACTAGCCTATGAGAAAGAGGACTAACAACTCCAAGGTCAAGTTTTAGGTCAAGAGAGAAAACAACGAAAATAAACATAAAAGCAACGACCGCAGTTATGAATAACAACCAACCAAATTTCAGATCAACAGAACAAGCTGTTAGTCAGTCGTGAAGAAACTGTAATAGTTTACTCCGTTTTTAAAGTACATCCTGATAATTTTGTTCAGAAGAACAATCTAAGCTTCACAACCGATCCACTCAGATCAGAGATCACAACACCTTAAACAGTTCATTCTTTTTATTGGGCCTACTAGGCTTTAGTAATATTTGATGACACGTCTCGTCAATTGAACGCTATATTCGTTTCCTAAGCTATTCTGATAACCCACAGGCTAGAACTACTCAGCGACTTGAACACCAGAGAGAAGGCTCAAGTATGAGAGAAACACTTTATTCCATGGTTCAATCCTGTACAGAAAATCATGGGTATTTATAGATGTTAGCGTATGTTAAATCAACATCATATTTCAGCCAATCCATTAACGACATTATGCTACCGACCAATAGTAGCACGCCACGTTGGAACTCTAGAATGTTCCATAGTACTCTGATGGGATGGGGCTCTTCGGCTCCTTTTTGGGCCTCTGGAGGCTCCGTTGAAGTTCTCCGGAAGTCGACTCAACATTTGAAAAGCTTCAGTCATTCACCTTTCTTTTTAGTTAGATCATTATTAAGTTGGTTTAATGTAACTAATATAAATCTAATGGTTGTTTAAATGACATGTACTACTGTAGTGAAAAAGAAGACGAATGGGGACAATCGAATGCATATCAGTACGAAATTACAGAATATCTGACTAAAATCTGACAACCATACAGTAAACAGTTAATTTGCAAACTATCAATCGGTTGTCTCAATCTTGACAGCTTCTTTTGCAAGTCTCTCATTATTATTGTTCATGCATTTTCATACCAATTGCGTTTCGTTCTCATTCTTTCCTTATCGATCTTCTAGTGAAATACATTCAACGCCCGACTATCGTAATATACTACTTTTGTGGATATAAGTAGCCCACCACATCGCAACTAAATATAGATGATTATGAACAGTAGGAGTAATCTTGACATCCATTTAATATTCTCTACATTTAGCTTTCTTAAATAACTATAAACGAGTTTGTTTGCTTTTTTCTAATAAAAAAAGATGTATTCATGTTTATGACATTGGTTTCTTGTTATTTACATGCAGTTTAAATGAATAAATACTCTCATTAGACCAAATCAAGTGGATGATTTAAGTAGTTTTCAGAAACATTCAAATTAATTGTTTTGTGTTTTTAGCCATTTTCATCTGGCCATTATATTGGCGATGTAGATTGCAGAAAGTAAACACATACCAGTTTTATTTAGATAGTGTTTAGTGAATTGAGTTTTATGCATTTGTATAGTTAATTATTAGTATTTAACGTTGTTAAAATTGGCATATAATTCCCATTTAAACATTAAAATTAAAAACACGAAGTTCAGCGAAGGCATCTCTTTTCAACGAATTTATTATCAAGCTGTACAATCGTATATATATATATGAAAATGTTTTGTTAAAGTACTAATTCCGTGAGGAAATGTGAACACTAATAACCAAGATTATAATACTAGATTACGTAATACGAATAATGACAATAGATTTAGTGAATAGAATATTCTATTCACTAAATCTACTTTGAACTTTACTTTCAGGCTAGTCAGTAATCTTCAGAAAGGTATACCTGTAATCTTGAGAGAGCCAATGCTCCTTATGGGATTCGAACCTGAGTGACTCAGAATTACAGTCTAGGACGTTACGACAGAGTTATTTGGGCAACAAATGATCTCTTTCAAAAATCTCAAGTGACGACCATTATAGGACGCACACAACTGTTCAATATCGTACTATCTTGTCTACTAAATACGCCAAATGAGGTCCGTAAGAGGTATATCAATGTTACCCTTTTGTAAATACTTCCCAATCTTGACAACGGATTTGCAAAACCTCTGTTTTCACTGTTTATAATATTCTATAAATCCCTTAGAGGTTAAGGTTTAAAATTACTTCATTTTTTTGACGTTTTATCATTTCTTTATCTTTCCAAAGCCGTGCTCACATAACCATGTAACATTTGAGAAATAAAAACAGAATCACAAAGGTCTAAACCAAATTAATGTATAGAACGATCTAGTGTATTATCGAATCACATGCCAATAACTTACCAAAAATAATTACTGGATATGGAGAATCACATTCATTTGAGCAAACACATGATCCCTCAACCTCCCAAGGATGTCCATATCAGTTTATTGAATAAATACATTATATGATAATCATGGACTATTGCCACTGAATTCTAAACCGTATTGATATAAGAAATCCTCCTTACAGTTTTCGCAACATTCATTAAAACGCTTGATCACCTTGAAAATAACTACCATTTATCTCTCATTAATAATCTATAACATTTCATGAATTTACTGCGTAAGGAATCTACACTCCATTTGATTATTAATATCATCAGAAAGAGGTTTTTTGGAGATTTTGGTAATTTTATGGTTGAAATCGTGAGTCAATTGAAGCTAGACCACCATGGAAAACCTGGAAGCACTGGACGGTCGTTTCGTCCTATTGTGGGACTCCTCAGCAGTGCGCATCCTTGATCCCACCTCGCGAGATTCGAACCTAGGACCTGTCAGTCTCGCGCGCGAAACAGTGAACCAATTTGAGCGCAAACCCGGAGTGGTAGTAGCTAGCTAAATATTTCAAAACTGTCAGTTCAGTTTCATGTATAATTCTCACTCTGTAAAAGAACTTAAGATTTATAGCTGATTACTTAGTGAGGTAATTTAAGAAGTTTTACTATTGTTTACTATAGTGAGAACCTCAATGTTTCAATACGGATGAACTACAGAGTTATGTACACGATTTCAGGGTGTTTGTTCTTTTAAGTTGACTGTGACGTTTTTGCAGGACCACCAACAGCTAACTGGTTTAAGATACAAAAGGGGAAAGTTTCACTTGGGTTACAAAGATTTATGGCCAATAAAATATTATATAGACTATTCCTTAGATTTTCTATTGATAGTCTCTTCAAATAACGTACGTACCGTTTACTAAAAATGTAGAAGGACATGTTGATATCAATTTCTCAGGCAGCCGAAAACGATAGTCGTTGATTACCATTACCAATAGTGGAAGTTACTTCATATAGTAATCGATACATTTTCCGGAAACTAACAGTTTGGAATGATAAATATTCCCTTTTGAAAACATTACTCTAAATTTACAGTAAAAAATAAGAGGGCAATCCATGCCCAGTTCACTGTCATTGAATTTACCCATAACTCGTCTTAAATCTAATCAATCAGCCTAATGACCATTCAATTTCATGGATTAATAATGGATTATTGTGGTAATGACTTTATTACCTATGATCAATTTATACAAGTAATAAATTTTTTGAACTGTGAGAGGTCAGATCAGTTAAGTGACAGATTAATTTTTAAATCCAATTCCACTGGTTTTATTTTACTCATTTGGATGACTAGTCCTGAATCCGAATCCGTCAGGCTTTCTTCATGCTTTCGTCTATCCGTCTGTTTGTTTATCTTATTACGTTAATCATCTAGACTATTATTGATTGGCATACATTTGTGGAGATAGGCATAACAAACCTATTTTACGAATAGTTTCTGATATTATTTGCATTTACTTTGTCAATTTACACAGTCTGTAGATTTACCACAAAATGATTGTACATGTTGTTTAAATGTATGACCTTGAACACTCACTTTTCCATTCTGTATTACTCATAACATAACAATTTGTTAACCGCTCGTAAATATACTATTACACACATATCCCTCGTTCCCAGTTGTCTGTGGTCACGATAATTGAACTATAAAATATCTATTATCTACATTTATAGACTACAGCCACATTTCCATTATATACTACATCTCGCTATATCCCTGGAATTAAAACAACCCTATTGGAATTATTAATTACCTATAATTGTGTATTATGGTGCCAAATGCAACTCCAACACGCCCAAGTCTACTGATTAAAGTAACATCACATAACTTTTCTTTGTGTTTTTAAATTATAATTGATATATTGTGACATTAACTTTTGGACGTAATAACTTAATTGTCATTTTTGAGTCCATATAATTTTTGGTCCACAGCACATTTATTACAGAAGATACATGATTTCAGTTTAGTTCATCTTCAGTTCCATTCAGTCTAGATTAGATTACCGAATCAATAGGATTCAAAGTCATTTCGTTTCATTACAAATCCCGGTTGTCTTACCTGTAGTATTGAGAAAATATGTCTTCCAAGTGTAGTTAGCACTAAATTAGTTGGGTTCGCAGAGGTACATATGTAAGTATTGTTCGCTGACGAATTCGACATTGATACTTTGGCTTCACTCTTGTTTTGGGGTTAACTCTTTGTTCCTGAACTTCAGGAAATCTTAATATTGAGGGTCTGAAGTGAACCATATTTACGATCTTCATTAGTAGATTCCTACTTAGTTGTGAAATTTATTTGAACTCTACATTGTTTGATTCGGGGTAGTAAATACGGCAAATATTCATATCTCAATCATCGCATAGTTTGGAATTTGCGATCCAACAATACCGCTCATAAAATATTCTATACTGAATTATTGATGTCGGGTTGTTAAACAGACTGGCAACACTCTGGTAACATTCTCTAGTACGAGTACCAGCCTTTCTAAAAACCAACGTCATTGCAACCCGAATACAAAGTGCTGCTCAGTCCAATTCAAGTGTATTCAAATAATATTTAAGTTCAGACCAGTTCTGTTCCTGTTCATTTTTCCTACAATCCACTTCTGTTTAGTGTTTCAATAGCCGTTTGTTTCTTTATTTATTTATTTAAACGAATATTTAATAGTATTTCTATCTGTTCGTTACCGATCATTAGAAATAATAACATGAATACTACAGCATTTCGTTGGTAAGTTGCCAAGGCCCCGATTTCTAACAAATGTCTTATATTATTTCAACCCGTACTCCGTGTTCCAAAAAGGAATGTTTAACACCATTTATTCATGATCTTAATGCCCCTGCATGGTCAATGAAATGTCATTGAACCCTAGCCATATCACGCGGCAATTGGTTCCTGAATATCAAACTGTTGACCGGTCCCCATCAAGATCAAAGACAACCAGAGCGCATTGTATAATCGTGCTTTTCCCTTCGCATTTTAGCCTTATCTTGTTTTGTTGACTTATAGATAAGCTATCCCTGTTCATCTTTGGTAAACACACCTCATACCCTTACTGTTACACCAAAAATGTACATATTCTTCAACAAATGTAAGTGAATCTTAAACCACCGTTTTTTCTGTTTATCCAGTTTCCCAAGAAATACGATTTGAAGACTAGCCACTCCAACCACGATGGTGCGAAATGCATAATCCAATGGGTGAGCTGGAAGTAATACAACCATAATAAGGCCTATATATCAAGTATCAGAAGTAAGTTTTGATTCATAATTCATAAGTCGGAACTTCTAGTCAACAATGAATATCTATTGCTCAACCGAGTAATAATATTTTCGTAATGATGAAAAGCATTCTAAAAACAAACACAGAATACACAGTTTCAAACATTCACTTGTTTACCACGCCGATTTCCCAGTGTTAACCATAGCCCGGAAAACACTGAAAACGTGCCCCTTTAGACATTATCAGGTCATTCACGCATTAACAATGATCCATTAAATTCGTCCCTTACTATAAACGACGGAATAATGCAAACTTTTACAAACTACTATAATTAGCCATCATATTGTTACCAAGTTTTCGCATCACTGAAGTTGTAAAAAGTGAAATGGTGAAACTGAAAATCCAGCTTATAAAAGTGGACAAACCACCTAAAGTGCTGGTCATCCGGCTATTCTTCCATACAAATTTATTAAGATAGTCCAGCCGTCATGAAAAGTGGCATATGAATGTGACACTACTTAACTCCCCACCTAGGAGGAAAAGAGAAACACACCACAAGTGTTGTTCAGGTATGTGATAACGATGTTTAACAGAGAGCGTCGGTAGTGTCTGTTTGGACCAGTAGCAGCGGCAGAGTAGGATTGAATGATGATCGATATCTCAGGTACAATCACGTGCACGATTCATAAAGAAATGTAAAATCACCCGATCAAGCGATACAGATGATACCATATTACAAAGAATAGTACACTTCGAATTCTCAGTTTTAACACAGAAAAGACCAAATTTGGATAAATCAACCCGTGCACTCATTATTTCAGCACACAGAAAATATATGTTACAACTGATTAGTAGGGAGAAATCTGATTTAGCTTTCTAGTCCGAAAATTCTTTTTCCCCACTTTTTGTTTATCCACTAACCAAATATTACCTCAGAAGAATGAACTGAGAACCCGCTTCCAATATTTCATCTATCCCTTCCATCTATAGCTCACAACCAAACAGAAAATGTTCCAAAGGTTCAAAAGTAAGAATTAACCTTCTGTACCTGGATGTTTGCTTTCACATTGAAAAATAAACTAATAATATTTTGAAATAATACTAGTATTTTTTTTCAATATGTTTGAGAGGAGGTATGATTACCAAAAAACTACTGGTCGAGTGGCGGGTTCAAATAAGCCACTGAATTTTGAATCAACAGGAAGTGTTGCCTCTTCTGGTGTATCCTTTTTAATGACTTTACACTATTTCAACCTTCATAGAAAGCCAGCCTAGTGACCATATAAACCACTGGTCACTGACTATGCTAGTCTCATCATCTAATTCTATGGAGTTTCTAGTATATGGTTTCTTATTGTTTTCGGTTATCAATAAATTACCTCGCACTTCATTAACTTCATTATGAAGAGTCACTCCTCTTCACTGATCTGTAGGCTCATGAATGTTTTGGTACTTCAGTGAATGGAGGGTGTTCGCTTCGTAAATCAAAATGCCCTTGTGAGGTCATGTATTTATGCCCTCTTCTAAGTCAACCCTTCTGACTGCCTTCATGCTACGAGGGTGCTGTACACTAAAATGAGAGGACCGTGATTCTAAATAAATGATGTGCATGGGTTTAATAACCTTGAGTAAACAAATGATACATTAAACTGTTTTGGTCACCTATTACCGTGGCACGGTATCCCCTGGCTATCATCTGCTGTGTTTTCGGTTGAACTCATTCTTGATGCAGCACACCTGAAGGTGCCACAGGTATTCGGAGCTTGACAAATCTTTTACACGTAAAAACTACATAATGGATGTATTCCAACCCAGTTATAATAGAAGTCAGAGGTGTAGAGGTTCGAAGACGTACTTGAAAGCCTATCGATATATTGGGAAGCGTCTAATCTAAGATGGCTAACGAGTGTAAGTGGTGCGTATCGTGACGTACCCACTCATGATCTGATGACGATGCGTGATCGAGCATCTTCAGCTAGATGTATCCATGAAAATCAATGGGGTCAGTATCAAATGTCGAAGACACGTGAACTATATATTTTTGGGATTTATCTACCGCTACACATCCAACAGGATCAAAAGCTCTGAGAATGATCCCTTTAAAAAACCATCTGCTTTCAACAAAGTGCCTAGGTATATGTTAACCGACTGACGATGATAATTTGTGCAGCGTATATTATTTCTAGTGCCGCGTTGTATCGGGTTTTATAAAGCAATCTATCTGAGGACAATGTGAGTATCATCTTTAACTCACATAATTCGTCAACAAAGTTTAATTGATCAAGAGTTATTTTTGCGCCTTGTTTCCCCTGGACTTAAGTTTCTATACCTACCGTACCAAAAATCCCTTTGAAACGGACGTACTACGAACTCTGAAGGGCATTTTTAGACAACCCGATAGTTGGAATTTTTCAACTAACTTTTAAGTTTTAATCAGCTAAACTTCCAACATGAAAATATCTTGTTTCATCGTTCGCCTCAGACTGAAAGAATACTTTGGGGCATATTCAAAGATGAGCCATTAAATCGCTTCGTGGTCTTAAATTTAAGTAATGTATGGAACGTCGGTAAACACAAGACATATACCATCTATAACATAAGACTCTCAGAGGCAACATCTGAAGACCAATGATATGACATGTATGTAGAGGAACTCCTCCAAAACTGTTGTGATTCAGTTTTAACAACAGTCTCAGTAGGCCTAATTCAAAGACTGAAGTCCAATAAAGAAGTCCAATAGAAATGTAGAAATACATTACAATAAGTAGGTGCGATCACGTTTTGAAACTGTCTTACGCCTTAAAAAGGTCGAGCAACCACTAATCCTGATTCATAATTAAAAACCATTTCCTCAATCTTTCCTGTTGAAAGGGGAAAACTTGAAAACAATTATAAACATGAAATTCGATACGAAGATATTGGAGATGGTGAGTTAGTTCGCCGCGTGTTTTGATGCGTACGCTACAGTTTCACATGTAGATGGGCAATGAAAGATATCCTAAGAACTTCTTATTCCTACTTGAAAAGGAAAATTAGGCCTTCCTCCATATCGTTTTTTCCGAAACCCACAATCTTCAGTGTATTTAGGAAGTCAAGGGTAGTCGACTCTTTGGACTCTATTCGAAATCCTCCAGCGACTACGCAGTTTGCATTAAAGTACTTTGTTTTTAACGTAAAAATATCTTTCTTCAACAGAAATGCTTACATACCACTCACCCGTAGGACGCTCGTTCGAGAACTATTGCAGGACAGTAGGACGGTATTACCATCCGAAAGAAAAAGCTTTGAGAAAATAGCTGTCTTTCTTGACAGAAAGCTGGAAAGTCAGTTTCAAATTCTTCAGAGTGAATTTTCGGTAAGCTTTGTCTAATCTTTGGTTCTCAATCTACTTCATCTGGTTAGTGTGAAAAGAACGAGCTGGGATCCTTTCATCCAGTTCGTTATCTACTTTCTCACATTAGTTCAAATGTCTCAGTCAGTCAGCTACAACGTAGGACCAGGCACATATATGCATCGGTTCAAGTTGCAATATCTCGTTGGCACAACAAGATGAACACTAAATTCATAGTAGTTAATTTAATGGTGTTAATACATAAAAGAAAGGTTGTACATAAGGATATAGTATAGGAAGAAAAAAAGATATGAAGCAATTTTAATCTCCAGGTTTAAGGGAAGATAAAGAGTGTATACACCTGTGCCATTGTGATCGATTCTGAGTCATGTCACTATAGTCTCCAACGTTCAAATGTCTATATATAACGGTGTAGCTGACTTAAGTCTCGCTATCCTTGTATTACTTTACGTTGTCGGATTCTATGGATCTTATGTCGATAAATTAATACCCTACAGCGAAATTTCACTCAGCTTTTTACATAGCAGTATCTTCTGAGTTGTCTGGATATCGCTTTGAGTAAAAAATAGGTTAAAACATTGAAATCAAATTACATTTTCTGCCTCCAGATTGGTTTATTTATTTATTTATTTCAACACATAAATATTGGTACAAGGAAGCACCAAATAAATATGCGCCTCACAAATTTCATTTGATTTGTGTGAGGGCTGTGATACTGCCCAGGTGCCCAGAATGAAGCAGGTGGTTTTCTAAGGAGGCCACACTCCGAGCCTTTGACCTGAAGGTCTAGTCCACAAGACAGTGGAGCATCGTGAGGAGATGCAGTCCCATGGTAGCCGGTGACCAGCAATTGGTTCATACGCAATTTATCCCCTCAGGATACTGGAGCCCATGTGCACCATTGGTTTGGAATCAGGGTTTTCCAACTCCCCTAGGTGAACTTTCCGTGTCCACCAACCCGGTTAAAGCGCCGGACATTCGCTTTTTGTCCTCTCAATTTCGTAAACAACACCCCTGTTGTGAGAAGGCGATGAATAGGACTTTTGTGGCAGAGGCTATATACGCGTGTCCATGTGAGAGCATTTTGAGAGGGAGAGCGGACTCTCCCCACTCTCGGCCGTACCAGGGCATTCGGGTTGCAATTGTTTGATTTCCAGAGTCCTTACTTGTATGATTGACTTAGTGTACTTTAAATCAGTGAAACAATTCTCCCACACTTCAACCCGCCTGTCAAAAGGGAACTCACTGTCTGTATGGATTTATCTCGCTTAAATCAAAACAACAAACTTCAGCGTTTATTCTGCTGGAACCTCACTTGGTTTCCATATTTTTTAAAACCCTGGGCCGCAACTGAAAGGTAGTCTATTAATTTGCTTAAGTTCTAATTCGCAACTTTCAAGTTATTGAAAGACTCAGCAGTATAGATGTCTTCCTAATATTGTAAATAGCTTTAATTTTTCATGGTGAAATTAAGCTGCTCTGAGAAATACATCAAACATGCCTATTACCGCTTTAAAAATGATTAAATCAGTTTAGAAGCCAATCAAATAATCTTAGTTATCACAATAGATGAATTAATTCATGGGAGTTCGTTTAAGTAAGTCGTAAATTGACTCCATAACCAGATACTCGTCAACTTCGTGTTCAGATATACTGCATCCAAATTGTTACAAAAGGGCTGGAGCTGTCTTATGACATCCTATTTTCTACAAGTGTCTGAAAGTGACTGTGTAGTTAAGCATTAAAATCAGCAAATCAGTAAAAACAATTGGCTACTGTTACTGACTGAAATATCACCTATGACATCCAACCCTAGGTTTCGATTATACTGCGAGTTCGAACCCGGTCGTTTTCACCTTCTGACACTGCCCAGATCAACAGTCTATCACTTCATAAACTGGTGCTTTAATCTGCCCATCCTTGGTTTTGTTCAAACTTACTCCTGTGCCAATTAGCATTATGCAGTGGAGTACGAGGTGGCTAGGCATGTTTAACGCATTTCCAAACTACTTCGATGAAAGTTTATAACCTCACTAACCCCATTACCAGCCATGTAGATGAACCTAAGCAATTGTTTCTTGGGTTCTGTGGTCACGCTCCCAAGTCTCTAAGACCACCACTAGTTCAATTTCCTTTTCAGGAGTCCCAGGGAGAAATACCTTTCCACAATGAAGTCAACCGAGAAGTGAAAACCGCTCATACACCACTAAAATCACTCGATTCATCACTACTCATAATAATCAAACTATCTTGTGTTAGTTTACCACTTCTACTTACCAAAATTCAATGCAACAACTTTCATTTTGTTTGCATGTCACTTGGAAAACACAAAACACGATCCTAAATAGTTTCCCACCTAAAATAATTACTTATCTCACGTTATTGTAATTACTATTATTATATTTTGTGTACCAACAATAGGAATAATTCCCTTTTTTATTTTCGTTTTGCTCACTCGAAAAGGCTCTATCACGTCCTCTTGATGTTTCAAATAATTCAGAAGGGACCAGTTCGTTTTCTGTTGATACATCTAGTAATTCGAATGAACTTGACCGGGAATTCTGGCTTCTTCGTCGGTTAGCAGATATTGCTCCTATAGCTGGCTTTATTGAAATACCTCAACATCAGTTACAAAAAGCATGTAACTCAATCAAATCAAAACATCATGGTTTAATAGTGAGTTCTTTTTATATTGACTTTTCGACACCTAAAACACTCCCTACTGTCAATAAACATAGAAAGTCGACTAAACGCCAGCATATTTATTTGTAACCTATACACTTTTTCTCAATATTTCCTAACTAGTTGCCAAATAGTGATAGGAACTTCATCTTTAGGATTAATTTTCAATGAATCTTCTCAATTAAGGGCACCCCAAAAAAACGGTTTATAATGGGCGCGAACATAGTGGTAAACTTCGGGCCCTTGATATTGGTATTCAGCACAATTCAGATGGCTAAATAAAACTCCATATTTAGCGAAAAAACACGGGGTAGACTTTATTTGAATTTCAATAGCTCCTATCTAATAGGTTACAAAGAAGCTTTGGTTAAAACACTGCCCAATCATGTGCTGAAACTATATTCAAAAGATGAGATTAAGGAGTAGTTATTTATGGTCGAAAAGTATCTGCTAGATAATGGTTACCCACAAAAGTTCAGTAAGTATAGGATAACAACAAAAAGGAAATGGAATGTGCCACGGTCGAAAAAAAGCTAGTCTTTTACGAGTTAGCTTCAAAAGTGATGAAATAGTATGATTAAACAGTAATGAGATGATACAAGTAAACAATACTAAGTGAAGTTAGTATAGTTAGTCATAGACTAAGTGCTACGGTGAGAAGGGAGTATCGAATCGCTAAGCTAGTCTCGTTTTACCATATAAAATGCTCACTGAGACAAACAAAAGTGGACAAATTCTCATCCCATGTTACCTCAATTGTATTTACCAGATTATTTGTTCGGATCAGAACAGAAAGGGGAATACTTATTCGTATCTCGGAGCACATTCCACAGCAAATGAGATGACAAGGTCAACCTGTTTTTAAGTGTAGTTCCCTGTTATCCACTTGATAGTGGACAGTATTATTACATCAAGATCATTCAAAATAAACAGTACTTGAGGGACTTGGATTTTACTATATTTAACTAAGCCCATCGTTGTTAAAAAAATTGGAACTGAAACTTTGTATTGGAAAGGATGCAGTTGCAAATCACTCTGTCTACTGTGATGACTTATGTTTTCTATTAAGTGGTATCTTATTTCGTGTTCTCAATTATTTGTTTTTATTTTATTTCACACATAAATATTGGTACAAGGAAGCACCAAATAAATATGCGCCTCACAAATTTCATTTGATTTGTGTGAGGGCTGTGATACTGCCCAGGTGCCCAGAATGAAGCAGGTGGTTTTCTAAGGAGGCCACACTCCGAGCCTTTGACCTGAAGGTCTAGTCCACAAGACAGTGGAGCATCGTGAGGAGATGCAGTCCCATGGTAGCCGGTGACCAGCAATTGGTTCATACGCAATTTATCCCCTCAGGATACTGGAGCCCATGTGCACCATTGGTTTGGGATCAGGGTTTTCCAACTCCCCTAGGTTAACTTTCCGTGTCCACCAACCCGGTTAAAGCGCCGGACATTCGCTTTTTGTCCTCTCAATTTCGTAAACAACACCCCTGTTGTGAGAAGGCGATGAATAGGACTTTTGTGGCAGAGGCTATATATTCGCGTGGCCATATGAGAGCATTTCGAGAGGGAGAGCGGACTCTCCCCACTCTCGGCCGTACCAGGGCATTCGGGTTGCAATTGTTTGATTTCCAGAGTCCTTACTTGTATGATTGACTTAGTGTACTTTAAATCAGTGAAACAATTCTCCCACACTTCAACCCGCCTGTCAAAAGGGAACTCACTGTCTGTATGGATTTATCTCGCTTAAATCAAAACAACAAACTTCAGCGTTTATTCTGCTGGAACCTCACTTGGTTTCCATATTTTTTAAAACCCTGGGCCGCAACTGAAAGGTAGTCTATTAATTTGCTTAAGTTCTAATTCGCAACTTTCAAGTTATTGAAAGACTCAGCAGTATAGATGTCTTCCTAATATTGTAAATAGCTTTAATTTTTCATGGTGAAATTAAGCTGCTCTGAGAAATACATCAAACATGCCTATTACCGCTTTAAAAATGATTAAATCAGTTTAGAAGCCAATCAAATAATCTTAGTTATCACAATAGATGAATTAATTCATGGGAGTTTGTTTAAGTAAGTCGTAAATTGACTCCATAACCAGATACTCGTCAACTTCGTGTTCAGATATACTGCATCCAAATTGTTACAAAAGGGCTGGAGCTGTCTTATGACATCCTATTTTCTACAAGTGTCTGAAAGTGACTGTGTAGTTAAGCATTAAAATCAGCAAATCAGTAAAAACAATTGGCTACTGTTACTGACTGAAATATCACCTATGACATCCAACCCTAGGTTTCGATTATACTGCGAGTTCGAACCCGGTCGTTTTCACCTTCTGACACTGCCCAGATCAACAGTCTATCACTTCGTAAACTGGTGCTTTAATCTGCCCATCCTTGGTTTTGTTCAAACTTACTCCTGTGCCAATTAGCATTATGCAGTGGAGTACGAGGTGGCTAGGCATGTTTAACGCATTTCCAAACTACTTCGATGAAAGTTTATAACCTCACTAACCCCATTACCAGCCATGTAGATGAACCTAAGCAATTGTTTCTTGGGTTCTGTGGTCACGCTCCCAAGTCTCTAAAACCACCACTAGTTCAATTTCCTTTTCAGGAGTCCCAGGGAGAAATACCTTTCCACAATGAAGTCAACCGAGAAGTGAAAACCGCTCATACACCACTAAAATCACTCGATTCATCACTACTCATAATAATCAAACTATCTTGTGTTAGTTTACCACTTCTACTTACCAAAATTCGATGCAACAACTTTCATTCTGTTTGCATGTCACTTGGAAAACACAAAACACGATCCTAAATAGTTTCCCACCTAAAATAATTACTTATCTCACGTTATTGTAATTACTATTATTATATTTTGTGTACCAACAATAGGAATAATTCCCTTTTTTATTTTCGTTTTGCTCACTCGAAAAGGCTCTATCACGTCCTCTTGATGTTTCAAATAATTCAGAAGGGACCAGTTCGTTTTCTGTTGATACATCTAGTAATTCGAATGAACTTGACCGGGAATTCTGGCTTCTTCGTCGGTTAGCAGATATTGCTCCTATAGCTGGCTTTATTGAAATACCTCAACATCAGTTACAAAAAGCATGTAACTCAATCAAATCAAAACATCATGGTTTAATAGTGAGTTCTTTTTATATTGACTTTTCGACACCTAAAACACTCCCTACTGTCAATAAACATAGAAAGTCGACTAAACGCCAGCATATTTATTTGTAACCTATACACTTTTTCTCAATATTTCCTAACTAGTTGCCAAATAGTGATAGGAACTTCATCTTTAGGATTAATTTTCAATGAATCTTCTCAATTAAGGGCACCCCCAAAAAAACGGTTTATAATGGGCGCGAACATAGTGGTAAACTTCGGGCCCTTGATATTGGTATTCAGCACAATTCAGATGGCTAAATAAAACTCCATATTTAGCGAAAAAACACGGGGTAGACTTTATTTGAATTTCAATAGCTCCTATCTAATAGGTTACAAAGAAGCTTTGGTTAAAACACTGCCCAATCATGTGCTGAAACTATATTCAAAAGATGAGATTAAGGAGTAGTTATTTATGGTCGAAAAGTATCTGCTAGATAATGGTTACCCACAAAAGTTCAGTAAGTATAGGATAACAACAAAAAGGAAATGGAATGTGCCACGGTCGAAAAAAAGCTAGTCTTTTACGAGTTAGCTTCAAAAGTGATGAAATAGTATGATTAAACAGTAATGAGATGATACAAGTAAACAATACTAAGTGAAGTTAGTATAGTTAGTCATAGACTAAGTGCTACGGTGAGAAGGGAGTATCGAATCGCTAAGCTAGTCTCGTTTTACCACATAAAATGCTCACTGAGACAAACAAAAGTGGACAAATTCTCATCCCATGTTACCTCAATTGTATTTACCAGATTATTTGTTCGGATCAGAACAGAAAGGGGAATACTTATTCGTATCTCGGAGCACATTCCACAGCAAATGAGATGACAAGGTCAACCTGTTTTTAAGTGTAGTTCCCTGTTATCCACTTGATAGTGGACAGTATTATTACATCAAGATCATTCAAAATAAACAGTACTTGAGGGACTTAGATTTTACTATATTTAACTAAGCCCATCGTTGTTAAAAAAATTGGAACTGAAACTTTGTATTGGAAAAGATGCAGTTGCAAATCACTCTCTACTGTGATGACTTATGTTTTCTATTAAGTGGTATCTTATTTCGTGTTCTCAATTATTTGTTTTTATTTTGTTTCAACACATAAATATTGGTACAAGGAAGCACCAAATAAATATGCGCCTCACAAATTTCATTTGATTTGTGTGAGGGCTGTGATACTACCCAGGTGCCCAGAATGAAGCAGGTGGTTTTCTAAGGAGGCCACACTCCGAGCCTTTGACCTGAAGGTCTAGTCCACAAGACAGTGGAGCATCGTGAGGAGATGCAGTCCCATGGTAGCCGGTGACCAGCAATTGGTTCATACGCAATTTATCCCCTCAGGATACTGGAGCCCATGTGCACCATTGGTTTGGAATCAGGGTTTTCCAACTCCCCTAGGTGAACTTTCCGTGTCCACCAACCCGGTTAAAGCGCCGGACATTCGCTTTTTGTCCTCTCAATTTCGTAAACAACACCCCTGTTGTGAGAAGGCGATGAATAGGACTTTTGTGGCAGAGGCTATATATTCGCGTGGCCATATGAGAGCATTTCGAGAGGGAGAGCGGACTCTCCCCACTCTCGGCCGTCCAGGGCATTTGGGGGCTAAGCTAGCAGTAGAATCCAGGACGCGCGTTTCGTCCTATTTAGGACTCGTCAGCTGGGTGTACCTGCATCTCAGAGTTAATATTCACTGTGGGGACTCGAACCCAGTACCGTTCGCTTCAAACGCCATCTCAATTATAAGTTCCCTTTCCTCCATTCTTGAGCTTTATTCATTTTAATCTGTTAATCTATTCAATTTTACGCTTGTTACTCAGTAACTTTCAATTTTCGTTCTCTAGAAACTTGTCTCTGTATTTTCTAAGGTTTTTCTCTCGGAATTTTTCCCCTTAATAACATACAAATATTCATACACTTTAATGTCCTATAATCCCTTCATACATGTTGCCGTTGTTTTATTAATCTTCGATCTAAAATACTTTACACTTGTAACCTGATAATGTTTCAGTATTTTTGTTGTAGACTCGTAGCGTCTCGTAATAAACCTCCAATTGTAAACTGAAACGTCTCAAATACATAAGTATCACGTTACCATACCCATCATTGACGGCCTGAATTATTTTGACTTGAAAGCAAGTTGTAGAGTTCGTATATGTGCTAGTTCCGACTTAGAGATTTGTTAATGTACCTCACTTATTACATTTTACTTGCCCCCAAATGCCATGATACGGCCAAGAGTGAGGAGAGTCCACTCTCTCTCTCTCTCAAAATGCTCTCATATGGTCACGCGTGTACAGTCACTGCTTCCTCGCTCTGGGGGCGTTGTTTACGAAATCGAGAGGACGAAAAGCGAATTTCCGAAGCTTTAACCAGGCTAGTGAATATGGAGGATCCACTTAGGGGAGTTGAAAAACCCTGATTGCCAGTCAATAGTGCACGTGGGCTCCAGGATCCTGAGGGAACGAATCTATTGTTGGTGACTAACTACCATGGTACTGCATCTCCTGACGTTATCGCACTGCCTTATGGATTAAACCTCTAGGTCAAAGGCTTGGGACTGCCCTCTAAAAAACCAACTGCTTCGGTTTAGGTATCTGGGCAGCATTCTAGCCCTCACACAAATTGAATGATTTGTGTGGTGCATATGTATTTGGTGCCTCCTTGTACCAATGTTTGTGTTTATATAAATAAATAAATAGGAACTACTTATATGTTTTGTCCAACAAATTGGATTTAACGGTATTTAATGAATGATCCCTCCTACTTGGAACCTCTCAAACGTGTGAGGAGTCATGTGTAACCAAATGTGTGATGTTGCATTACTACATTTCCCCTGGACGTACTACACTGGTGATTGTCTGCAATTTTCCTGCCCGTTTTTTTATGACCGCTCTTATTTACCAAACTGATTCCTTTACAATTCCTCATTAGTTCCAAAATACAGAGATGATACTGGAATTATTTGGAGACTGTAAAATATAAAACAATTATATGATTAAACAGCTTCATTTCTAAAGACTTCTAGGATTATCCCGGACAATAAGAATAGACAGTGTACTCTAAGTATTGTAAAATAGTTTTTTTTACTTTAATCCACGTATTCATTGGATGAGCCATATATAATTCAAGCTTAGTCTATCACATCTTTTCTGCTGTCTTATACACCAGTGATTAGTCATAAGAAAGTGTGATTTGTGTACTCTTATAAATTTCGTTAGCTACGTTACTACCGATGATAATTACAGTAGACTCTGGGTAAACATTTTTTATTGGTTATTTTGTATGGTTTTAGAAATGAACTACCAGGAAATTTTATGTAGAATAAATTAAAAATCTCCTGCATTGTTTAGTAATTTCAAAATAATCAAGTTAAATACCGGTTAAAATTGGTAGAATATTCAACCAGTCAGTCATAGGAGTAAAGTTAATAATGGGGATAGATGAAATGTTAATTTACGAAGGGACCTGACTGTAAACCAAGTGATTTTAGCGGTGTATCAGTAATTGTCACTTCGTGGTCACCTATATCTCTGAAGAACACTCCTTCCTAAGGTACCTATGAGGGAAATTGTTAAGTAGTGGTCTTGGCAACCTGAAAGCCTGACCGTAGAACCCAAGGAACAACTGATATGGCAGGTAATAGCCTAATAAATTGGATTACAAATAACATACAAATTTGATTTTTTTTTCTCCAATTATGTGTGACATGCATTCACATATTAAGAAGGGTTATAGATGCTTAATTGTATAATATTTGAATTACGTTAAACTTAGTAAGTTATTGAATTATTATTGAGAAATACAACTCAGTTCAATTTATACAAATCTGACTGTTAACGTAACTGTAAATAATTCATATAGAGTGTGATGTATTCTTAAATCATTTCGATGTATTTTGTGAGTCAAGTAAATCCTCATCACCAGTCTTTGCGTCTTTTATTTTGTGTTCAAGTTGTCGTGCAAACTTAGCTTGGGGTTATTAGAAGTGTTTAGTTAAGAGACTTATCAACAGCTACTTAAGTGCTGTTACATACGGCTTTCTTCATAATTTTCAGATCTTCATCGCTGATAGAAACTCATGGGGCAGGCTTATGTATACTACTATTAGGACCGACCTTTCTCAACCACTTTCTCCCACTGTGAGAAAGCAGTATCACCACAGATTCTGGTTATCTGAAGGACACCCTGGTACAGTCAGCATTACGACTTTGTGCTCTAACCTTAGATTGCTACTTTTAATCTAACTGGCCTCCAACTGACCCTTCTAGTATAACTTAATAGGACAAGTACTCCAGTCAGTTTACCTCCATTCGGTTATCACGGTATACAAGCCCGACCACCACGTTTAGGTAATAACTACAGTCGCGTTGGAGAAATATTAGTATTTCTCAATATCCCCGTATCCTGTTGAATCTCATAAGTACTGGTCTGGTGTGTGACGAAATCTCGGCACCGATTCAGAAGGCTCAATCGGCTTTTTCCAACTTGCATCATTTATGGGGTAGGCAAGATATCCTTCCAACCAAAAAGCGGAGTTTACTGTACAGCAGTTCGCTCCGTTCTACTTTATGGATGTAAAACATAGCTGTTAAGAGTAGAGGATATTCGTTGGTTCCTAGTATTCGATCATAGATGTCTACGAAGCATTGCTTGTATATTTTGGGACCACGGAATTAGCAATGCCAGGGTTAGGAATAGATTACTAAGCAAACATAATAAATCAGTTGATGAGGTAGTAAATCTTCACTAACTGAGATGGTTGGGACATGTGTTACGTATGTCTAGCCACCACCTACCTGGACGGTCGATGTTTTCTGGTGTAGGAGTAGGTCGAAAGGAAGCTAGGGGCGGCCAAACCAAAACATGGCATCAATCCATGAAGTCACTGACAATTGTACTTAGCCATGTTAATAGGTATAGACTACCTGGTTGGGGTCCGCGTAATTATCGTAACCAGTGGTTAGATACTTTGACATGGTTCTAAATCGTTTTCAATGGCCTAGATGCATCTGTTCTTTATTTTCCCCTAAATTCTACATCCCCCATAACATTTTTTTGTTTTTATTTCGCCAATTTATACTTTTCGAATCACACCTTTGACGCCTAATCTTTCCTACTATCACTCATGCTGTTACTACCTCTACTATTCTAGGATTTGGCCTAACAACTTCATCTCTCTGTGCTAATGGGGTATGGCAACTTAGACCGATGCTCATACGTACTGATTCTACGTCGTGACTGATTGACTGCTGATCATACGTATGTGGGAGGGTTAACGATACTGTAGTGAACGAGAACACAAGCGAGGACAACCAAATGTGCTTGGAAACAAAATTACAGAATGTCTTAGTAAAATCTGAGAACCATACGATAAATTCTTCATTTGCAAAATGTCAATCAATCGTCTCAGACTTGACTATCCCTTCGTTTCCACACCAACGACTCTCTGTTCTTGTTCTCTTTTCCTCGATCTTCTTAACCTTCTGCCACCAGACATTTCACTTTCGATTGATGATACATTCTTATATTTGTCGACATCAGTAGCACACACCACAATTCTACCCAGCTTCCCAAACCAAAGTTCAGAATGCAAGACTGGAACAGGGAATTCAGCACACTTACTATCGCAACGAACAGGTTTTAACAAATGACCTGTTCAGAAACCTATATTCTCGAACACCTTACCAATACAGTTATGTAAACTCTTATTCTTTTACAAATATTTCATTAATTTTAGACTACTTATTTCATATATATAGTACCCAGATATATTGTTTGTGATACTAGAAGAGTAGAGACTTGTTGAAACAGTGTGTGCTAGTAATACCATGTCATACTAAACATACAATATTGAATAAAGAAATAATTATTATTCCTTATTATTATACCGAATTCCTTAACCTTCAAGCCTCATTACTAATCCTTATATCTTGTTAAAGTAGCTGAAAAAAATTCAGAAACCTTTTGACTTCTAGAACAAACTTTTCACACTAAATTAGAACGAAAAAAGCAACTCTTACCCTATAGTCAAACAGACAGATATCATCAACATAGAGCCTGGTGTAGATGTGCATTGACCCAAGTTACCGTACCAGATTAGCGCCACAAGATGAAAATAACAGGAGAGATAGAAATAATATAGTACCAATGGTAATGAAAAACACAAAACCTTGGGAATATTATTTTAAATAACAGGGTGGGAAGGTATTTGTAAGTATTACTGCGATTCAAGATCGGGTTAAAGATAAGGAGTAAATGCATTTGAGCAATGCTACTGATTACTTTTATCATGCGGACACCATCCAGGTAGTCTGCATCTACTAACATAGTTCAGACCAACAGTCAACAACATCATGGACACATGTCATGTTTTGGTTTGGTCCCAGCTTTCTTTCAATTTACTTTATCAGCAAACATTGCGCGCTAAGAATAGCATATGTAACACATTTCCCAGTCACCTCAGCCGATGAAGATTTACAACCTCGTCAACTGATTTTTCACTCTTCCCAAGCACTCCACGCCTAACCCCAACATTTGTCACTCGATCGTTCTATGAAATGCTTGAGAGACACCTATGATCAGAAATCTTCAGCCTTTGTATTCTTTCTAATTTCATAGCCGAAGATTAATACATGAAGAACCGCTGCTCAGCGAACACACCCTTTGGTTAGCAAACGGATAGCTCTCTTCAAGGGACGCAATCTGGCAAACGCCCCAGTAGTACAATCACTGTAATTCGTTTACACGGTATGCTTCCTTAAAAAGGAAATTGACTTAAATGTGAAAGCAACTTTTGAAACCAGTTGTCTGCTATGTACTGATTTCATTAAAAATGATTGAACTGGTTGTGTTTTATTACAAATTACTATGAAAAGTGTTTATTCTTGTATCCTAGTAGTATATATTGCACTATGTTCCATGAATTCCAAATTAGTGAGAAACAGTTGTTCTGTACTTCTTAGTTCCCATTTTGTTCATCTACAGTCAATCTATCATCAAAACTTAATTAAGTTTTCCTCAAAACAGTTAGATGTTTGAAAATAGTCAACAAAAAATCGTGCTTGATGTAGTCTTTGTTCTATTTACATTCATCGACAAAGCATATCTGCAATCTTGAAGGAATCGATATCCCCTATAAGATTCAGATCAATTTCGCTATCTGAGACGTTATCACTGAACCAGTGTAGTGAATGAAGACTTGGGTACGTTGGGAAAACCAATTTAGTGTTTAAATTCACTTAGTATTGTTTGTTTGAATCTTCCCATCGATGTGTTAGGACTGCAACTGGTCAGTCTCTAATTGGCATATGTGCATACTG
The DNA here is from genome assembly GCF_000237925.1 of Schistosoma mansoni. Lineage (NCBI taxonomy): Eukaryota > Metazoa > Platyhelminthes > Trematoda > Strigeidida > Schistosomatidae > Schistosoma > Schistosoma mansoni. The sequence continues at coordinate 9,765,943 of NC_031500.1, read as the reverse complement.
TGCGTATTGCCTCGATATAGCCTTAATTCACAAGCATGGTAAGCAAAGATGGATAGTGGCTAGCAGTGGAATCCAGGACGCGCGTTTCGTCCTATTTGGGACTCGTCAGCTGGATGTACCTGCATCTCAGACAATACTAAGTGAATTTAAAATTCACCCCATCGCACAAGCAAGTGGCTATCAGGACTCAGTGGCCGAATGGATAACGCGATGGCGTTTGAAGCGAGGGTACTGGGTTCGAGTCCCAGAGTGAACATCAACTCTGAGATGCAGGTGCATCCAGCTGACGAGTCCTAAATAGGACGGAACGCGCGTCCTGGATTCCACTGCTAGCCACTATCCATCTTTGCTCAATTTAGTGTTTAATGCAAAATCACACTGCCATTGTAAAATATGAAAATCATAAAGTAGATACATCATTTACACATCATCATTGAGTGGTCTTTTACATAATCCACCATTCTTCTAATCCTGTTGTTGTTCCGACTGCTGTCTGTTTTCTTTCCTCTCCTCTTTATTTCAATCATCTGCTAGTAAGAATACCAATTTCTTCTACATACTACTTATATCTGTCAGCATTAGTAGCGCATACCACACTAGCTATTCGAGCCTCAAAATTGTTGTCAGCATCCGAAACTTCCATATTCCTATAGCTTTCACTATTGTTTAGCTGTTTTTTGTTGTGTTTCATTGGAATCGCGAACCCATATATGTTAGATAACCATTAAAAACCTAGAAGCACTAAATGGCCTTTTTCTTCCTAGTATGGGACTCCTGAGTAGTAAGCAATCCACAACCCAGGACCTGTATTGCGCGCAAACGCTTAAGCTCTAGACCAGTGAGTCGGAATCCAGTGGTGTACAATTATAACCTAAATCATTCTACGATATTGTGCTATCATCTTTGATTGTTTTCTTTGGATGTCTTCCTAACACCCGACACAGTTGAACTTCACTTGTCACAGCTTCTCACTAGAACTCTGGAAATTTCCTCCTAAAGTTAGCCACTAATGAGCACATGATAATTGTCAGTATCGGGTTGTGAAGATCTCCACAAGCCTGTTTTTGTTGTGCTGTGTGATGTCCGATTTTGATACTCAATATCCGTAAAGCTGTGGAAACAGCAGTGATATCCGCTAGTAAGGTAAGCCATAAGGTTAGGGAGAAACAATGGATCTCGGCAGCATCTACCACACTGATAGATGCTCGAAAACTCATCCCACCTGGCTCTGAACATAACGAAGAGCGGAGTCAGCTTAAGCGAAGGTTAATAAGAAGCCTACGCAATGATCGTGAACAGTGGTGGGTAGCGAAAGCAAGAGAAATGGAAAAGGCAGCGGCAATAGGTAACATCAGACAGCTATTCAGACTTATTAAAGAAACCGGCATTAGGATCCCAACTATTAGTGAAACTATCTCAGACAAAGATGGGCATATCATTCATTCTCAATCCAGGAGATTGGATCGATAGGCAGAACACTTTAGGAATCAGTTCAACTGGCCTTCAGCCACACTTCAGTTACCCACGATCCCCAGTCGTCCTGAATAGAAAATTGAGGTAAGTCCTCCAACTCTCTACGAGGTTGAAAAAGCTATAGAAAATCTAAAGCGAGGGAGAGCCGCAGGACCTGACAGGTTTACCCCTGAGATTTTTAAGGATGGTGGTCCAGTACTAGCAACGAGATTGACTGAGGTCTTAGGTAGAATCTGGGAACTGGGCGTAATTCCATCTGACTGGTCCCAATCACTGATTGTGCCAGTCTATAAGAAAGGACAAAAGTCCTCCTGTGACAATCACAGAGGAATCAGTTTGACTAATATAGTGTCTAAAATATTAGCTTCAATAATACTTAGGCGCCTAACCAAAGCTCGTGAAGAGCAGACTAGAGAAAACCAGGCTGGTTTTCGACCTGGACGTGGTTGCATAGACCAGATATTCACTCTACGTCAGGTCCTAGAACATAGACATACATTCAGACGTCCCACAATAGTAGTATTTCTTGACCTTAAGGCGGCATTTGACTCCGTTGATCGTGAGGTTCTATGGCAGTGTTTGTCAGTGAAAGGAGTACCAAAGAAGTACATTAACCTCATAAAGGCTCTCTACTCGAACACAACTGGTCGAGTTAGAGCCTATGGCGAACTGTCATCAGAATTGGTTACCTCAAGTGGTGTTCGTCAGGGCTGTCCACTCTCCCCATTCTTGTTTAACTTTGTCATTGACATACTTTTAGAGATCTCACTTTCATCATCTCAATCTCCTGGAGTTGAACTTTTACCAGGAGATTCACTTGTTGACTTAGAATACGCCGACGACATAGTTTTATTCGGTGAAGACGCTGACAAAATGCAAAGTCTTCTGACCACTATAAGCAACAATGCAGGCATGTTCGGGATGCTATTCTCTCCCTCGAAGTGCAAAATGTTACTTCAGGATTGGGTTGCATCGACACCTGAACTAATGATAGGGAGTGAAGTAGTTGAGCGTGTTGACAGCTTCACTTATCTTGGGAGTCTCATCAGCCCTTATAGTCTGGTGTGTGACGAAATCTCAGCACGGATACAGAAGGCTCGTCTAGCTTTCGCCAACTTGCGCCATTTATGGCGTAGGCGAGATATCCGTCTAGCAACAAAAGGACGGGTTTACTGTGCAGCAGTTCGTTCCGTCCTACTTTATGGCAGTGAAACATGGCCGATAAGAGTAGAGGATATTCGTAGGCTACTAGTATTCGATCATAGGTGTCTTCGACGCATTGCTTGTATATTTTGGGACCACGGAATTAGCAATGCCAGGGTTAGGAATAGATTACTAAGCATTGGATTATACTCCTTCAATAACATCTTCAAACCCTTATCTTTCACATAATACTTATACTCTTACTACTTCTACCAATATGGGATTTGAATCGACAACTGCATCTCTGTGCTAATGTGGTATGGCAACTCGAACTGATGTACGTACGTACGAAGTTCTACGTTGTGACTGACTGACTGACTCAATATTCCTATGTACGAGTTCATCCGTCAACTTGAATAAGAAGAAAGCTTTTATTGGCTAACCACTGATATTTGTACAAACATATATGTGTCCGTCGGGAAATTAAGTCATCAATTGTGTATGTGTCGTTCCTTATAAATGCAATTTATTTCTTATCCAATCACGCATTTATTATTTGACCAGTTTCCGGCGGACCCAATATACCAGTTTTTTCTGTTGTTTTTTTGCCAATAACTTTAGGCTTATGTCGATCCGGATGATTATGATGTACTTCGTTTTTGGATCCGTGGATTTCATCCAAATTTTAATGCTACTCCAGCTTGTTCTACTATTTTCAATTTGAATGATTCCATATCAACCCAATCTGAACGTAAACAAGGCACATTTAAAAAATTATTCATACGAATTTCTCAACTATATAATATATTGGAACGATCAATAAAACGTAGTTATTCTCCAAATATACATGGTTATGAATCGGTAGATTCATTCACTACCGAATCGGATGGATTTTATTTCAGTCGAGTATTAATGTGTGTTCGAAGAAAAAATAGTCATAATTTAGATTTGAAACTTTTCGAAGTAAGTAAGATGTGAAGTATCTTTCTTTACCTAGCTAAGAAACAAACTATCTGCTGTATAGATTTCTTGTTTAGTGACTATTACAAACTAGTGTATCATTCAGTTGAATGTTGCAAGCGTTTACATTAATATTTTTGCCCCCAAATGCCCTGGTACGGACGAGAATGGGGAGAGTCCGCTCTCCCTCTCGAAATGCTCTCATATAGCCACGCGGATATAGCCTCTGCCAGGGAAGTCCTACTCACTGCCTTCTCACAACAGGAGTGTTGTTTACGAAATTGAGAGGACGAGAAGCGAATGTCCGGCGCTTTAACCGGGTTGGTGGACACTGCGAGTCCACCGAGGGGAGTTGGAAAACCCTGATTCCAAACCAATGGTGTACATGGGCTTCAGTGTCCTGAGGGAACAAATGGCGTATGAATCAATCGTTGGTTAGCGGTTACCATGGGACTGCATCTCCTCACGATGCTCCACTGCCTTGTGGATCAGACCTTTAGGTCGAAGGCTCCGGGTGTGGCCCCTAAGAAAACCACCTGTTTTAGTTTGGGCACCTGAACAATATCACAGCTCTCACACAAATCTCATTCGATTTGTGTGGCGCATATGTATCTGGTGCTTCCTTGTACCAATATTTATGTGTTCAAATAAATAAATAAACATTAATATTTATGAATCCCTTTGTTATAAAGTAAATTGTCCTGATGAAGTCACTTAAATCCGATCGTTCAAACAAGAAACCGATATCACAACTAAGATAGTTTATTGAATTAAATTACAAACCAGTCAGTAAGTGAAATGCAGTTTACAGTATAAAATAGTCACTCTCATTTAATATAACTCAATATATCTGTCTTCAATCGTTGACAGGTCATTTTAACCGGATATATTATTTTTGAGATAAAAATGTTGGAAGAACATCCAAAACTTCCCCGTTCCTTGGTTAGTATTTAATTAATCTTAGACCTTAGACAAGTTCCACTTTAGTATAATTTTTTCTTATAAAGATGAACTTTTGGGTTGGCCAACCCTTTGAAAAGGTAACTAGTCTCATTTAGGGATACCACTGAAGGAGCACTGGACGTTTGTTTCGTCCTAGTTTGGAACTTTTCGACGATACTCAGCCACAATTCTGTCAACGATTAAACTCAGTACCTTTAGATCCCCCAGCAAACGTTTAACCATGGATGCAAAGCTTTAATTATCGTCCTGGGTAACATCACTCTTGTAATAACTATATAGTAAAGGATGTTAGGACGATGGACAATCCACAATTATCATCTATAATTTTTTGGAAGATTGGGTTTATCAGAACTCATGTGGCATATATGTATATTGATGTTATGCATTTTTAATAATCTAACCATACATTTGCTTGTTAAGAAAAAGAGATTTCAAACTGGGTAAATTAGGAGATAAGGAAATAGTAAGATAACAATAATCAACAATATGAACTGCACTACTCTTGATAATAATAAACAAATACTAGCAGGGAAGAACAAGCTGTTTTTTGAACATATAAAAGAGATTTTAATCTTGATGTGACTAAGGCTTCAGTACATGCCCCTGGGGAACTTATACAAGACTATTAAAAGGTTGATTTAAAATCAGCCCTATAACCTGTTTCAATTAAATGTTCCTCACTAGAATAAGGGGACAAATGAAGACAGTCAACCACAAACGAGGTCAACTGAACGAATTGATATGACACTTATGGAAAAGTTCACTTCTGCATAAAGTAAACCCCGATGATTTTGTTCAGAATGACAATGGAAGCTCCTGCTTAATTAATTCGTTTAGCTCAGGAAACACAGCACTACTAATGTCTGTTCAATCTGTGCTCCTCATCTATTCTATTTAGGTTATATGTGTTTAACTAGATTTGCTTCTGTTATGACAGCGAAACAAAAAGATAACATTATTTAGGTCAATATTTGTTGTATCAATTCAATTATGAATTTCGGCCTGGATGATAAATATGGACTTTCGTTGACTGTCACACTCATGTTCCCTGTATCAATTTAGGTGAACTATATTTAGTGTATTTCTTACAGTTTATGTATTTTTCCTGTATCTAAGGTATTATTGTGTGTAAAAATTAACATATAAATGATCATATTTTAGTCTAAAGACAATATGGTTTTGGACTTAAAATAAGGTATTGTAGCGAACCAAACAATGTTATATATTACATAGGCCGTTCTCAGAGGGTTTTATGTTTGCGTGGACATTTACCGCTTTGGTTGGGAAAAGGGGTCACAAGATCTACTAACAGCTTTATACTTTATCATTTAGCAGATAGTGAATATCATACTAAAATAGACAACGTTTTCCCAGTTTTGTATCAAGTTCCGAACAATCCACCTAAAGGAGCTAGATTATGATTCTTCTACAAAGATGAAGTCATCTAGATCAACTCCAGAAAGCCTAACCTATGTATCTAAAAGAGGGATGTTCAGCCTCTATGTTTACCTTGATCCGCGACTGGATCTCCATAAACCTAAACTAAATATTATAAACCGATATCCTCCTTTCCCTCCCCCTCACCAGTTCGTGTTGTTTTTTTCGCCGCTTTTAATATTTTACTTTGTTTAATTAACTAGCATGCCTTATTTTAGCCTTTGTAAAATAGCACAATAATTATGGACTGGTGACGAAGCTGTTAGAGACAGTTGTTTGCCCAAATATTCCTTATTTTTGAATATTCTGTTAGGATTTTTAAACTGCTGAAATCTTCATTTGTACCAGTCTTTGTGTTTTCACTTCGCGTCGTGAAAATTGCAGTAGTAGTTTTTGTCTAAAAGTATATGCAGTAGGATCGATAAATTGCATTAGTTCCCGATTGTCAAGTGTAAGCAATAAGACAGCGGACATATCAGAGCTGATACGTACCTTCATAGTGACACACGCCCAGATATAGCACTTCCAACGAGAATACAGAAGCTTTCAACAACTTTCTTCACCATTATACTAATAAACTTCATTCATCATTCCATTCATAAAGTCAATTTTCTTTTCAAAAATTTGTTTTTTTTCCTCCCCCCCCCTTAGAATGTACCTGTTACAGGTATTGTACGTAATTCAACTTTTGCTGATAATCTCTTATATCTTTTACCAAATTTACGTACAATTCCATTGAGTAAAAGTTCACGTTTAGTTATTTTATTAAGTACAACTACAGCTGTATGTTGTTTAGGTGTAATTAGTCCTATCGCTTGGTTATTTGATTCAAATAATTATGATTTAGTATTAGCTTGGTCTATGGCTGCAACTTCTTGTGCCATTACTACACTATCTATTGTATGGGTTCGTTATTGGCGTGCACAAACTAATTTAGCTAATAATTTAAAGTATATGGTAAGTTATTATTTTAAATGTTTGTATAAAACTGAAATTTTAATCATATTCATTGTTAAATTCATTTAGCATTGTTTGTTTGAATCTTCCCATCGATGTGTTAGGACTGCAACTGGTCAGTCTCTAATTGGCATATGTGCATATTGTGCGTATTGCCTCGATATAGCCTTAATTCACAAGCATGGGTAAGCAGAGATGGATAGTGGCTATCATGGAATCTCAGAACTCTCCTTTCCTCCGCCCCATACACTAGAGCCTGATCTATGACATTTGTGATTGAAAAGTCTAACCTTGGTGTTGGTTGACAATTGTGTTTGAGCTCCAAATGTTTTTCAGTTGTAGGTATGCTGCTCTTGCTTTGCCGGTCCGCGCCCTCACTGTTTACAACATATGGCAATGTAAATAACAACCAACATCTGTGTGTAGTCAACAATCGAAATGGAGGCTAAGAGTATAAAATACAATGACTGTTACGTTTGAATAAATACTCATTAAGTGCATAAAAATAGTGAGTGACAGTTGT
>NC_031500.1:9719169-9758165 GCF_000237925.1 Schistosoma mansoni | reverse complement strand
TCGGCGCAGTGTGAATAGCGCGTGGGCGTTTGAAGCGAGGGTACTGGGTTCGAGTCCCAGTGTGAACATCAACTCTGAGATGCAGTTACATCCAGCTGACGAGTCCCAAATAGGACGAAACGCGCGTCCTGGATTCCACTGCTAGCCACTATCCATCTCTGCTTACCATTTTCATTGTTAGTTTTGTAATGCATTGTAATGTTAGCGAGTTGATACTGTGATACTCACTCTTCCTGTATACAAGTTCGGTTACTCGAGAGAAAAAAAAGATTAGGTTTATTATGTTAAACCAATTCATTTATATATTTATGTGATAAATATAACTGAACGCTTGAATTGGTTTCCTAAGTTCTTCTATAACCCCAAGGATAAATCTACTCGACAACTTTAACACTAGAGAAAATGCGCAAAATGTGGAAAAGACGCTTTACTTCACGGTTAGTTTATGTATAGAAAATCGAGAGTATTTATAGCATTTCAGATGGCCTTGGGCTTCCGGAAGGTTCTGGAACTCTACTAAACATAATAGCAGGACAGGTAATCATCCAGTCAAAAATGTGACATGTGACTATTCACTTTGTAGATGTTTCTACGAAACTTCGATTCAATCCTGATAGGATAAAAATGTTTACTAGCGTTTTCAGGGCCCCCTTTGGGTCTTTTTCGAGAAATATTCTAGATCTCCCCAACATTATACTTGTCTGTCCTTTAGGAGGAAATCAAGCTTGTCAGTAGTTAATATTTTATTCCTTGCAAAATAAAGCCATTTCTTGATCAATTACGTTCTCTCATCATTGGATGATTTTTTATTGGCTCTCTATATCAGTTTGTTGACTACCGACTGTTTAAAATTTAAGGTAAAATCATACTGTACTGGCGACCTTGAGTCATTTATCAGTTAATCAAAAACGTAGTGTTTACTCAAAAATTGCAATAAAATTAGTTGATAAAATTACAAACAGTAAACAGTTTTGGAATGAATAATAAACCGTTACACATTGAATTTATTAGTATGATTAAAGAAAAAAGGTTAGGGTTAGAAATTAGGAGTTGGAGCCAGAATCCTAATCTTAATCGTAACTTTGGATTATGAGTTGGTGTCAAAATTTTAATTCGGGAATTAAAATTTTTGGGATTAAGATTATAAATTATAGTTAACGTGAACAAATACTTCTAACCACGCTAGTACTCTTGAGTATAGCCTGAATCACATCGAGTAGTTAGCGTTTCGGAAATAATCTGCTTCTGGAACAGTTTCCTTTTGTTACTTAACTTACACACTATATCACATTACGACTCTAAAGTGGATATTTTCCAATGTTTTAGGTATATTAAGAACTTCATATGGTCATTTTAATGAGATGCAAGCTATCTTTTACTCCGTTTTGAATTTTGCGCAAACATCTAAGAGGCGCTATCAAATTAGTTCGTCAGTATAGTATCGTTTTATCAAATTTGGAATAAAACTGGAGCGCTTTCTTCTTATTTGAGACTCGTTATTTGAATGTACCTACCACATCCCAGTGTTGTCGCCTTATACACCTACAGTGTGTTAATCGCTAATCTACTGAATTCAGATAACCATTAACTTGTTCAATCTGTACAATAACTCTTTGTAAAGGTTTGTATTATCCTATCGTTGATATTCAAGAGTAAAATTTGACCAATGTTTGTTGCCGTATGCCTACCCTAAGCAAATGCCTTGATTTATGGCTTATTGGTTACAAATTTTCAGGACAGACACGTTTAATGGCTGTCCAAATTTAGTAGCCTACTGGTCAATGTGTACGTGTTTGGGGTGATAGGTACCAAATTCGAGTCTCACTGTAAACATCAACACTAGAAGGCAAACATATCCAACTGCGAACTCAAAATAGTACAAAACTTGCATCATTTGTTCTACTGCTAGCTACAATCTGTCTATTCTAAATACGTTGTCACCAAACAGCCATATCAATTCGATTCACTCAGAATGGATATATGCCAACAGAGATGGATCAGATTCGATACAAAAATATTAATAACTGGAAACATTCCAATCCTTAGAAATAATAATAGACAAATAGTATTGTTTAAAGTATCTGTAAAATCAAAGTTCATAGTTTTCTACTCTTATTATGTCAATGAATTTCTCAGGATAAATCAAGCCTATATACTCCAGCTAACCAAATTTTTGTTATCTTCCATTCACTACCGAAATTCATTTGATTCGAAAGAAAAAAATTATTGTTCTGGAAACATCATTTCGTCTCAATCCTATAGGAAGAGGTCAGTCGCGGCCTTAATAACTCGGTGGTAACCTCTCAGAACTCACTACAGACCGGGGTCTAAATTCTCCAGGAAACATCAATCCCCTCAAGATTACTAACGAATATCGGCTAGCGCGAAATCTATGTCTAACACCTCTTTCTGTTAACTATTTCCATCCACTTAGCTTGTCATTTTAATATCCTCTGCTAATGTACCAGTAGAAATGATGAGCAGCTTTTACACTATATTAAGAAATTATTACTTTGAGTCAATTATCCTATTATTATCATTATTATTAATTATGTAGCAGTATCTTTGTTGCCAAAGTTCTGGACTACAATCAATCAATATTTTGTTGAAATTGGCGCATGAACAAGAATTTAAAGCAGCTTTACTCACATATGCTTTGTTGTTAAGACCTACTGACAGTAAGTAGTGAGCAAAATATTCCGGTGTTTTTTTATTTTTGTATCAATTTTATTGTTAGATGTTTTGTACTAATACAGGATGATTTTCATTGATTGGTAAACATTTCATTGTCATTTAAGGTAACAGACAGCTCAATCATATGATTAAACTATATATATATATATATATATATATATCGTTGTAGTTTGATCTCGGTTGGAGTACTATTGAAAACTAAAAAGCACTAGTCAGCCATTTCATCCTGGTATGAAACCCTTTAGCATCAGGTATCCACCATCTTGTCAAAGATCGTTTTAAAGACCATTCAGTCTAGTAACGAACTCTTGATGATTAAAACTACTGGACGCCCGTTCAGTGGTTCAACTTCAACTGGTGTGACGATCATTTAATGCCATTGGTGACAACTATTTCACTCTCAACGTATCTTGAACTCCATTGGTCACTGTTATGGCTTGAGCACACTGCTTGATATCTCATGTTAAAGCCATTAATCAGAATTACTTGCTTACTCTTGTTACCCCTCATGAAGGAGCATAGGCCACTCACCAGCATTCCCCATCTAACTCTGTCCTGGCCCATTCTTTCCAGTTGCTATTTATCCTTTTCATGTCTACTTCCAATTCTCGACGCAGTGTGTTCTTCGGCCTTCCTCTTTCCCATTTTCCTTCAGGATTTCAAGTTATGGCTTGCCTCGTGATTCAGTTTAATGACTTTTGTAATGTATGTCCTATCCACTTCCAGTGTATTTTCTTAACTTCCTCCTCAGCTGGAAGCTGATTTATCCTCCCTCAAAGTAGGCTGTTGTTGATGGTATCCGGCCAACGGACGTTGAGTACCTTGTGTAGACAACTGTTTACAGTTTTTTGTACCTGGTTGTAGTAGTTCTCGAAGTCTCAGCTCCGTAAAGTAGAACTCGCTGTCTTGACGTTCGTATTGAAGATTGTGACTTTGGTATCGGTTGACAGTTGTTTTGGGTTCCATATATTCTTCAAGTGTAGGAAGTCTGTCCTTGCTTTGCCAATCCCCACATTTACCACTGCATCAGATCCTCCTTGTTCATCGATGATACTAAACAGGTACATGAAAGTTTCCACCACTCCCAGATTTTCTCCAAGTGTGATTGAGTTGGTATTCTACGTGTTGTATTTGAGGATCTCGATCTCTCCATTGTGTGTATTGAAGCCTACTACTGAGGACAGAGGCTGTTGCTGCACTGGTTGTCTTGATCTGCATTTGTTCGTGTGTATATGATGGAAGAGTTATGTCACCTGAGAATTCCAAATCTCCGATCTGCATCCAGCCTGTCCATTGTATTACATGCTTTCCCTCAGATGTCGAGGTCTTCATAATCCAGTCAACTGTCAGAGGAAAGAGGAAGGGAGAGACTAAGCAGACATGTCTGACTACAGTCCTCATTTTGAATGAGTCCGTCAGCTGCCCTCCATATACCACTTTACACTGTAGTCCGTCGTATGAATTCCGTTTGATGATGTTGACAATTTTCTCAGCTACTCAGTCCAAAGTGTCGAAGAAGGTTCCATAAGGTTCTCCTATCCACACTGTCAAACGCTTTCTCACAATCAAGGAAGTTGATGTATAGTGACGAGATCCACTCAACTGATTGTTCAACGATGATTCGTAGTGTCGTGATTTGATCTGCGCACGACGGATCCTTACGCAATCCAGCCTGTTAATCTCGAAGTTGGGCATCTACTGAATCCCTCATCACGGTTCACCAACACTCTGTTGAAAACTTTTACTGGTACTAACAGTAATGTGATTCCTCTGTAGTTCTCATATCTCCTTTCTTTGGTATCTTGATTAGGTGTCCTTCTTTCCAGTCTGTTGGTGGCACTTCTTCCTTCCAAATCTTCCTGCATAGAACGTGGAACATGTTTGCAGTTATTTTATGTCTGACTTTAGTGCTTCAGCTGGTATATTGTCTTTGCTGCTGCTTTCTCCCACTTGATTTGTCTGATTTTCATGTTGATTTCTTCGATGGTTGGTGGGGTGACATATACAGGAATGTCTGTGTGTGCTGCTTCGATGTGCGGTAGATCCAATGGAGCTGGTCCATTCAAGAGTTCGTCAAAGTGTTCTACCCACCTGTTCCTCTGTTCTTGAATCTCGGTGGTTGTCTTGCCTTTTTTGTCTTTGACCGGTTTCTCTGTTTTACTATACTTCCCTACCAGTTTCTTCGTTGTTTCATATTTCCTTCTCTTGAAGCTTTTTCCGTTGTCGTTGCTAGCTCTTCCACGTATTTCTGCTTGTCAGCTCTGATGCCCTTCTTCACCTGTTTGCTTGCTTCTTTGTATACAGCTTGTGTCTTGACTTTCTCTGTTCTCGTTCGTCTGTTGTTAATTTATGTCTTCTTGCTCTTCCTTTCTTGAATCTTGTCCAGGGTTTCGATAGAGATCCATTCCTTATGATGATGGTTGTTGCTGCCCAGAACTTCTTGACACGTTGAAGTTAATAATTCTCTGATCCCTTTCCAATTGTCCTCCATAGTAATTTATTCTTGTTTGAGTAGATATTGTAACTCCTGTAACCTGGTGTTGAGAATTATCTTGAATTGGTTGAGTTTGTCAGTATCTCGAAGGAAAGTTGTATTGAACCTTTGTATTGCTGTTTGTCCAGTGTTTCTTTAGCTTCAGTTTCATCTTGGCCACAACCAGATTGTTGGGATGACCCCGCAATTTTCTCGCAAGCGACATGACAAGCTCGTGAGTCATCAAGGAGCATTTCAACCAATCAGCGATTAATTAGAAGTTATGTGAAGTTATGTTACTAAAATAACGAGAATGAAAAAGTCACATGTGGAGATCCTGGTTGGCTGATTAACACACTGCTACTATGTTTAGCAGTATTCTAGAATTTTCGGTAAAACTCAAGGACTCTCAAATGACTATAAAATCCCTATATTTTCTGTACATAAATGAACCCTGTAGTAAAGTGCTTCTCACACACTTTGTTCCTTTTCTCTGGTCTTCAAGTCGCTGTATAGTTCTGCTCGGGGGTTACGGAACTAGCTTAGGGAAGCGAATATAGCGTTCAAACGGCCAGACGTGACACAGATGGTGATCTGAAGCTACATTACCTCTTCTCCTGGTTCTCACGTCTTCCATTAGCCTTGTGAATTTTTTACTGATGTAAATATGATCTATCTGGTTCTATGTTTTGTGACCCGATGAGACTCATGTAGCTCTATGTATGTGTTTGTATGGGAATATTGTGTCGCCTATAACCAATTTGTTGAATCCACATAGATTTGCAGACCTCTCTCCATTCTCGTTTCTCTCACTCTCAGTCCATGTCGTCCCATGATTTCTTCATAATCGTTGTTGTCTATTCCGACTTTGGCGTTTAGATCCCCCATCTGGATGATCAGGTCCTTTCCTGAACACTTCGCTATGATTGATTGCAGCCTCTCATAAAACTGATCTTTATTGTCGTCGTTTCTATCACTGTCGGGTGCACGACATTGGGTAATATTCATTGTGATCCTTCCTTCTTTGTTTTAAATGATGCTTTGATAATTCTGATGTTCCCATGAGGTTTTACTTTCTGTTTCAAAGATCTATTCTTTAAAATTCTACTTTGTGTTAACAATGAGCAGCACTATAATTTTATGAGTGGACCAATCAAATTTGAGGTAGCACATCTTGGATTTCCGCGCAAAATTCATAAATCTGTATTTTTAAATAGCATTTTGACATTATTACTGATGTTAGTTTGTGATGGAAACCGTAACTCTAATTACTAACCCTAAGTCTTTATCCCGATTTCTCACATTAGTTTATGACCCTTTATGGCCTTAGTAGTTAGTTGCAGTTTCTCAAGGTCACTTTGTTATCACTCACAGGTTGTCTAGAAATTATAATCTCGCCGAATAATTAATTGAACGCACGATAACGCACTGACATTGAATTAGTCCATTCAGTTCATAGATTGAAGCTGAATTATCTTTCCTTCTAACTGAAAAGGAACTCTGATAACATAAGTTCGCTTATTTTCCCATTTGTAAAATCCCACTAAATAGATGATTCCTCCAAAAAAAACAGATAACTGAAATGAAAATTAGTTTTTAATACACCCTCAGCCCATATTTAATTAGTTACTTAGTAAAAAACGTGAGAGAGGCAGAAGAGGTCAGTAGCAGGAAATCTGTAACCGACTCAAGTAATTCTGTTCAGTCTTAAAATTGTTTTCAATACAATCAAAGACTATTCAAAAAAACGCTTATAAAAAGAAACACATTGGAGAACTGCCTTAGCTGTGATTAGTCTCTATTTAAGAAATACTCACAGAATGATCAAACTTGAGGATCTTCATGGTTTTTACCGCTAAATGACATCATTCAGTCACGGATTCAGAATCCATTGATCCATGTTTTATCAATCCAATTATTGAATTGTATAGCTTGATTATTAACTAATATCTTCGTCTTCAAACATTCACTGACTTAACTAACTACAAAAGCCAGTCTATTTGTAACTGTTTAATGTGATTATTCGGAGCGAATTAATTGATAATTCTATGTGGAGTGATAGCTTTGTCGTTAATTCTGAGATTCGAACCCTTCTCTACTTCCAATTTTGGTCATATATATTTCATTTACTTCTGACTACAGTTTTTTGTACTTATAGTATTACATTATTAGTGATCTTCATATTTCCGGTCATATGATTGATTTTTTTTCTCACTGCCTTTAGTATGGAGTGTGGAAACTTAACCGCATATATACACTTTTTGTACGAGATTGCAAATTATTTATGCCGTCCGTTTTTTCGTGTATATATATATATATATATATATCATTTAAAGTTTCATTCTTTACCTCCCTCAAGGTAATACTGCCTTAACTCCTGTACAGTTGGGTTTTCGCGCCGAATCTTGGATTGCTAAACACTTATCACCTCAATCTCATATTTCATTACCATCTTCAATTGGTTCACCAATCACAGGTGATTCTCCTGATTCACAATTTAGCGGTGGCTCTGGTCCACTATTCGACTTATCATTTGATGCAAATAGATCTTTACAAATACTACGACGTTTAGATCTGGTCCGTGGATCGGAATCATCACCAAATGCAGTTAGTCCCGATACAGCATCTGTAGATATTCCAAATGATGGTTTATCTAAATCAATTGGATTAGATCGTCTCTGGGTGACGGATCCATTGTTTAAAGAATCAGATTTAAATTTGTCGAAATCAAATGAATGTTAATTTTCATATAATCTTAATTGAATTTATGATTTATTGTTGTTGAAACGCATTAACTAATCTCTTTTCTAAAACATAAATATGTACTTGTCGAATGTCTTTTTTTCCCTATACAATAGCACACAACATATCTTATTTAGTTATAGTATAGGAAAGTTTCAGTTTCGTATTTTAAACTATTTTTAATATAGACTATAATGAATTTCATATTGCTCCCCGTTTTTTTGGAACACAAAAAGCAAAATATTTTTCTCTCTAATCATTACCTTTTATCATTTGTTCGTTAATGATTCGTCTTAATTTTACATGAAGCTAATGAACCGTAAATTTGTTGTATATTACTCCTTGTCTGCAAACAAAATTTAGTGTCAACCATTCCCCCTTTTAAATTCTTGTTTACACGCTAATTTCTAAATGTTTATACAGTGAAACTTTGGCCTCAATGTTAGTTTAAGATCTCATGAAATATAGCATATATATATGTAGAAATATTATGACTTACTAGTATTATCAACATACCCAAACTTGGCTGTTTAAAAAAAAACAAAAAAAAGACATTCCACAAATTAGACGATCCAACAACAAACCACCATCCGAACAAATCGATCTGAGTTCTATGTGTTGTGTGCGGATGGCATGTGCAAACTGCAGCATTTGGATTGCTATCGGTTGTGATGGATGACGAAGTGGTTGTGTGTATGTGAGCGGATGGGGAGAGACTAGGGTGTTAGGAGTTGTGGTTCAGAAGTCGGCATCTAGCAGACACAGTTCACTGCCTCACCGGAAGACGCAATTACTAAAATTTCCCCGAAACCCCTTCTGATAATGATCATATACTCACTAGTGACTGACTCCAAGAGATATTTCCTGGAGTTCTAGTGAGAAGCAGTGACCAATGGAGTACGACCTGGTCTGTTGTGAGATAGTATTTCACTGAAGACAATGGTGGGTTGGTTGAAGTTAGACATTAGCACATGTCGATCCGCATGCCTGGTCACCTCTACTGTGTATAGGTAGCTGATGTTGGTGAACACTCGATGTCTCATTGCATCGTCATATTCAGTGGTGTGTCACTCCGATGTGATTCGTTCGTGTCATGAGAAATTCTGGAATCGTCTGATTCCACCCACCGATTCATAAGTGGATCGGTCCACTCCCATTCATCAAGATGTCATGTCCAACGATCTGGAATCATCATTCTGACTCGATGCGACAATATCCTACAAGTTGTTGATCGTGCTATTCACAAGAGGCATTCACTCGTCGACGTCAGCGTCTGGTCGGAGAGGAGGAGGTGTGTTGTTGACTTGATCACATGAGTGAGTGAATGTGTGTGATCCAGTGAATTGAGTGGTGTGACAGAATGCAGTGAAACACTCCTGCCTCGATTGATGATCGCTATGATGATTGTGTGATGTGATGAGATGTTGTATGGTGGTTGGTTGGTTGTTGACGTGTTGAATAGATGCGAGTGTGTGTGATTTCTCCATGTGAATGAATTGTTGGTGTGGTCAGTATTCGTGGCAGTATGGGAGTGGTTCAGTGAGACAAGTGGAATTGGGAGAGTTGAATAGATGGAGACCGAACAACCATGTTGATGGGGGCTTAGACAAGCAGATGTTTGAGTGCACACTGTCTACATGCAGTTGTTTGTATGTTTCGGTGGTGAGTTTGTCTCTGGAGTTGTGGGTACAGAACGAGTGTCAGACTGACTGTCATGTCCACATGGATGCACTGTGAGTGGTTGGAGATGGTCGAGTGTGACTCAATCTATCCATATGATAGTTTATCTGTTGTTTGCATAGTTATTTTATTATCTTTCTTAACATACTAATCGGATATTTCACTTTTCTTACGTGTCTGTTCTCTCTTATCTCGTATTAGTGTTATGCCAGTTTTATCCATCAGTGTAACGATAACATATTTATATACTTCATATACGAATTGTTTTTTTTTTGGTTTCTTTATGTTAAATTTTCTTAATAAATTATAGTGATAATAAAAGTATTGTAGTAAATTACCTAGACAATTATTTATATACATATAGCCTGAATTTTTAAATAGTGTAGAAATGGAAATTTAAGAAGACCTTAAAAACAGATTTTCAGAAGTTGGAAATCTATGTAAGCGGTTGTATAATACTGAGAAATTTGGCTAATTTTTTATCGCTTTGAAGAGAAGCAAGAAATATATAATCATAACTCAGGTTGTTGGAAAGCATGTTGCTCATAAACTTTGAGTCTCAGATCATCAAGACAAGGAATATTAATAGCCGCGTCACTGTGGGTTAATAAATTTGATTGAAATCGTCTTATAGTAAAGGTATAAGTAAAGCGTGATAACCATTATACGGGTTTGTAGAGATTGCTGAATTTAACATTTTACCTCATAGATTGATCTAAACTGTACAACCACTGAAAAACCGAAAGCAATATAAGTTTGGTTCGTTCTAAAACGTGCCTTTAAAACAGTTTATCATAGGCTTCCCTGGGGATCGGACCCAGGATCTGAATGTCTCGCGGTGACCGCTCAACCACTGAGCGAGCGACCGATGTTGGGTCTATCTATCTTCGACCAACCCACAATATTATGCTCTCGTCCTCCACCTTCATTGGATAAAAACACTTCACGCTCGACATGGCTGGACTTCACCAGACGCGGATGTCCACTTGAACTCCGAGAGCTGAATCTCAAAGAGGAATGTCTTTTTTAACGTTATCATCTGCTAATTCTGTCTGCTCAACTTACCTAACTATTCGATAATTATTTGAGTGATAAACTATACTACTTAATAACATTCAGTAGTTAATTCTCATAACGACATTTCGAAATCTGGAGAATCATGTTCAGTTGCTGTGTTTCACTTTTAAGCGTTTGCACAAATTTGTAACATTCAGTATACTTATTGAATATAACTGTAACCTGGTAAGATTTACAACTGTCACTCACTATTTTTATGCACTTAATGAGTATTTATTCAAACGTAACAGTCATTGTATTTTATACTCTTAGCCTCCATTTCGATTGTTGACTACACACAGATGTTGGTTGTTATTTACATTGCCATATGTTGTAAACAGTGAGGGCGCGGATCGGCAAAGCAAGAGCAGCATACTTACAACTGAAAAACATCTGGAGCTCAAAACAATTGTCAACCAACACCAAGGTTAGAATTTTCAATACAAATGTCAAGACAGTTCCACTGTATGGGGCAGATACGTGGAGAACTACGAAAGCCATTATCCAGAAGAAACAAGTGTTTATTAACAGCTGTCTACGCAAGATACTTCGGATCAGATAGCCAGACACTATCAGCAACAAGTTACTGTGGGAGACAATAAACCAGATTCCAGCGGAGGAAGAAATCAAGAAGAAGCGCTGGAAGTGGATTGGGCACTGTTACGTCGCTAAATTATTGCGTTGCTAAATATTGTGTATTGCGATAGGACTACACGAATTTCTAACGACTGACCAAATTCAGATATTCTAGTACGACCCCAATACTGTTCCCCAATCTCTAGTAAATCAGAACACAGCCGTTAAATAAGAATTGTTTGTGGGGTCAGAAGCAGGTCCAAAAAGGGTTTACAGACAGGGCATATTTATACAGTTAAGATGACTATTAACAGTAACCAATGGAAAGGAAGGACAGGTAAAGGTTATAATTAGGACAACTCAAAATTGATCAATAGGAAAACGACACGTGAAAGTCATAGTTAGGACGACTGTAAATAATGACCAATAGGAATAAACATGTGAAATATGTGCAAAGTCTGAAAACATACTACTTTACGTTCGAGATAATTTTTGGGATATTCCTGTGAATATCCTAACAGGCACACCTTGAGGAAATCACCTAATTGTGTCACAAGACAAGCCCTCACATGGAATCCTGAAGGTCAAAGGAGAAGAGGAAGACCAAAGAACACATTACGCCGAGAAATAGAAACAGACATGAGAAGAATGAACAAAAGTTGGATAGAACTAGAAGGGAAGGCCCAGGACAGAGTGGGTTGGAGAAAGCTGGTCGGCGGCCTATGCTCCATTGGGAGTAACAAGAGTAAGTAAGTAAATAATGTTGTAAACAGTCTTTGTGTAATTAATCCACGAATAATTTTTTTCATTTTATGTACATTGGTAAGTTAAACGACTCATATGCCTGACAAATTGAGGTTGGTAACTGTTGTCTTATGACCTCTGACCAACATCACATGACGGACCATCCATTCAGAATCCCGATTTTTATGACCTAGTATCTCTGAGTTGACTAATAACATATCCAACCAGTACTACTAACCTTGAATCAACTGCTGAACCTTTCTTGGTCCACGATTCTCTGTCTTCTCTCTGACCTTCTCTTGAGTCCAGAAGTCAGAAACCAACCTCGACCATATTTGTATTTCAGAGAGATGTAATTTGTATACAAGCAGACTAGACCATATCACACCATGAAACGAAAAAAGAACAATTATACATGATCATGCTAAAATGGCTGTGATTAAGGTAGAAGGGGAATAATAAGTTGACAACATATTAAGAATAGTAAACCATACAACAGTATTTAATGGGTTAATCGAAATCTAATTACAAAAGAAACATATATACCGTAATCCAATGTCTTAATAATTGTCTAACAAAATTATGATTAATAATACTTCGAAGAAAATGGTTCCGACTTCTACAATCTTCTTTCTTTTATAAGAGAAACTGTTTTGGACATGTTTTTGTAGCAATAGTACTTCTATCCAGATAAAATCGTTTTGGTGAACTCGCATCACCGTGAGTAGCTCTGTCGTATGGTTAGATGCTTCAGTGGATTTAACACCTTTTAATTCGATTACGACTTCAGTAACCTTTCATCCTGTGTGTTTAGTAAAGTTGGATGTTAGCCAGAAGTGGAATCTGGGACGTATGTTTCGTCCAAGTTTTTAAACTTGTTTTAAAAAAAGTGAAAGGAAATATCGAACTAATTTGATCAGTATGCATATATGCAAAAAAAGTTTGGTTGATTGAAGCCTTTAATATCGATAACGGGATTTTAAACTTACCAAAAACTTCGTACCCATTAAACTAGTGGAGAACTAGAATCGACAGATTTCTAGCGAGTTGTGGTTCGAGTGAAACGTATTAGATTCGAGCTTCAGTGTGAACATCAACACTAGGATGTAGAAGGTACATCTAGCTGATGAAGTCCGAACAGGACGAAATGAGCATTTTAGAATTAACTACTAACCACATAGTAAGTATACTAAATATCAAAGTAATATCTTGTTATCTTGTTAGCCTGAATCATCTGAACACCTCTATTACAAATACGTATAAGACTTATATACAGAATTATATATACAGATAATTGTCAAATTAGGCTGCATTTCGTCGCTCCTTCCCGAATCCAAAATTCCTAAACGCAAAACAGTATACCTTCGTTTCCGATTTAACATATTTGTGTACAATCAAAATATTATCTCAATTATAAAAGTAACCAATGCTTTCAATTTTAATAGAATGTTTTCGTTTGGCTGATTTCCCCCCCCTCTCCCTCTTACCTAAAAGCCATTTTATTCTGTGGCTAAAATAGAGATGAAAATAGTATCATCATCCCTTTGACTTATAAATAAAGTAGACATATTCGATACATTGACCTAGAATGAACCAATCAGAAGAGTGAATTTTATTAATAGTGGGTGAGAAACAGCGAATAGGTTAGGTTGTGTTCATTTATAATTTCCAATAAATGTCAAGTGTAAAGTTAATAATAGAAGGTATGGTATTCACCACCCCTAGGTACTATTATTATTCATTATTAGCTATATACTAAAAGATGAGAATGTAAAATGACCAAATAAATAGTTAACTTATCGAATGTATTCAAGGTCAACATAAGGTACTTCGGCCATTTGAAATACACAATTCTGGATTGATATCTTTAAATGTTCTATGTTGTGTAGCATGAATACCGCTGGGTCGTTGAATCCCACAATTCCAAATCAAAATGATATTCATATGAACTTAATGTATAGAAGAGATTTACTTGACTATATATTAAATTATATGAATAGTAACCGGATGGATGTTATATGCTCAAACTCATTTATAATGGATTCTTTGTTAAATTTCAATCCACAATTAAGTCATAACACTGTATTACATAATAATCAGTTCTACTCAACATTGATCCCTTATTTATTTCCTATGGATTTAAATCTTAATTCATTGCAACAACAACATCAAAATCATCAGATACAAAATTGTACTAATGACTGGTTGGTGGGTAATGATCATATCAATAATAACGGTAATAATACTTCGGATCCAACATTAATGTACCTTGCAGTAGCTACCCAATGTATTCTACGCTATTTCTTAACAACACATAATTATCAACAAATTTTATATCTCAATTCATTTCTTCATTCCAATTATTCATCAACATCAGCTACATATAATAATACAAGTAGTCAGAATGACGATATGTTCTTTGAATCACCTAAGAATACATTAGAATCTAATTCCAGATTATTAATTCATCAATACTTAGAAATAGATCATTGTAATTCAATGAAAATAAATGAAAATTCATCAATTACACCACGTATAAAACGTTATAAATGTACATATCCTAATTGTACAAAAGCATATTATAAACGTTCTCATTTAAATGAACATTATCATTTACATACTGGTGCTAAACCACATTTATGTAATCAACCTGGTTGTAATGCACGTTTTACACGTGCTGATCAATTATCACGTCATAGACGTGCACATACTGGTGAACGTAATTTTCATTGTAATGTTTGTTTAAAACGTTTTAAACGTAGTGATCATTTAAAAGTACATTTAACTAGAAATGTATGTACAAAATTTAATTTATAAACTGTTTTTTTTTCTATATATTTCGAAAAAAAAGAAGTACCTATTAATGTTTTCTTTTTATCTCTTACCCTCTTGGAGTCACTAACTTCTAGTCTAAGCCATGTTAGTAGATGCAGACTACTTGATTAGGATCCGCGTGACTATTGTAACCAATGGTTGGAGACTCTAGGTGGTATGGCTCAGAATCGATCACAATGGCATAGATGTATACACTCTTTATCTTCCCTTAAACCTTGAGATAAAAATTGCTTTATATCTGTCTTCTTTCCTATGCTATATCCTTATATACTACCTTTCTTTTATATATTAACACCACTAAATTAATTACTTTTATGAATTCGGTGCTCATCTCGTTGTGCTAAAGAGATATTGCAACTTGGGCCGATGCATATATGTGCCTGGTCCTACGTTGTAGCTGACTGACCGACTGACTCTTTTGAATACTTAAAGAGATAAACAACAAACATTAATTATAATAATGATCAGACTATTTGTATAATATATGTCAACATAGATGAGAACCCCAGTGTATTGTGGTTTTCTTTCTTAAAAAAATTAAAAGAAAAAATTGTTACTATGACCACCATTATTTGTAATTAATAAGTTATTTGGTGGTAAGTGATATTTGTTTGTTATATTTACAATCTTTGTTTTATCAAATATGTAAGATGTATCACTGAATAGTTTCTAGGGCGTTTGAAATTTGTTAACGAAATTGAGAGGACGAAAATCAAATGTCCGGCGCTTTAACCGGGTTAGTGGACACAAAACATCCACATAGGGGAGTTGGAAAACCCTGATCACAAACCAATTGTGCTCATGGGCTCCAGTATTCTGAGGGAACAAATGGCGTATGAATCAATCGTTAGTCACCGGCTACCACAGAACTGCATCTCCTCACGATGCTCCACTACCTTGTGGATCGGACCTTTAGGTCGAAGGCTCCGAGTGTGGCCCATTTAGAAAACCACCTGCTTTGGTTTGGGCACCTGGGCAGTATCATAGCCCTCACACAATTAAATGAAATGACAATATTTTGTGTGGCGCATACATATCTGGTGCCCCCTTGTGCCAATATTTATGTGTTCAAACAAAATAAAATGATTTGAAATAGATTTTTTAAAAATGATTCCACATAATTTAGTAACCTAGTTATTCACGAAGTCATTAATTAGTGAACTGAACCATGGTGGTAGTTACAGGCTACCTGATTGTTGTCCACGTGATCATTGTCATTAATAATTCAAGAGATTAAGTGAAATAATTCCGAATAGGTCACAGCGTCATATATGCATTTACTCTGTTTTTTTTAAAAAAAATTTATCTTATTACGGTTCATTCGTCGAACTTATTCTTTCTCATCGAATCATATTGTCTATTACCTATTATTTCATACTACCACTGATACTGTAACTAATTCTACTACTCTAACATTTGTCTTGATAGTTTCATCTTCCTCCCTGTATTGATATAGTAAGACAACTTGAATCGATACACAAATATGCCAAGTTCTACACTGCGTTGGAAAGTTTTACGTACCTGGGGAGCATCATAGTTAAACAAGGAGGATCTGATGCAAATGTGAAGGCATGAATTGGCAAAGCAAGGACAGCGTTCCTACAGTTGATGAATATATGGAATTCAAAACAACTGTCAATCAATATCAAAGTCAAAATCTTCAATACAAATGTCAAAACAGTGAGTTCTACTGTACGGAGCTGAAACGTGGAGAATTACGACAATCACCACCAAGAAGTACAGGCATTAATAAAGAGTTGCTTACACAAGATACTCGAGATTGGTTGACTGGATACCATAGATGTGAGAGAACAAAGCGACTTCGAGTTGAAGAGTAAATTAGGAAAAGACGTTGGAAGTGGATAGGACATACATATTGAGGGAATCATCAAACTGCATCACGAAGCAAGCGCTAACTTGTAATCGTGAAGGTGAAAGGGAAAGAGGAAGACCAATAAGCGTATTGTGTGGGGATTTAGGAGCAGACATGAAAGGATGAATAGCAACTGGAAACATCTAGAAAGGATTGTCCAGGACAGAGTTTAATGGAGAATGCTGGTGGGGGGCCTCTGCTCCTCAACGAGGGGTAACAAGCGTAAGTTTCTGGCAGTCCATCAGTCGATCTTAGTCCGTGACAAATCTTATTTTCATGTTTATTTTTACTTTGAACACATATTTAAAATGACATACAAATGATACAGATTAAGGTAATAAAGGTGAACTATTCAAGGCAATAACTGAATTGTTTGTTGAAGTGTTTCGTTTTATCAGGGACTTGTTAGCCAGATGTACCTTCATTCCAGTATTAATGTTTACACTTGGATTCAGACGTAGTACTCATTTGAAGCTTCTGGTAAGTGCAGTAGTTTCTTAATGGTTGATGTTCTTAACTTCCAATCATCCAATCGTAGGTTCAAACCACACCACCTACTTCGGTTTGTGTAATCGGATAATATACACATTTCAAGTACAACTCGGACCCAAGTACAATTATCTATACCTGGTGATGTGCTAGTAATAATGGAGTTGAAATAACAAATAATTTGTTCAACGAGGATAACGCTTACATCATAAGAAGAAGTTTATATCAGTTCATCGACAGTATTCACGATCTAAATATGCCTATAATGAATAACTAGAATTTGGCCCTGAATATCATTAACACAGTAGTAATAATTTAAGTAACATAGTTTCCATAAATTAATCCGTAATAAAAGTGAGTTTCAAGTTCAGTGTGTCTTTTGAACCCACCTTGACTATGAAAAAGCTTTTACCATTTTCCAGTATGGTATCAAAGATAATAATTGGAATATGATTTTGAATAAATTGACTATTGATATGTGAGGTTGTCCATACGTTTTTATATGTTAAGTAAGTGTTCAGTATTCAGCATTTATCCGTCCATTTAATGGATGAGTTTATTTATTTGAACACAAATATTGGTACATAGGCGCACCAGATATATATGCGCCACACAAATCAAATAAGATTTGTGTGAGGGCTATGATACTGCCCAGGTGTCCAAACCGAAGCAGGTGGTTTTCTTAAGCGGCCACACTCAGAGCCTTTGACCTAAAAGTCCAATCCACACATTAGTGGAGCATCGTGAGGAGATGCAGTCCCATGGTAGCCGGTGACCAACGATTGATTCATACGCCATTTGTTCCCTCAGAATACTGGAGCCCATGTGCACCATTGGTTTGGAATCAGGGTTTTACAACTCCCCTGGGTGGACCCTCCGTGTTCACCAACCTAGTTAAAGTACCGGACATTTGCTTTTCATCCTCTCAATTTCGTAAACAACACCCCTGATGTGATAAGGCAGTGAGTAGGACTTCCTTGTCAGAGGCTTTATACACGTGTCCATGTGAGAGCATTTCGAGAGGGAGAGCGTACACTCCCCATTCTCGGTCGTACCAGGGCATTTGGGAGCTAATGGATGAGTGCTACATATAAGTGTAAGTTCATTGGAGATTTCATGCCCTACATTGACGAGTTCATAGCAGACAGTTATAGATAACTTCAAACTCATAAAATGAAATCTTCATTGAAAATAATACTCTTCTATGCAAAATATATAAACGGTAGCTACCCAGAAATCATGAATATTATGTAATTATGGAACACACATTATTGATTACTAAGTTAACTAAAACTATTTGATTAAACGACATGTTTCTAATCAAAGTGTCCAAATTCTAGTTCAGTCACATCCTGTTATATTTTAATTAAAACCTAGAAACATGCCGAATTTTCTTAGAAAGCCGATTCAAATGTCACTTTGTCTTTTACCTCCACTTATAATCTGTGTCATTAGACATAAACTCTAATGCTTTAAAAAACCTTCCAAAATTAAAGTTTTTCCTTTGAAAGAATATCTGTTATTCATCTTTCTGCTGAAAAATCAAACAAACAATGTATTCTCCAACTAGACCATTGTTCCTCTATAAAATCCATTAAACTTGACAAGTTATCGGTTCCTTTACTGATTATCAATAAACATTAATTCAAACAAACAAAAAAGGCGTCCAACTACACAAAATACCATAGTTCCTTTTTTTCATTGAATATACTACTCATTAGATTTGTTAAACTTACAGTTTATTAGTGAAAGAAATGTAGAAGTTCAAGAAAACATTCATTAAATGATCAGTGAATTTGTCTTTGTCAATAAATGATACACATATTGACTCTGATTTTGTAATGGATACAAATTATGAGTATCAAAGTATACTATGACAGAAGAGTAATTCCATTTGGTATACTTTTTATACATTATTATTATTATTATTATGACAGGCAGCATTGTGGATTTGTTTTTCCCCCCCGTTTACTGTATGTGATGTTTCTTTTAGATTAGAGGAAAAATAATGACATTCCTTTGGATAAAAATGTTTTGTATGATTATGAGCACTGTTATTATTATTATTACCATTACCATTACTACTTTTAGTATTATAATTATTATTAATGATGATAATTGGTATAGTGAAAAAAAATTATGCCATTTTACAATTACATCAACATCAAATATTCGTTATCTATGTGAAATCGAAAAACTCGGATAGTTGTATTTTATAGTCTCTAAATATCAGACTTCCATCTCTCTGATCAACACTGTAAATTAGTGTCAGTACTGTAATTATATATATATACTCACTGCCTTCTCATACCAGGGATGTTGTTTACGAAATTAAGAGGACGAAAAGTGAATGTCTGGCGCTTTACCTGGGTCGGTGGATATGGAAGATCCACCTAGGGGAGTAGGAAAACCCTGATTCCAAACCAATGGTGCACATGGGCTCCAGTATTCTGAGGGAACAAATGGCGTATGAATCAATCGTTTGTCAGCGGTTACCATGGGACTGCATCTCCTCACGATGCTCCACTGCCTTGTGGATAAGATCTTTAGGTCAAAGACTCCCTAAGTAAACCACCTGCTTTGGTCTGGGCACTTGTGCAGTATCACAGCCCTCACACAAATCAAATGAGATTTGTGTGGCGCATATGTATCTAGTGCCCCCTTGTACCAATATTTATGTGTTTAAATAATATGATACGAATAAACAGTTAAATCTCATGCCCAATGAGTCTGAAAGTCGTCAACATGAGTTCTCCCTTGCCCTGATTATGGTTATCATTACTGTGCCCCAAGTAATAACTGATGTGGACTGACCAACTGAACTGTGTAAGAGAAGTCCAATTTGTATCATCAGCTCCTTCTTCAGTTAATTATTTGATATACACATTTGTTAATATATTGTGTGGAAATGACTAATTTTACTGTTGTAAAGCCTTTATGATCAGCCTATATTTTTTGTCAGAACAGTTTGTGTTATTAACTTATAGTTGGTCAGTTGGTTCGACAAAACATGTGTACAGTCTCGTGATTTAGCGCACAGATTATAAAAATAAGATAATTTCAATTACTTAACGTATATTTATTTTTCAAAGTTGAAATCATGAGTCAATTGAAGCTAGACCACCATCGAAAACCTGGAAGCACTGGACGGCCGTTTCGTCCTATTATGGGACTCCTCAGCAGTGCGCATCCACGAACCCGCTCTCGCGAGCGAGATTCGAACCCAGGAACTACCAGTCTCGAGCCGAAGCCCTTAACCGAAGAATTGACTCATGATTTCAACTTTGAAAAATACTAAATCTCCACAAAATCCCTTCTGATAATTAATATAATCATATGCTCACTAGTGACTTCGAGAAGTATATCTAGGAGCTCTAGTGAGAAGCAGTGACCAGTGGAGTTCAAAACCATGGACCATCCTCACAGTGGAGATTTAGTATTTTTCATAGTTGAAAGCGCGAGTCAATTGAAGCTTCGTGGATCAGTTGAAGTTAGACATTAACACCGTTGGATGCCAGCTCAGTGGTCTATCGGTTAAGGGCTTCGGCTCGAGACTGGTAGGTCCTGGGTTCGAATCTCGCTCGCGAGAGCGAGTTCGTGGATGCGCGCTGCTGAGGAGTCCCATAATAGGACGAAACGGCCGTCCAGGTTTTCCATGGTGGTCTAGCTTCAATTGACTCACGCTTTCAACTATTATTTATTTATTTTTTTAAACGCATAAATATTGGTACATAGGCGCACCAGATATATATGCGCCACACAAATCTCATTTGATTTGTGTGAGGGCTGTAATACTGCCCAGGTGCCCAAACTGAAGCAGGTAGTTTTCTTAGGGGGCTACACCCACAGCCTTTGACCCAAAGATCTGATCCACAAGGCAGTGGAACATCGTGAGGAGTTGCAGTCCCATGGTAGCCGGTGACCAAGGATTGATTCATACGCCATTTGTTCCTTCAGGATACTGGAGCCCATGTGCACCATTTGTTTGGAATCAGGGTTTTCTAACCCGGTTAAAGCGCCGGACATTCGCTTTTCGTCCCCTTGATTTCGTTAACAACATCCCTGGTATGAGAAGGCAGTGAGTAGGACTTCCCTGTCAGAGGCTATATACGCGTGGCCATGTGAAAGCATTCCGAGAGAGAGAGAGAGAGCGATCTCTCCCCACTGTCGGCCATACCAGGGCATTTGGGGGCTAGATGTAGTTAAGTTTAATCAGTCCTATATGGATAACTATCACACTACAATTTTTCTTCATGATGCCATCAATCCTGTGTTTTTTGTCCAATGTGAATAGCTCTTCAGGTACAACGATCGCCAAGAAGCATGAAAATTCTTCCAACTAATATTACTAATAAAAAATATGGCAGTCATTATCACTACTATTAGTACTATTTATAGTAGTAGTATTGTAACTAAACAACAAAACAGCTCATTACTGTCTGAAGCCTCATTGTTTATGACAACTACGCATGAATTCGTCTGGTATCAAATATACTGGAGATTATTGGATAGTGACTGTCTCTAGTACTCATCGCAAAGTTTTCCCAGTAGTTAGGCCAATATAGAGATTAGTCATGAATACGTTATATGATTCGAGAGTGCAATCACCATAATGCAACATTAATATCAAGCTCAAGGTAACATCTTAAATTTAACTCTAGCATATTAAATAATTTAAAGTTTTTGCCTAGAACACTCCTCTCCTACATTTTATTTACTCTCTAAATCACCATCCTCTGTAGATCTGTGGATTACTCAGAAGAAATATTAATCTAAAGATAACATTGTTAGCATTTGGATGCACGACGGTGGAACTAAGGTTTACGGATGTCTTTGAGCGATGCTGAAAGTGAACTTGCGGAATTTTAACCACTTACTACGTCCAAAAACCGGTTAAGACTTAGTGTCATCAGTTAGGGTTAGCAGTCAGACTTTGTTGGAGTTTTGTTCTGAGCTGCATGGTTTGGTTGTGGAGCTTCCATAGTTCTTCTGAACGACATCATCAACACGAAATTCAGGTAGGAGTGAAGTGCTCGAATTTCAGAGTTAGGAACCAAGGATTATGGTTTTCATTAATAACTGACACCAGCTGTGATGCAAGAATTCACTATTGCCTTTTCGATGAATGAATTTCACGTAAAAGCCTATTAAACACTAGCTTAAGTCTGAAAGGTTCATCTATTAAGTTTAGATTCTCCTTATTATCAGAAATGTCTATGCAATGAAACCTTGAGGAGAGGGAAGTTGAACAGTGTGCTAATTCTTAATGGGAACCTGACATCACCCTATATTATAGTGGAGTTGATGATCTCATGATTTCAGAGGAAGAGTAAGCAACCCATTCATTTTGCGCAGTTTCTAACATTTTATTCAATGAAGATCCAAACACCGTAGCGGAAGTCATACCTCTACGTGATTTGTCCCAACCTTTGGACACCACCCATATACATGACTTACCATTTACTCACGTGTAACTTTGATTATACTTGATGCATGTGTACATGCTAGTATGTATAATGTTTATCTTTTCTTCTTATAAAGATAATCACATATTACTCAATTTAGGACGTTTGCCATATTCGATCCAGCTTCGTCTTGCATTCCGCATCGTTTTTATGCGTAAAGAAAATGTCGGAAACAAAATCCTTTCAACTTAATTTATATTTCACTTTTTATTACCACCATCACCTAAAGGTGATTAACCTAAGTGAAATATATATATCGAGTTAAACGGAAGATTTATGTTTATGACTCATTCTTTGTTTGTTCCTAATGCAGTCAGATCACGAGTCTAGATGATCAAAACTGTTTAATATATTTTTTTAAAAACTTAGGTTACATTGTGTCTTGTGTGTTTGTGTGTATTTCAACAACGAATCAGCGGTAGTTACTAATTTGTTCAAATACTAGTCAGAATAATGTATATGTGACATTTTTTAAAATACAAAATGCAAGAATGCGGATACATATTTGATCAGTTGAATGAGTCATCATTATCACATTGGTTGTATATACACATTTTTAAACAATGTAAAATGATCCACATTGAATACCAAAACCAGATATATATATAGAGGAAGAACAGTCTTTCGAACAAGTTCATATCAGATTCTACAATTTATTAATCCAAATTATTAGATTCATTTAGTATTGTTTGTTTGAATCTTCCCATCGATGTGTTAGGACTGCAACTGGTCAGTCTCTAATTAGCATATGTGCATACTGTGCGTATTGCCTCGATATAGCCTTAATTCACAAGCATGGTAAGCAAAGATGGATGGTGGATAGCAGTGGGATCCAGGACGCGCGTTTTGTCCTATTTGGGACTCGTCCGCTGGATGTACCTGCTTCTCAGAGTTGATGTTCACTCTGGGACTCGAACCCATCGCACAAGCAAGTGGCTATCAGGACTCAGTGGCCGAGTGGATAATGCGGTGACGTTTGAAGCGAAAGGTTTTGGGTTCGAGTCCTAGAGTGAACATCAACTCTGAGATGCAGGTACATCCAGCTGACGAGTCCCAAATAGGACGAAACACGCGTCAAACTGGATTCCACTGCTAGCCACTAGCCATCTTTGCTTACCAATCCAAATTATTGTTTTAAAGAGAATAGCCAAGTAAATAAATTGCTATAATTTAATTTATGAAATTTAGGATTGTCAGTATTAGACTATAGGAGATTGTTGAATTCCTTTGACGTTATAAACCGACATAGGTTAGACAATCATTGAAAACTTACAAGTATTTGACAACCCATTACCAACAATCAGAGTGTTATTATTATTATTAGCTTTATTCAATATTATATTTTTGGTACAATATAGAATTCTCAGCACAAAGTACTTCAACAAGTTCCCGTTTCTTACTTCTTCGTCTTTCCTGACGATAAATATCGAGTAATTGCCAGTTAGAAGTTAACAGCCCAGTCAATCGACGTCTGGATAATGTACATTCTTCTCGCTGCTTATTGCCAGCAACCACGATATCTCTGATTAGGCCTTCTGTAACCTTTACAGCGAAAGGTTTTACACTTTTCAGAAACGCACCTGAATAGGTTGTGCGATTAATGGACATAATGATGTAGTAAAACAAACGAAATTAGATAACTTGTTGAAATATCTAGATGATAGGAACAGGTAGCCCAGATGCTTAAACAGGCCGCCCGTTCACACTAGTGACTAGATTAGAAAGAAAATTCCTGGTGATCTGGCGTGAGGTCGTGACTAGTAGAGTTTAAATGTGTCGGGTGTGAGGCAGTTACTCATTGAAGACAATCAAAGATAGTCGCGCCATATCGTGGATTGATTGAAGTTAGAGATGAACGCCGTTGGATACCGGTTCAGTACTCTAGAGGTTAAGCGTTCATGCTCTAGAATGGAGGTCCTAGGTTTGAGTGCTACGTGTGGTGTCGTGGATACGCACTAGGACGAAACAGCCTTCCAGTGCTTCCACGCTTTCAATAGTTGTCTAACTTAAACCAGTTCATCATTTGAATGGTATTCAGGATTTTTGGTGAAATAAACATGTATCCGCTTATCGCACAATGGAAATTATGAGACTGATAATCGGAATAGACAATATAGAGTGAGGGAAAGAATGATATAATTACAAATCAGAAATAAATGTCTGATCAAGAATTACGCAACGTATAGGACAATATAAATTAGGTAAGAAATAGTTAATAGGAGTTGTGTGCTAATTAAATTCTTCAAATGTGCACTAACGTCAAAATAATAGTAGTATTAATAATACTCAGATATGTACGTATGAAGTTGAACAGACACTATCAGCAACAACCTACTGTGGGAAAGAACAAACCAGATTCCAGTGGAGGAAGAAATCAAAAAGAAGCACTGGAGGTGGATAGGAAACACATTGAGGGAAGCACTCAACTACGTCACATACAAGGCAAGCCCTCACATGGAATCCTGAAGGCCAGATGAGAAGAGGAACAACAAAGAACACATTACGCCGAGAAATGGAGACAGACATGAGAAGAATGAACAACAACTGGATAGAACTAGAAAGGAAGGCTGTGGACAGAGTGGGTTGGAGAATTCTGGTCGGCGGCCTATGCTAGACTGGGAGTAACAGGCGTAAGTAAGTATGTACACATGAAAGCAATTGTGTAGAAATGGCTGAAAGAAGATCAACTACAAGGTTTTCTGAACATAACCCCCGGAAGTTGTGTTTGAAAGGAAGTAAAGTATTCATAAGTGCGGTCATTAGACGTTTAATGGATAGTGGACACAAGGTGGACATAACAAAAGCGTTTAAAATAATTGACAAGCAGAGAACACTTATACTCTGTTACAGAGACTACTGCCGTCGGGTGCTTCCAACCTGACCTTTGTATACAAAAAAGAAGTATGGCGAACCTCTCGTTGCTATGGTAAGATAATTATGTTATTTTAACGTTATCCCTGTTTTGTGCTTTATAACTTAGAGATAATTCCATTAACATTCAATCATGACTTTAATTTGAATATTGTGTCAACAAGGTGCTTTGGTCAATACTTTTTTGTTAACAATTTATTTTTATTCATTGTTTCTTAATTTTCATTCACAACTTCTCCCCTTTCCCTTTTTTTAATGACGCTATCTTCAAAATATATGTACTAATCAGTCTTAGCTATTATACCAAATATGTTGTTTTCCTATCTCGTTCTTTGTTGTTTCAAACTAAACTTTATTGGTTATTAACAGAGATGGATCCTGGCTAGCAGTGGGATCCAGGACGCTCGTTTTGTATTATTTGGGACTCATCAAGGTTCTAGTCCCAAAGTGAACATTGACTTTGGGATGCAGGCATATCTGGATGATGAGCTTCCTATACACTGCTTCCATCATTTAACATCAAATTTCATACAGTATGGAATGATTTAGGTTGTGTATACCAACATTTCAATTTGATCGATAGAATTCAAATCATCACTAAAGACTGGTGATGAATGGCATTGGTTACTATGATGTGATTATTCAAGGTTCCAATCAAATATAGTTTTAACTATTAACAATCAGGAATATAGAACCTTGCATATAACTTCATTTCCATCAAAAGCATATACCGAGTATTTGTACTTTGTATCCCAATTGATATCAAGTAAGTGTTCGATACAATAGTAAGCATCGCGTTTAAGTCTCAGTGTAAATATCAATATTGAGATATAGGTATACAAACAGCTGAGTCGTAAATAAGATGTGTAGTGTTTAGTACTGTGTCACGCCTGCGCGAATTATTCTTACTGTCGAGCAGACCAGTTAATTAGCTCATCTTGAGTCACAATTTAACCTTACCTATGATCTTGACTGTTTTTACTTAAACGTGGATATGTGGGTCGCTTACTCTGTTCATCACATGTCTTTAACTTTCTTGTTCCTAGCCATAAATAATGAGTCATACTACACCAAGATGAGTAGGCACGCTTGCCTACTCCGGTTCCCTTCCCTCCACACTTTCAATGTTTATCTGAGTAGACGAATGCTTGAAATAAATTTATCCAACTCAATCTGTGTTTGGCTTCTTATTACCACCATCGCTCAAATGGCGTTAGTCTAGATGTATTATATACGGAACTAAACGGAAGATTTATATTCATTTGCTTGTCCAAATTGGAGTCAGATCTCGAGACACTAAAATAATAAGTCACTACAGATGAAACGTGCATTCCAAGATTTCACAATTCAAATATATTCCAAAATACTATTTAGTGTGTATATAGTTGAAATCATGAGTCAATTGAAGCTAAACCACCGTAGAAAACCTGAAAGCACTGGACGGCCGTTTCGTCCTACCGTGGGACTCCTCAGCACTGTGCATCCACGATCCGACCTTGCGAGATTCGAACCCAGGACCTGCCAGCCTCGCACCAGAGCACTTGACCGATGGACCACTGAGCCGAAATCCAACGGTATTATTGTCTAACTTCAACCAATCCACGAGGTGTATAGTTAAAGAAAATCAACCAGGGGAATAACACGCACACGCACAACATTCATGCGAATAACTCACGAGGATTCATTTTCTTCTGATTGATTAAACAAATAAACTGAATTCATACAGCAATTATTTATGTTTCATTCCTTGAAAAATGAGGTATAATATTTGTTTAAATCGATGTGAATATAACCTACTGTACAGTTGTAATATTTCTTAGCATTCACGACTTTTTTGCTTGAAAAAAGAAACAATGTTGTCTGACATTTTACATTATGCTTGTTAATGGTGATCAATATATTCAACTGATTATTCTACTTATGTAATAGAGATTTATTTTAATGGTGTGGTTAACAACAAAAATGGTGTTTATTTGTCTCTCTCTGTGTATGTGTGCCGTGTTCAGACAGTCATATGCAACATGGAATCTAACACTTACGTGTATCGGTTCATGTTGCCACATTATACTAGTACAGTAATATGTAATTATCAAGACAAATGTCAGAGTAGTGGAATTAGTATTTTTTTAAAATACCATCAGTTTTAGTAGTATCCGATAAGGAAGAGTAAGTTAACGAAATAAGAGGTATAATTTCAAATGTAAGGTCTAGGAGAAACGGCAGTCCAATGCTTTCAGGTTTTCAATGGTGATCTAGCTTAAATTGATTCATCAATTCAACTGTTAAAAATACTACAATCTCCACAAATTCCCTTAATTAGAATATGACTCGGTCTTTTACGATGAAAATGAACTATTCGCATATATTACGGAATTTTTATTTCCTTCTTCCTGTGTTCACAAATACAATTTGGTTGAATATTCAATTTTCTTATTGAAAACATAGTCATTTCAGTCATTTCTATTTTCTACTATGAACTTATAAGTAGAGGGAATTCTCCAACAATAAAGTGTTTAGTGCATTTGTCACTGCTGAGGAGTCCCACAATAGGATGAAACGGCCGTCCAGTTGCTTTCCAGGTTTTCCATGGTGGTCTAGCTTCAATTGACTTATTATTTCAACAATGAAAATAATGTAAAATTCTAATTTATCAATAAACAGGCTGGATAAAATATTAATCTTTGGTCAATTACAATTATATAAAGAGGAGGTTTTTAGAAGTATTGGAAAGTGGATACCTTTGGAATTCAAGATATATGTTTCGTCCTATCTGGATGTACCTCTATTCCAGTATTAATGTCCACACTGAGATTGAAATCTATCTACCTCTCACTTCAAATGCTAACTTCGTTATGTATTGAGCTACTGTACCTAGATAGCTCAGCAAGTTATTAACATATTTATTGAGTCTAAAAAATGCTTGTGATAAGTTGTAGTTTCCTTTTGTTGGTAATTCAAGATTAATATCAATCAGTCTCTGTTGCCGTATTCTCATTCTGTGCCCAATTGTCTAGGCATGTCCTTTTAGCTACCAATTATTAATTTTATCATTATTGGTAATTTTGACGGATGAGGGCTGAGAAATATAATTACTGAAGTTTAATTAAACAACTAGTTAATAATTCTATCGATTGTATTAATTATAATAATGACCGTTAGTCTTTGTATTATGTGATTGAAGAGGGGATGATCAATTTTAGTGACATTTTTTTGACAAATGAACACAAACCCATATCATTCATTTTCGAAAAACCTACCAACATGCATACAAATAAATGTGGGAGGATAACAAACATGCGTTTTTAACTAGACACTAAATCTCATGGTACCATTATTAGTTCGAGATGGTAATTACCACAGTTAGTTATAATAATAATAATAATATTAGAGTAGCTCACGTTTATTTTCCTTCATCGGATAGAATTATAGCTGTTTGCATCTAGCCAAAACGTATTTTGTATATCAGGGGAACATTCGGGGTGATATGAATGAGAAGGACTGTAAAAGGGAAGAACAAAAGAAAAGGTGAATCAACCATTCAGAAAGTTCACACAATACATTTACATTTGTTAAAGGAAGCAATAGACAACAATCAGAAATAACACAAGCATCAGATTAAGACAATCTTTAAAAGTGAAACTAGAAGCAGATAGTTTATCCCGCTACAAGGATAGTTGGTTGATTTTCCCACAAAATTTTATCTGTTCGATGGGGTATAAACACAATAAATAACAATTTTAAATGAAGATGAGAAATTGATGAATTATTATTTGTCTCGAATTGAAAGTAATTTTTAACCAGATGAAAAAATCAAAACAAGACTGATAAACGGAGAACAGATAAGAGAGAGAGAGAAAGAGAGAGCTAGGAAGCAGTGGAGATAGAAGGATAAAAGAAGAGAGAGAGAAAGGTAGAAAACAGACAGGACATTTGCATGGAAGCTGAATCGATCACCACGATAATCATGGCAATAAATGATCATCATTTTTGTATGATGGCGGTGTCTTTGCAAAAGGATGAATTTTATTGACTTGATTCGGTAAATTACATATCATTCATTTAGATTAAATAATCTGATACAATTTTTTAACATTTATCCTTATGAGTTATTGTTACGGTGATTTTGAACAGGGTCTGTGAGAACTGGATAGATAGGATGACTAATATACCTTTACACTTCAGAGTTAATAATTCACATGCGGATAGAAGAGAGAAAAAGAGAGAAGGAAGAAAAACTTTCAGGAGAGCTTTCATATGTGTCAAGTTATTCATCTGATTTTCAATGTTTAATAAGTGTACAGTATCCAGCGTTTCTTGGCATTTTCCCGTTCATTTACTGGGTAAGTGTTGCCTATATGAGTGTAATTACCACCGAGGACTTCGCATCAAGCTCCAAAAACCATTTTATTTATGTTTTACATCAGTGATGCTGGAATGTGCCACACTGATACGTTCTTATCAGACAGATATGGATAAATTTTGATGTTTTAAATGAAATCTTCAATGAAAATTTCACTCTTACTTGAAATACTCACTTACTAAATGAACGGCAAAATGTCAGATAATGCTGAATATTGCATAATTATTGAACATGCAAAACGGATGGATAGCCTACCACACTTGATAATACTCATCATCAATGCATATATCCAAACCCTGAACCAAGATTGAACCGAGGATTTTCATATTTTACAAGAAGTACAATTACGTTAAAACTTTTTAATGTAAACCAAACAATTCAGATTTTCATCTGTTCAACAAATTTACAGAATTAGTGTACAGGTTTATTCATGTCACTGATTAATTATTCTCTCAATTAAATGCACATTAATGAATGTAAACGATAGCTTTTTGATAAATCAATTATCTAGTTTAAAGGGTTTGGTGGAAATTGATTTAATTTGTATGTGATGTTCACTATGGATGTGTCTGCAATGAAACAATGATATGAGGTGATCATATCAATGTATCACAAATCGATTGCAGTTAGAATTCCATGATCGGACGCTAACTTAGTGATCCTGATGGTCAGTCATTTGTTGGGAAACCTGGAGATCCAGGTTTCGATACTTGATTGGGTCTTGGATGCTCACTGCATAGGAGTCACATATTAGGACGAAGTAGTTATCTAGTGCCTTTTCTTCTTCAATGGTTCACCAACTGAGACCAGTCTGTAACAAATATAACCTAAGAATTCATTTGTTTACCGGTGATTTTTCAATTAAAATGGTTTCCAAATAAAAATTAACTTGCAAAACGTTACACCAACATCTCTGTTAGAAAACTATATTGGCTTAAAAGATAATTAGTCTTCATTTTTTAAATTATGAACATATCTCAGTTAGACCACTACTGAAAATCAGGAATTACTGGGTTATTATTTCTCCCTAGTTCGGGACTTCACAGCAGTGTGCAAACATGGTCTTGCGACAAGGAATCAAACCTTGGACTTCAGGTGTTGGGTGTGAACGCTTAACCTCTAGATCACTGATCTGGAACCTAATGGTGTGCATGTCTAACTTTGACCAATTCACGATACTGTGCAACCATCTTCCATTACCTACGCTGAATAACTGTCCCATGATCGACACGGTTGAACTCCACTGGTCACAGCTTTTCATTAGAAGAAGGCCTTAGGTTCGATCTCCTCTGGCGGCGTCGTGAATGCTTAATGAGGAGGTTTTTCATATTGGGTCGAAACAGATATCTAGTGCTCCCAGTTTTTCAATTATGGTCTGGCTAAGATCAGTTTGTACTTCAATCTATAAAAATTCCATAATCTCCTAACATCCCTCTATTATAAAGATTGATGAAAGATTAGTTAAATGTTCTGTTCAAATGGCAGTTAACTTATGCATTAATGAAATGAACATTAAATAAATCACATATATATACATCGAATAACGGAGAGACTATAATCAATGGACGAGGCAATCAGGTTTAGAGTAGCGACTCTTGGATTTCGATGTGATGCACATTCATCCATAAGGTTAAATGACATTTTTAAATTATAACTGGTGTCAGTTCGTGATAACAACCCTCTTTTAACCTTCGTAGGTAGTTGAGTTTTCTCAAGGTCATTTTAGCATCACTCAAACGTTGTCCATATGACAGTCTTGTTGAGATTTCAATAACATGATGGTAGAAAGTTATACTAATACTAGACTGATATATTATTACAACTCAATATGAATATCGTCATGAACCAATAGATATCAGGTAGAGAGAGAGAGAAGTATTGAAAATCAAGTAGTATTACACAACTGTTTCATCTCATACTTTACATCTTTAACTGATATAAGTTACAGAACTACTGGAAACTAAGAAGCATTGGACGACTATCTCCTCTTTTCAACTACGGATATTCACGACCTCATCATGTACTATATAGTGTGGTGGACCTCAGCGAAAGAGCTTAATCAAAATATAACAATACGCAAAGTTACTAACAATATACCAAAAGAATTAACACTACCAATCTAAGCGTGTGTCTATGAGTAACGCAAAAGGTAACAAATTACAGTTAAGTTATGAAAAAGTATATTGAGTAACAAAATAGTAACAATGTTATGAAATGAATGTTACTTGTAAGCTGCTTTCTGAGATAAAAACCACAAATTAGTTCACTTGGTTAACAAAGGTTCCTCTGCACGCGATGGCACCAACAGCAAAATGAAGAAGATTAAATCCAGTAGTATTATTTCAGTAATGATCCGGACCAAAACTCCAACGTAGTGTGGAAAGGCCTAAAAGGATGTTATAATACTATTATAATCTTCAATCAAAGGCCGTGGCCGTTAAAGCAGAAGAATAGACGGCGGATACGACGTTTATATTTTAAGAATCGCGGTAGTGAAGAAGTGTTATATATAACCAAACAAAAGTATTCGTTTCTTTACCATTGGTATAGAAAAACAATAGATATCGAATATAAGTGTGGTTACATATAAAGTATGACAACTAGGAAAAATATGTGATCTTTAATTTGTTGTTACAAAAAATCACTAGATATAAATGTCACTATAATAGTATTTCAGCGAGCGATTAACTATTAGACCATTGAGTCAGTAGCCGGCGGTTTACATTTCAAACTAACGTCAATTCGTGATACTTCACAACCATCTCTCACTGACATTTGTGGGTCATTGACAGTAGTAAAGTCACATTGGTTACAGCTTCTTACTATTATTGTAGTTGAATTAGAGATAGCTCTTTAGAATTGTTAAAGAAACTCTCAATCACACCCCTATTTCGGGTAGGTAGATTCTCAGTATTGACTAAACATGCTCATTTTTTTTAAATGCATACAATTTTCAGTGAATATTCGTTATAAATAACGATAAGAAAGAAATCATATCGTCGTTACTGGAATGGCTACATTTTATCCCTTGTCTCCCATATGATGACTCACTCATAGATTGATTGACTAACTAACTGACTGACTGACTGAAGGTAAGTAAGTAAGTAGTCCTTTCTATCTTAAGATTAAGGCCAAACAAATAAACAAAAGTACAAAATGTTATTTATCAATAAGATAGTATGCAAGTGGTATTTAGACACTGTTTAAACCATTTAGATTGCTTTAAATGTTCGACACAATGAAATGCATGTCTCGTAGCTTATCATAAGGACTAGATTTTGGATATTGTTGGAATGGTATGATACATTGTTTATTTTATGCTATTATTTTACTGACAATGTGATATTAACAAGCGTGTATATTTTTTATATATATAAACCAGGCTGTTGTACTGGTCCTTCAAACTAGGACAGAGAAAAACCGGTACATTCTTTGTGACTCAGACTTTGATTACATAAATGGACTAAATTTGGGAGTGTTGAATTTCTTTATTTACTAAAATTAAAAAATTATAATGAGGCTTGTGTGATAAAGGTGTATACTTCAGGGACGAACCAATGAGAATTAAGAACGTAACCATGAGGTTTTTGTGCGAAATCCAAACATCATGTGTGTAACGGAGTTGAAATCGCCATGTATGACGACACCAACAGATTCTATTCTCTTTCTGTTGCAGAGCGACCAAGCATAAACCCTTTAAAGGAAGAAGAGCAAGCCCTACGTACACTGAGCTTACAGAATGACTCATAAGACTACATTGTAAACTGACTTTTCCCTTTGTACTGCTCCCCCTACGAATTTTGATTTTGAAAAATAAAAGACTCGTGACTTCCACTCCGTGTTCTCTCTTGGTGTGAAGTTCTCGATTAACATTGTGTGTTGTGCTTTCAGATCTATCCTGCCTTTTACTAACTGCTGATTCCACGTGTTACATGTGTGTAGCGAATTAAACTATCTGCTTCTAGTTTTAATTTTAAAGATTGTCTTAATATTTTGAAGATTGTCTTAATCTGAGGCTTGTGTTATTTCAGATTGTTGTCTATTGCTTTGCTTAACAAATGTAAGTGTATTGTGTGAATTTTCTGAGTGGTCCATTCACCTTTTCTTTTGTTCTTCCCTTTTACGGTCATTCTCATTCATACTATCCTGAATGTTCCCTTAATACACAAAATACCTTCTAGCTTTATGTGAATGGTTACCTGTATGATGAGCAATAAAAATATTGTTGTGCACTGCTCAAAACGCTTGAAATAATTATGAGCAATTATTCTTTTCAACTCTATAGTGAAAATGATAACTTTCAATGTATCAAATGACAAATTCTATCTCTTTTTATTGTATACAGCAGGCATATCGACATTTTCGCCAAATCCTAACCCTAGGACCTTTTGTACTGAAATAAACCCTAACCCGGTGGCACTACATTTTGTGGATAAACTAGTAAGATAGTACCTCATGTGTTTTTGGGTGAAATTCACTCAGCCGTATGGCTTCAGAGCACTTTTAAATTATAATTGATGTATGTTCGTAATTATAACCTCAACCCTTAACCCTATAATGACACGTAGATATAGTAATCTCTACATCTACAATAAAATATCATATCTTCTCCTTCATTGCGGCATTCTGTGTGTAACCACATTTATATTCAATATCTATTTTTTGTTAGTATCGATTATGAATAGACATTATTAATTGATTGACTGGTACCTACGTTACTGTTGATGTTCAAATAATTACTATCTACGTTGTACCTTTTCCGGTTTGTTGGCCACGGATGGCGATTGAATAATATAATCATGTTGTTATATCCTATTAGACCACTCTGTACTGTGTTAGACTATAGACCTAGATTACTTCCCGGTAAAGCGATTGGATTTATATTTATTTTTTCGCCAACGGTACCAACCGTGCAGAACGATATTTAACAATTTACTGAACTCTATTTGTGCTGACTAGTCCCAGAAAGAACTAAGTGTCGTTCATTGCATAACTGTTATCATCATTTTGCCTTACAATATACAACTTTGATTTGAATGCTATTTTTTTAACGGTTTTTAAGTTGCATACGGCCATTCCAGTTTATCATATTATTATTTGTTCCGGCATATTACAATTTGCTTTGTTTATTGTCAGATCTTGATTAAGTTCTCGTACAGTTCAAATACAACCTTTATTCCTTGACCTTAATCCCTGACACTAGCTAGGAACAATCTATGGAATCAAAGATCTGTCCGGGTCCTTTCGAGGGTTCCAGAATATGGACAATCTGTATCTATAAGAACTAATTTATATGTCATTGTCTTTTCGATTTATGGGCATTAAAGTCACTAAATGTTGGTAGGATTCACTTACCGCTCAATTAACGTTTTAAATTTCGCACAAAAATCCAATGACCTTTATCTCAAATCTGATTATATTGTTGGTATAATATACGTTTAACTCACTGAGTCTCAAAACATGATAAAATGTAAATCTATAATTTTCACTACTAGTTACCATTCGAGATAAGATCAAATTGTAGATCTAGTCCATATCGAGGCATTCACTCAAAGATCCTGTATTACTAACAGAAACTGA
Source organism: Schistosoma mansoni (assembly GCF_000237925.1). NCBI lineage: Eukaryota > Metazoa > Platyhelminthes > Trematoda > Strigeidida > Schistosomatidae > Schistosoma > Schistosoma mansoni. Next base: position 9,722,727 of record NC_031500.1, on the reverse strand, counting down.
CCATATTCAGTATTGAATACCGATAATAAAAAAGTGTCCATAGTTCCTACAATAATAATGAAAACGATTACTGCTATTATTACTCTCTTCTTAGATTTAACTTTCAAGTTGAACGAGTTTTCTGGTGATTAATTTAGTTTATAAGTTGTACCTATCAAACATTGATTTTAGTTAGGCTACTATTGAAAATCAAAGGACATTGAATTGCTGTTTCAACCCAATATTGGACTTATTGGTAATGTGTACCTAGAAATCAAATTAACCACCTTGATGTTTCGTGGCGAAAACTTAACCATCAAGACCATTAGGTTGGAATTCACTGATGTAATTTTCAACTCTTACTTATTCATTGAGTTTATTCATACCTCTCTCAGTCATCTAACTTCACACAGTCATACATGCCTACCTGGATGATAATTTATACCATGTGTGAAATAACCTATTCATATGTACCGTACTGAAATATCAGTATTTTCCTATGATAACATGTGGCATGTTAGCTGAATGATATAGGATTATAAATTTCTTTTTTCCTAAAATACATAGCTACATGTAATTGTGTATCTGGGTGTGTGGTTTTAAGCATGTCACTTAAGTTTATTTTTTCCCAAATATGAACTCTGAAGTATTATTTATTACAATAATTCTTCAAAATGTACACAAGTGTTGATAGTGAACAGTTTTCCAGTTATTTAATAAACTTACACTTAGTATGTAATAAATATTGTACAACTTTTCGTATCGTATCTGAAAAGGATAGTACAATGATAATAATAGTTAACATTTGGAAAGTGAAATAATTTCACAGATTAAGGAAATCATACTTATTACTTACTTACGCCTGTTACACATCGTGGAGGAACATAGGCTGATAGCCAACATTCTCCTTCCAAATATATCCTGGACAATCCTTTCTAGTTGTTTGCAGTTGCTATTCATTCTTTTCATATCTGTCCCTAAATTCCCACACAATACGCATCTTGGTCTTCCTCTTTCCCTTTCACATTCACAATTACAAGTTAGCGCTTGTTTCGTGATGCAGTTTGATGCTTTCCTCAATGTATGTGCTATTCACTTCCAATGCCTTTTCTTAATTTACTCTTCAACTGGAAGTTGGTTTGTTCTCTCCCCCAGTAAGCTGTTGCTGATGATATCCGGCCAAACAATCTCGAGTATCTTGTGTATACAACTGTTCGTAAATTCCTTTACTACTTGATGATGGTTGTAGCATTTCTCAAAGTCTCAGCTCCATACAATAGAACTCACTGTCTTGACGTTCGTATTGAAGATTGTGACTTTGATATTGGTTGACAGTTGTTTTGCGTTCCATATGTTCTTCAAGTGTAGTAATGTTTTCCTTGCTTTATCAATCCCCACATTTACATCTGAATCAGATCCTTCTTGTTCATTGATGATGCTGAACAGGTAAATGAAAGTTTCCACCTCTTTCAGAGTTTCTCCATTAAATGTGATTGAGTTGGTGTTTTCTGTGTTGTGTTTGATGATCTCGATTTCTCCATTATGTGTATTGAGGCCAACTACTACATAAAGAGGCTGTTCCTACACTGGTTGTCTTGACCTGATTTTGTTTCTGTGTATGGGATAGAAGAGTTACTTCATCTGAGAATTCCAAATCTCCGATCTGTATCCAACCTGTCCATTGTATTACGTGATTTCCCCCAGATGTCGAGGTCTTCGTAATCCAGTCAACTATAAGAGGAAATAGGAAAGGAGAGACTAAGCAGTCTTGTCTAACTTCAGTGCTCACTTGGAATGAGTCTGTCAGCTGTCCTCCACACATCACTTTACACTGTAGTTCGTCGTATGAATTCCGTTTGATGATATTGATGACCTTTTCAGCTACTCAGTCCATAGTGTGGAAGAAGTTTCTATAAGGTTTTCCTATCCACACTGTTAAACGCTTTCTCACAATCAAGGATGTTGATGTATAGTGACGAGTTCCATTCAACTGATTGTTCAACGATGTTCTTCCTTTCTTGAATCTTGTCCAGGGTTTCGATAGAGATCCATTCCTTATGATTGTGCTTGTTGTGGCCCAGAATCTCCTGACACGTTGAAGTTGATGATTTTCTCATCCCTTCCAATTGTTCTCCATAGGAATTTATTCTTGTTTGAGTGGATCTTGTAAGGCTTGGAACGTGTTGTTGAGAATTATCTTGAATTGGTTGAGTTTGTCAGTATTTCGAAGGAAGGTAAATTACATCTACCTATATTAATTGTTGTTCTGATTGATAGAAGTGGCATCGGCCTCATGACTTCCGAAAAATCTCGGCTTTCACCATGAGGCATCATAATTCTTCCTTCAACTCGGAGGGCAGAGTTTAGTTGGTTTAATTTTATTATTCTGGTTAGCAATTGTTCAGGAATATTGTTTTCTACGGGATGGAGTTGGTTACCTCATACCCAACCCTCGCCCTCTACCAGAACTTAGGACCGGCAGTAACTGTAGAAAAGCTACAAATAGAGTTGAGGAAATCATAATAGGTAATACAGTGTTTAAATGTTCTTTTTCACTTATATCTCTAGCCCTGATGCCTCTAAGTCACTATAATAATGTATACAGTTAGTAGAAAGCTTAAAATGCATGTAAATCTGTGTTGAGAATTTTCTACTGACCAAATCAAATGAATTATTTATGAATAGATTAATATTAAGAAAAATGATGTACAAGTTGTGTCAAGTATGCTTTACTGAATTTGATTCAATTAAGTGGGCATTCGGACCGTTGATTTCAAAGCTGAAACCTTCTATCATTGTATTCACTGTAAATAATATTATGTAAATGATGTTATACTGTGTTGTTATGTACTGTTTAGACAATAATGTGGTATGTGGTTTTTAGTTTAATTTGGTATGCGCTTTTCGCTTTATTTTTTTACTCGCCAATTGGATATGTTTATACACCATGACTAGAATCTGCTACCTTCCAATTTAAACGTCAATGCATTATCGACACAGTAACAGAGATTGATCAATTGAAGTCCTGACTATCAACAACATGGAGGAGTTATAAAGCCTTAGTAATAATACAATATCGTTTATAATTGATGACAAGAAATGAACTTGGCAACTTTAAATATACAAAATCTCTAATCATGGAGATTTGTACAAGATTGATATGTCAGTTATCTTTCAGGTGTACAAATATTACATATTTCCCAGTTTTACATTTGTTACAACTGGATACTATTGTATGTTATATAAACTCACTAGTTTATAATTTATATCCTAAATATAGTTTCAAGCAGTTAGTCCTTTTGATAAATTTCGATAGTGTAATAAGAAGACAAAGATTATCAGAACTATATGATGATATATCAGCGCAATACATTTCGAACAATCTGATCACACATATACTTGTTAAGAACATTTATATATAAAAATAAAAGGTCAACTAGATTGGAAATGGGGGGTAAGAGGAGACGAGGAAAACAATTTGATACCAGTCTCTCGCTGACTAGTTAGGTATGAATGTTGGGGTTACCTGCTTAGAAAACAGGGCAGGAAGGAAGATATACGCTTGATACCTCGCATCGA
>NC_031500.1:9581532-9718969 GCF_000237925.1 Schistosoma mansoni | reverse complement strand
AAGTTCCATAAAGTATTATTGCTACTAAATTACATACTTAGTACACATAATAAACAATTTCTGTATTACTCCCTATCTTATATTCATCGGACCTCTGGACAATACACCAAATACTGTTTTTAGGCAGTGATTAGCTACTATTCATCTTCATCTGTGAACGTTTACCACCAACTTAGTCCCTACAATGACTTTTCACTATATAATATACTTGATCCATGAATTTCAAGTTCAAGCATATCTCAAGATCCAATACAAACCAATTTCCATTGATGCCCTGCCTTAAATTTTATAATTATTATATTTTTAGATTGTTCGAAATGTATTGCGCTAATATATCATCACATAGTTCTGATAATCTTAGTCTTCTTATTACACTTTCTAAATATAATTATTATAAAATTTTAGGCAGGACCACTATGGTAATTGGTTTGTATTGGTTCTTGAGATATGCTTCAACTTGAAATTCATGTATCAAGTATATTATATAGTAAAAAGTCATTGTAGGGACTAAGTTGGTGGTAAACGTTTACAGATGAAGATGAATAGTAGCTAATCACTGCTTAAAAACAGTATTTGGTGTATTGTCCAGAGGTCTGATGAATATAAGATAGGGAGTTATTCTGATATTGTATATTTTGTGTACTAAGTATGTTTTTTAGTTGCAATCATACTTTATGGTATTGAATGAGTTAATTGTTTTAAGATGGAATGGTGTACATAATTTCAGCCTATGACATCTAATATGGTTGGCAGGGATTTACTTGATTGAAATACTAGTAACTTAAGAAATTGACTGTTTTTCCAGTTATCTGTGATATGTAATCACATCCTGAGAAAGAGGAATTGTATGACTCAGTCAATTAGTTGTATCTGTCGGTTATAGACTCCCCCAAATGCCCTGGTACGGCCGAGAGTGTGGAGAGTCAGCTCACATTCTCGAAATGCTCTCACATGGCCACGCATATACAGATACTGCCAGGGAAGTCCTACTCACTGCCTTCTCGTGGAGGGGATGTTGTTAAAGAAATCGAGAGGATGAAAAACGAATGTCTGGCGCTTTAACTGGGTTGGTGGATATGGAGGATCCACCTAGGGAAGTTGGAAAACCCTCATTCCAAACCAATGATACGCATGAGCTCCAGTATCCTGAGGGAACAAATGGCGTATGAATCAATAGTTGGTCACCGGCTACCATGGGACTGCATCTCCTCACGATGCTCCACTGTCTTGTGGATCAGGTCTTTAGGTCAAAGGCCCGGGGTGTGGCCCCCTAAGAAAAACACCTGCTTCGGTGTAGGCACCCAGGCAATATCACAGTCCACACACAAATCAAGTGACTTGTGTGGTGCATATGTCTTCGATGCCCCTTTGTATCAATATGTATGTGTTCAAATAAATAAATAAATTATGGACTCTTGATTATATGAAGTTGTTAATGTGTTAATGTTAATCAGTAAGTTACTGATCAGCTGATGTTGAATACTACTGAGTTCAATTTACACAAAGCTAAGTGTTAATCTGACCGTAAAGAAATCATATAAAAATTAGTTTACTCATAAATTATTTCAATTTGTCTTGGGGTTTCAAACAAATTCTTGTCCATCGTCTTCGTGTTCTTAATTGAGTTATCTTATTAACATTATCCCAGCAATAAGTCCCAAGTCAGTTAATTATTCTACAGCTGTAACAGTATCTTAGTTTTATTCCAAATGAATACTAATGCTTTAAATTCATTTTATTTGTGAACATTTTTAATGCCTGAAGCTAGATTCATTCCATATATTTTGATCTAACTTAGATCGACTAGTGAATTCAACTTTGAAAATACTACAATCCCCACAAATTCCCATTCTGATCATGTTGATGTGCTCACTAGTGACTAGCTTGAAAATGGAACTCTTGGAGTTCTAGTGAGAAACCGTCACCAGTAGAGTCGAATCTGTGTCTGGTGGATACAGTTATCCACCTCAGATATTGGATGAAGGGTTGTGCAAGATAATGGATCCATTGAAGTTAGACATTAACACCGTTGGACGGCTGCTCAGTGATATAGATAGAGGTTAAGCGTTCGCACACGAGACTAAAGGTCCTGGGTCCGATCTCTGCGTGTGGGGTGGTGGATGAGCAATGCTTAAGAGTCCCATATTAGGACGAAGCAGGCATTCAGGTTCTCAGTAGCGATCTAGCTTAGATCGGCTCGTGAATTCGACTGTTAAAATAGTACAATCTCCACAAATCCTCGTACTGATTATTTATTATTGAAAAAAAGATTGATCTGTCATAGATTTACCATTCTGAGTCAGATTCATTTATTGTCAAAGAAAAAAAACGACTACTACAATAATTCCTGAACAAAGGTTCATGACTCATCATCATCATCATCATCATCATCATCATCATCATCATCATCATCATCATCATCATCATCATCATCATCATCATCATCATCATCATCATCATCATCATCATCATCATCATCATCATCATCATCATCATCATCATCATCATCATCATCATCATCATCATCATCATCATCATCATCATCATCATCATCATCATCATCATCATCATCATCATCATCATCATCATCATCATCATCATCATCATCATCATCATCATCATCATCATCATCATCATCATCATCATCATCATCATCATCATCATCATCATCATCATCATCATCATCATCATCATCATCATCATCATCATCATCATCATCATCATCATCCAAGATAATCCGTCCTTCTATCTCAACTTTTTAAAATATAATACACTCATACATTTATCATATATTAATGCATACTGTTTTTTGTTGCTGTTTTGCTTTAAGTAGTTTGGGCAGACGGATTAATGAAAACATGCTGATAGTTTGTATTGTTGCCTATTCAAACTACTATGACATGTTGTATACTTTGTTTATTCTCAGTCTTTACTCTTATGAAATAATATGAATCATCAATTATCTCAAGGTCATTTAAAGTACAAAATGTATCATGGTAAAGATGATGGTTAGACAAGTATAGTGAATATTTGTACTATACAGTAAATCTTTAGACATATTTTCATACATTTCAACGTTACTTATCTGTATATACTAGTTATTGAAATAAGTGTTAGGTTACATACACCGTTAGATGCCGGCTCAGTAGTCTAGAGGTTAAGCGCTAGCGCGCGAAACTGATAGGTCCTGGGTTCGAATCTCGCGAGGCGGGATCGTGGATGCCACTGCTGAGGAGTTCCACAGACGGACGAAACGGCCGTCCAGTGCTTACAGGTTTTCCATGGTGGTCTAGCTTCAATTGATTCAAGATCTCAACTATTAAGATTAGAAATTTGTTAATTCATTTGGTATTGTTTACTTGAATCTTTCCATTAATGATTAAGATTGCAATTGATCAGTTTCTTATTGGTATATGTGTATCCTATGCATATTTCCTAGATATTACCTTAATTCGCAAGCATTATAAGCAAAAATGGATAGTGGCTGACGAGTCATAAATAGGACGAAACACATGTTCTGGATCCCACTGCTAACCATTATCCATCTTTGCTTATACATTTGTCAATTGATATTGGAGGTTACACTTTTGCATTGATAAAAAATGAACAGTAATTTTCCACAATTTTAAGTTTGAAAATATGTCGTAACTAATGATGAATTGGATAGAGAATAAATGACCAAGACTGAAAATATTAAATAATTTGGGCTTACTGAGTTAAGAATGATGGAATTTTGGTATTACATAATATAAGTATACAATTATCACTGATTAGTATTGAAGATACCACCAGTATTGTAGTTTGAGAACTCTTTACCAGTAACACCTTCTATAATCGAATCACGCCCACCCAGTTAAAATCAGAAGTCAGAAGCGAGGAGGTTGGAAGATATATATGGTGCGTTATCAATATATCGAGAAGTGACTGATCTAATCTGGCTAATGATCGTAGGAGATGTTTCCCACGCTGTGCTGTAACGTGATCTGATACGGATGCATGACCGAACGCCTTCAGCAAAACAAGTCCACTAAAACTAATGTGGTCAGCATCCAATGTCGAACACTTAAAAAGCTATTGATTTTGGGGAATTATTTACTGCTACAGTATGAATGATTTGTGTAGGTTGTGAAATTCGATAGTTTATGTTGAGAAATGATCACCAATCGCATTGAAAGATTGTTGTAATAATATTGTGAATTGATTGAAGTTGGTACTTTAATTCATTGGATATCCATTCAATGGTCTAAAGTTTGATTTTCCTTTACGAGACCTGTCGGCATTCTATCTGATCACTGTAAGGGTTATAGATACTCACTGCTTAGTTGTCTCATACAATTACAAGACAGCTGTTTAGTGATTTTTGGTTTCCAACTGTTGTTTAACTAAGAACAGTTCATGATATGTACTAGAGAAGTTATCATTTAGTGTTTGAGTCACACTAATTTAATGCAGAATTGTTGGAGAAATGTACATGTGATCAGACTATGGGAAGAGTGGAAATGCAATAAATAGAGGGTATGTACTTATCGATCAAATTACTTAGAATTTTTAAAAAGACTCATAGTTACATTTTAATATCATTTACATGTCCATTACATAGTCTAGTATACTGACATGTTCAATGTTGGCATTATCTGCTAATATTCGCTAAATTCATACTTGCACTTACCATGATTTTCTTACTATACATATTGGAGCTTGACGGGATAAATTAAAGAAGACGTTTTGACCTTAGAATTTAACCAAAAACTTGATAGGGTTACAAAAATTAGATGAACGAGAGTAGTATATAACAGCTAACAAAACAATTGATGGAGACTTCTTTTGGTTGAGGGAATTATTTTCATTTTTATAAAGAATATAAAGAAAGGCTACAGCAGGGTGGTCTACGGCTTTTATTCTGAGTCATGTTTGATAAAATATAAAGCTGCTAAGTTGTACCCAACCAGAGAATAGTGAAGGACTGACGGATACCAGGCTTGTACAGCTTTCTTCCATACTATGGTACCACGTCATACACTGACCACTTTTAAGCTTTTTCCAACCAGGGCCAGGATCTGAAAACAATTTAGGAAATGGGATCCTCTGGGATAACATTCGTTATACATATCTAAGTCACCGAGGCCAGATTTTCAAGATGTTAACACCAAGTGAGTAGTCGTCACTTTGCCTGAAAATATATGATGTTGCTTTTTATGTCAGCAATATTTCGGAGACAACGATAATTGAGCACAGCGGAGTTGCCGAACATTCTCAATTAGAAAAGATCACATTTCATAAACACATATGCGTTATTGACCCAGGGACACCCTTTCTCAACAGACGATCCTAGAGGACAATCCCGTTCAACTAATCTTCCTGTAGTTACTGAACAGATGAACTGGATCCTTTCAAAGTTGGGGACAACTATCGCACTCCTTCAGTATGTTAGAGAACTCTGATTTCTGAATCTTTTCAAATAACTCAGACATTTCCCTGACTATCATCCTTATAAAGAGCCGGGATTAAGTCACTGGATTTGATGACTTATGAAGCTCGAGAAGTTGAAGTTCTTCTCAGATTCCCCCCTTGGTCATCGCTGACCATGAAGAACATGATAGTTTGAACGATGTTAATGACGCAATAGACCAGTTGAATTGTCCTTCAAACTATCCCTATCTTCCGAGAAGATACAAATTGACATTCCATCAAATTCATAAATAGTTTGATGACCACAGTTGAAGAAAGTAATCGTACACTCATCAGTAACTTGATTTAAGATTGGATTCTCTACACTTTAGTGGGAGTTAACTAAGTCAGAAGTGTTATAGTCAAACATCAATGACTAAAGATTGTGATCAAGTGAATAAACCAAATTAACTGTAGTTTTAAATAAAGATTACTGGATTTCAAGTCAGTGACTTAATTTCACTGTGATCGCCCGGAAACTTCACGTTAATAGATGAGTAGATCACGTGTGTGTGTGTGTGTAGTTGTGCACTACAGTGAAACAGCTGTTTAACAAAAAATATCTTGACAAAAATCATCGTTAACCAAGTACAGATTACCATCAATTATATATTTATCATTATTAATACTTTGATATTTAAACACCATTATTACTACTAATTTGAGATAGTCAGTAGTAAGGAATATATCCCTACATATTATCAAAGATTTAATTAAATTTGCGTTAATTAAACCAAAAGAGTAAACTCTATCGAATATTTATGTGTGTGTTTTGTACTTGAAAAAAAAAACGATAATACTAATGTTCATGGGTCAGATAGAATATGCAAACTAATCGACTAACTCAATAACTAACTAACCAACTAACTAAAACCCCACCGTTTTACTCTTCATAATGATGATATGAATAGATAGCAGTAAAGAAGCCGACATATATATATATATATATATATATATATATATATATATCAAGGGATAGAGGGAGAGAATAATGTCAACCTTGGGACACACGACTATAAGTACTACTACTGCTACAGTTACTATCAAACCGCCTCATTAATAACAGTAACAATAAGGGTAATATCGTATAAAGAATATATCCCCCTTAAAATATTTCCTTTATTTATGTTTATTTATTCATTTATTAATGTAATACATTTTTTAAATCTCTCAAAAATAGTTGCATTTCACCTTCGTTTATTCCATACTAATATTCATATTAGTTGTCTATTGTATACACTAGATATGTAATGTAGGATCGTGTATGTAAAATTGTATGATTTTCCTGTAAACGATTGTACTATGATTATTGTAATTAAAAGTGGTTAAATGATTTATTCACTAAAACTTCATTGAGGTAGTGTCATACATACATAGACTTTCCATATCCCTATATATTCCTCCCTCCCTCCCTCCCTCCCTCTCTTTCTTTCTTTCCCCCATGCATACATACACATACGCCGTGAATAGTCACATTCCTTTATTCTTTCATTATCCACAACTTCTCTTTCTTCGTCTTCCAACGAAGATTTAAAAGTAATTATTGTAATAATAATAATAATAATAATAATAATAATGTTGAATGGTTCTATGGTACCAACATATTTATATATGAGCGCATTCAAACAAACACGTGTATACATATCAAGCAGTTGGTTTTTCAGTGTATACCTATTCATTTGAAAAGATCAAGATATTAAGGCGCCATACAATATATATATATATGTGCAGAATAATGATGATGATAATATTAATATCCTTCAAAGATTTACTGATGTGATAAAAGATTGAAAATATCCTGTGAACGATAACTTATGATTTCTCTTCGAGATCTAGTAAGCATTTGCTGACATTTTTCTTTACATAGTTAGTCAGTATATTTAACCAACTCAGTTATCATCAGTAGTAATAGTGGTAGTAGTAATAGTGGTAGTAGTAGTAGTAGTGGTAGTATTAGTAGTGATAGTAGTAGAAGTAGTATCAGTAGTAGTGGTAGTAATAGTTAACTGTGGGTGGTTATAAATAAGTAATTATCTTTACCACCAATATGTACTAATTAACTTTTAGATTATTTATGTATTACAATTTAAATATCGTACATTAATAAATATTCAACAGTTGATCATTTAAAACAAAATATTTAAAAAAAATGAGCTTTATTTGAAATAAATGAACAGCTGGCGTTTTTATTTAAGTGGCCAACAATTTTTTTAGAGGGGAAAAAAGAGAGGGAAAAAAGATTCAAAAGCGGTTTCCCAAAATAACTTTACCACAGTAATTTATTGTATTTATGTATATTGTATTATATATAAAACTATGGATGCATTCAATGTAGAATGCATTGTCTTTAAATTTTTCTCAGTTCCTTTTTTTTATAGACGACCAGTTTCGTGCCCTATTTCTTTCCCTATCTGTCTCTTTCTATCTCTCTCTTAATAGAGGACTCAATATATACAAGATAATGTTTTTATGCATTCATTTCTTTCAATGTAAAAATATTCCCTTTTGTCTACATTACACACCCCCACACACATACACAAACGTATATATATTTTACCTATTAACTTACCATATCTTGACCACCCAGAAATTTTCGTTTTTCTTTTCTTTTTTACTGGTAAGAATTTGTGTGAATGTAGAATTGATGACAAGGAAGTTGTTCGTTGCTGATGGTGGTGGGGGGAAATGTTGCAAAATAGAGAGGGATTAACAAATAATTTACACGAATTTTTACACATTTATACAAATTAAAAAAATTCTATGATGTATCGTCGGTTTCAAAGATAGCTGATAATGAGTATTGTTGTTGTGAAGAGTACTGAGGTTTCTTTTTATGATTCTCTGAGATAAATTAGACTTTATATGAGGACTTTCATGACGACCTTTAAAATGCTTGACAGTTATGACTTAAATGTTATGTAGATATGTGTGTATAGCTATGAGGGATAAATATGGTTCTTTCATTAATCTCACTCACTCACTCACTCACTCACTCACTCACTCACTCACTCACTCACTCACTCACTCACTCACTCACTCACTCACTCACTCACTCACTCACTCACTCACTCACTCACTCACTCACTCACTCACTCACTCACTCACTCACTCACTCACTCACTCACTCACTTACTCACTCACTCACTCACTCACTCATCATTTGTATGATTAAATTAAACCGATTGTAGTGTATATTGAGTCGACGTTGATTGAGATTTGTTGAATAAACTGCCGTTCTATTTTCTGTCTATAATTTCTGCGTTGTATCACACAGTTCTTTGAAAAATGGCTATTATGATTTAGTGTGCTACACTTTTTCCGTCAGTAAATAATTAACTACCGTTTAGCTGAATTTTCGATTTTGCTATAAACTGTATTATTCTCCCATTTAGTCTCATCAAATCACCATAAGTTTAAGTAAGCTTTGTAGTTAATGTAAAATAAATAATTTAAGCTGATCAATTATGGGCCATAAATTTTATGACAACCGAATCAACAGATGACTCTTCCTGGAGACTCTCTAGGATCACTGGCGGTCCCAAGCCTGGATAAAGGAGAATGGTTGAGCATGACGTTATTATCCTCATCTCGTAGGAAAGAAGCTTGAAAAAGAAGTGCTAAACCGGAAAAATCATTTCACCCTTTTAAACTCTGCCCTAGGATATCAAGGATCGTTTTTTAGAAGAATATATATATATATTCACATTGTATGTTTATGTCAAATATTTGTATATTCTGAATGAATCTTATTGCTTATTAGTTGCTCTTTTTTCTGATATCTACTAATGTGGATGGGTGACATTGTATCGATAACTTAGTTACCTTGAGTAGTCATCACTTGATCATACTATAATCCACATTATTTCAGGTAATCTATTGTCTAACCATACTTAATCAATAAAATGTTCATTCCATTATCAAAAGTACATAATGAATTATCATTTACTTTGTATAGGACAAAGATTAAGATTGCACAGAGCTAAATTTAGTTGATAAGATTAGATCATATCTGTATGTGATTGGTTCAATCATTCAGTTTAATCTTAATATATTGTAAATTCACTTAGTATTACTTGTTTGAATCTTCCCGTTAATGTTTAGGACTGCAACTGGTCAGTCTCTTATTGGCATATGTGCATACTGTGCGTATTGCCTCGATATAGCCTTATTTTACAAGCATGGTAAGCAAAGATGGATGGTGGCTAGCGGTGGAATCCGCTTTGACGCGCGTTTCGTCCTACTAGGGACTCGTCAGCTGGATGTACCTGCATCTCAGAGTTGGTGTTCACTCTGGGACTCGAACCCAGTACCTTAATAGATTGTAATCTATAAAATGAAAAATACATGGTAATATTATAAATATGATGAGTAATTTACGGTATTGCTCTATTCTTTTGTCAAATGAATCACATAGGATAGTAGAGTCTCTTACCACAATCCAGCTAATTTATTTATATGTAGGATGATGTTACTGTTGTACTGATTAAATTATGTTAATTAGAGTTGGTGTCGAACCAACGACCTAACCAATAGAATATGAGTGTTCTTTTTTAAATGTAAGCTGTGACACCTTAATATTTTCAGAATGGGGTTTGTAGAGATTGTAGTGATTTTAATGGTTGAATCCATGAGTCGACCTAAGCTAAACAATCATTGAAAAAACCGGAGGTCCAGGGTTTGAGTCCCGAGTACGGAATCGTGTATGTACATTGCCAAGAAGCCCCGTACTAGGACGATACATCCGTCCAATGCTTCCAAGTTTTCAGAGGTGGTCTAGATTAGATCGACTCACGAATTTAACTATTAAAATATGGTATTTAAGACCAATAAAAACGTTTAGATATGAATGCAAGTGTGGTTTGTACGTTTTTCATTTTATCTATAAACTATTTCGAATCAACAAGTGAGTCAATATTTTCATTATGAGAAAGAGTTTCCAAACGAATCATTCTTTTTTTTCTCGTTCTCTTTTCTCCGATCTTCTTAACTTTCTGCTTCCAGGTATTTCACTTTCGATTGATGATACATACTACTTGTATCTATCGACATCAGTCACTAACACCACAATAATACACTTGAATCATAATTTAAATAAATAAATTAGTGTCGTTACCCTACATATTTAATTGTTAAAATTCGACCAATACCATATGTGTTAAACAATATACTAGTGTAAACCAATTTTCATCCATTATTTTGAGCTGGTATTAACAGTTTATGTTTACTATAAAAATAAATGAGTTAGATTATTTGAAAAAATTGTGTTCTTTGTTGAAGTTGGATAATTTCTAGAAATGGATTCCAAAGCACGCTTTCCGTCCTATTCGGGATTTGTCAGCTGACTGGACCTGAATAGTTGTTGATATTTATACTGTACTTTTCACTTAAGGCTCTAACACATTAATCATTAAGCTGCTGAGTTCAAATAACCAACAACCTGTTAAAACGGGTATGAATTTTATTCGTGTTTTTATTTTTCTGTTGTTAATGGTAAATATTATTATTGAAGAGTCTTTTTTAGCATTTGAGCATTAATCGGGTGATATGCTTGTTGCTGTTACGAGTTCACCTTACTCAGTAAACGGAACGAAAGTCAAAGACACAGTGACACGATAGGCTATTCTAATCCGTTGTCACCGACCCCGCTAACTAGATCAAGAAGTCTGGATGAGGCATAGAGAATGTATTCTACAACCACCCAGAAAATATGAGGTCTCTAAGCATACAAATCAAGCTAATTTATAAAATGATAGGAACGCCCTTATGAGAGTGTAGTGCCGTGCTTCGATAATAGTTCACTTCGATAACCGTTATTATACCAATCTTAACGGTGTATAAAATCAGAAGGCAAAAGGAAGCGGCAACTACATTTTTATTGATGAATGATGCAGACCAGAAGGTTATAAGCACATGAGCAAGTGTAAGCGAGCGAAGCAAAGATGATGAATATTGGAGATGGCTGGGAAGCCAACTCGCTATGAGCAAGCATTACTCAACATTTATAATCAGACAAAAATGAATGACAGACATGATGAATAAGATACGAAGTGTGCATACACGTACGCTCATATAAAAAGGTAGTCAAGGTTAATAAGCGAATAATGAACAAGATCAAAATATGACTCATAATGTATAGGTGAATTAGCTTGGCCAGAAGCTAGAATAAAGCATATGGGCTTAACACAAACTGATACTACAAGAGCCACCAAATAGCGTACTAAAAAAATCCGTCAACCAATGACATTCAAGGAATTGCGAGTGGAAATGTAAGCTGCAGGTCAACTAAGGGTCTCTTGGAGCAAAAACAAAATTCAATTTTTCAGAATAAAATTACAAAACTAGGCCTTTTTCCAAGTGAGTTCTGGGGATCTCACGTCCTCAACACCGGGGGAAACTGAGTCTCTTATAAAATATATTTTATGGTTTATACTGTCTATGATGCGATACGCACAGGTTATACGAATTTAGCAAGGTATTGTTATTGGGCTGTTGACGCTCGAATTATGCTACCATTTTAGAAATTTTAATAATAATGATTATGATCACAAGCACTTAAGTCTAGCAGTTGGTAAAGTTAAAATTTATTTAAACTATTTCTAATCTTTTTGATTGAGATCATGAATCGGTCAATGTTAGACCACTAATGAAAACGTGGAAGCACTGGACGGTCGTTTCTTTCTAGTATGAAACCCCTAAGCAGTGCGTGTCCACGATCCCGCGTTCGGAATTCGAACCCAGGACCTTCAATCTCGTGCGCGAACGCTTAACCTTTATATCGTTGATGCTTATTGCTGAGGAGTCCCATGCTAGAACAAAACAGCCGTTCAGTGCTTCCAGGTTTTTAATGGTGGTCTAACATTGATCGATTCATGATCTCGATCAAAAATTTAACAATCTCCATAACCCTATACTGATATTCTTAATCTATTTGTAGATTTTATTCTAGCCAGTGTTAAGCGTTTTTCAGTGAACTTTCTTACTGGGATATCTAACAGACACATCAAATGATAGCATGTTCACTAAGTAAGTACTTATAACTTTCGATGTCAAAACGAAATCCTCTTATTTATATTAGGAAAGATGTATTTAAGTCGAAACAAAATTCATTTTAATCCTAAAACTATTCACTTATTATGCTTGGTTATGAAATTCAAATGAAAATATCACTATTCACTTATAGGTGTTCTAATTTACACGATGAGAATATTTATTATTTCAATTACTTTGTTAATAAGATCATAGTTGCTTGATACAGTTTTGGCAATATTCTGATCCTAGTGATGACGATAAATTGCGGTAAATTTATTGTAATATACAGATCAGTCATAATCTTCATTGGTATGAATATGAATCATATAAACGAAAACAATACTTGTCGTTGAATCTATTTCTTATTTCCTAACACCGTTTATTATTCGCCTAACTCTGACAATGTATTACACTATATAACTTGTTGGTAACCAATAGTTTAAGTTGAATCCTTCTTTCTGTATGTCATACACGCTAAGGAAATGAAGTTTACATGCCTAGAATTGATTAATTGAAAATGATACTCCTTGATCAAATAACTTATAACAGATACTTTCACTAAGTTATTCAACAACTGTCCATGTCAACCGAGAGAACCTTATCGACATGAACAACACTGGTTTTTTAGGTTTCTGCTCTAACTGGTTGAGAATGATATTGAATTTCCTTTAAATCTATGGGTCATGATTAGGGAGATTAATCTCAACTTGGTAGGATAATGAAATTCATTTGAAGTGTTTAGGATTCTATAGAAGCGAACTAACTAACTGGTCTATTCTTATCAAGAAATGAAATCTGAATAATACTCTTTTTTTGAGGAAAGTGCAGTGATATCCAAAAGAAAAAATGAACAGAACAGATAACGAATCTTTTTCATTACAACAAAATTTCGAAGTTAATAACATACTACTTTAAAATAAGACAGTAGATAAAATAAGTCAAATGAAAATGCATGTAAATCACGTCGGTACATAGATATGAAATTCTTTTTGTGCGTAAATAGATTTGTGTATGATAATATCACATAATTCTCATTCAATCTACAGTACCAACACAGCTTTATATATACACATATACATACATTAATCTATCCAATAAAACCACAATTTACATCCTATAAAATTGAATTGTCATCAATAATCCCAAGTTGACTAGGACGATATCGGGACAATAGATTGAATAAGACTAGTTCTTCTTCGACTATCCACTAAAGTTAAACCAGGACTGGTATCAGTTTGATTTGGTGATATGACTACAGAAAAATAAGGACTGACATTATCTTCCATGGTAGTTAATTTTGTATTTAGCATTGAAGTTGTTGGAATTGAAAAGTATCTTTGATTCATGATTGAATTAGGAAATACATCTCTAGAGTTTAATAACACATTTAAATGGTTGAATGAACGATTTAAATTGTATAGATTATCAGTTATTGGATGATTGAATCCTTCTAGTGTTTGTAAATTATTAATGAATTGTGTACTATGACTGTGTGTTAAATACAATGGTAGATGAAGTGTATTTCTTTCTGTATTGCTAGGATTGTACGATTTCATTTGAGAATTTGATTGAATTGGTACATTCATATGAAATTGATTCAATGAATTATCACAGTAATTATTATCATTAAATTGGTAATTTGCTCTTTCAAGATTGTAGTCTAAATTAATAAGAGTAAGTTATAAATATAATGCTTAAATACAGTGATTTCACTATATAATGAAACTTACAATAAGTATACACGAAAGAAACTTTAACATGAAGTACTTGAACACTTGTAGTTATATTTTGCAGATTAATTCCATTTATTAGAAGGGGTTTTTGTGAAGATATCAATAATTTTTTTATAGTTGAAATCATGAGTCAATTGAAGTTAGACCATCATGGAAAACCTGGAAGCACTGGATGGCCGTTTCGTCCCATCGTGGGACTCCTTAGCAGTGCGCATCCACGATCTCGCCAAGCGAGATTTCAACCCAGACCTATCAGTATCGCAAGCGAGCGCTTAACCAATAGACCACTGAGCCGGAGGCATCCAACGGTGTTAATGTCTAACTTCAACCAATCCACGAAATTGAGCGACACATCCACCATTGTCTTCAGTTAGTTGATAGCTCACTACAGACCCGGTTGAACTCCACTGGTCACTGCTTCTCACTAGAAACTCCAGGAAATATCTCTTGAAGTCAGTCACTAGTGAGCATATGATAATTATCAGAAGGGGGTTATCAGGTATGTACTGACTTGGTCTCATCTAACTCTTATCACCAGGTACATAAAAGATAATTTAATTGTTGAGCAGTAGCCCCTGGCGTGAAAATGAACACATTGTCATTTATCTAGAGAACTAATTGGCACTATTATTAGAATAACAACAGTGGAAGAATGGAATTTAAAAACGTTAACTCAAGAGATACTTGGGCTGTCAGCAATACTTCAAGATAGGACGAACAAGAGAATTGCGTCCTTTAGACACCACAGAATGATAATTTACACAACATACGATTAATTGGGTAAGGGCTTGGTAGTGTGTTAAAACCAGTAACGCTAGTCAGAAAACTGAACAAGAAACAAAGCTGAGATAAACTTTAGGATACAATAGTAGTAGTAGAATGAATTAAGTGTCAGAAATACATGTCAGTACTTATTAATATTGCACATTACGATAAAGATACGGCAAGATATACTCTCAAAATGATTTGAAAGTACATTAGCTAGTGAATATTAAATGCACATGGTATTGTTTACTTGAATCTTCCCATTAATGTTTAGGATTGCCATTGATCAATTACTTATTAGCACTTGTACATCGTATGCGGATTGCCTTAAATGACAAGCACTATAAGCAAGGATGGATAGTGGCTAGCAGTGAAATCCAGGACGCGCGTTTCGTCCCGTTTGCGACTCGTTAGCTAGATCTTAGAGTTGATGTTCACTCTGAGTTGGCGTTTGAATAGAATACTACTGGGTTAAAGGCCCATTATGAACATCAAATCTGAGATGCAGTTACATCCAGCTAACGAGTCCCAAATAGGACAGAATGCGTACCCTGGATTTCAGTGCTAACCACTATCCCATGTTTACCTACTGAATATTAGTGAGGAACATAATACAACATATCGGAAAAGAAAGAGGTGAAAATGAAATGATAGGTCGCAGAAGAGAATTTTCATTACAGAATAGTTCTACTTTATGATGAAATAGATTTTTGAGCGTCTTCTAATCTAAATGGTTCGTAAAAGATGAAACATGCCATTAAATCGAATTTACTTCAAAAAAGCACCAAAATATTCTGTTAGCCAATGGCTTTAAAAATTAGTACCTGCAGAACTTAACGTCCATTAATACAAAAATAGCTGTTAGTGATTATGTTCAACTATTGTAGATGATTCGTTATTTTAGTTAGATTAGAATGGAAATATCATGATATCAGAGAGTTATCTTTGAAGTGTTATCATAAAGAAGTATCGAACTATTTGATGTATCCATCATGATTTTACCGAAATTATTTTCTTATGATATAAGTAGAAAATTTGTTGATAACCATTTACAATAATTTACATAATCTACTTTCATGTCATATCCCTCCTTGCCTAGTTTCTTTTTGTCTATCATTTGTGCTACTTACTAATTTTAAGTAGCTTATAAATTATCAATCATTTTTAAACATTAAAAAGACTTCGGAGTATCTATATGAATCCGTGACATTCAACCCCTTTATTATCATAATAATGTTATTCTACAGTCCATAACAGTTTAATTTTATCGTTTGTGCACTCATCAGACATTTATTTGTGTGTGTGCCAATTCACATATTCAGTTCTCGTTTCGTCATGTTAGCACCCATTATTGAATTTGATACGTCTGCTGGCTGTAACTTATTCATATGTTTTTCAAAACCATTCTGAAGCAGAAAATTCCAGAAGAATTTCTTCTTTAATCTTATATTGATGCATGTAAGTGCCTTAGATACATTATTAATCTTGTCACTAATAATAATATCATTTTTACAAATAAATCCTGGGTCCTGTGTTCGAATCTCATGAGGCGGGATCGTGGATGCGCACTGCCTAGGAGAAGTCCCACAATAAGACGAAACGGCAGTCCAGTGCTTTCACGTTTTTCATGGTGGTCTAGCTTTAAATGAATCATGGATTTCAACGATAAAATCCTTTAAAATTTAAACCCTCAAAAAAGGATTTATCAATAGTTGAATATCACAATATGAAGTACACTTACTTTCCATATATGCAGTAGAATCAACACAAGGATGAATTGTATAATCTTTATAAATTTGATCCATTGATATGATACTTTTATGATCATATTTATTCAATGATATTAAACTAACACAATCATAATGTAATGATTGTTGACGATCTATATTTGTATTTAATAAATGATTTGAATTTGGTAAATGACTAATTTCTTCTTTATATTCCATAAATTGTTCAATTGAATCTAAATCTTTCATAGAACTATTCATTGTTTGTTTACATTTGAACCAATGAATAAATGAATGAAATAGATTCATGGATAGGAATGATGTTTCATTGGGTAATAATAATTTGAATAGGATTGGGCACCATTTATTTATAAGAATATATAATACATTGATAGCAGCAATGATAAAGAATAATATAGCTAATCCTAAACTAAATAATAAACTGAACTCTAATGTTGTTAATTGTTTTGTTTTATTGTTGAAATGTTCATTAGAATGATAAATTTGTTGAGAATTTGTTAAATTATCTGGTTTTAAAACAAAAAAAAAGATTTTAATAAAGTATATTTTTTAAAAGAAACGTTTTACTACTTGTTAGTAGTATGGTTTATTCTACTTATAAAAAACAGACAATCAACATGTAAAACTAGGCTATACTATGATGTGGGTTACCTATATCCACATAAGTAGTATATTACGATGGTCGGGTATTGAATATATTTCAGTCGAATATCGATAATGAAAGAACGGAAACGAAGAGTAGTTGGTGTGAAAATGTATGAACAATTATAATTGGAGGCGATGAACTGATGTTTGCAGAAGGAACAGTCAAGATTGAGACAACTGATTGATAATTTGCAAATTAACTGTCAGATTTTACTGAGATATTCTGTAATTTTCTGCCTAAATACATTTGGTTGTCCCCACTCGTTTTCGTGTTCACTACAATAACACTGAGTGACTATAGGATTTTAAACTATTCTATTCAATTAGAAGACATGAAAGATAAATAAATGGTTCGTCATACTAGGGAAAGGATATGGGATTAAAATCTTAATCCTAACAATTAACTGTGTTTAAACAGGTTAATAATTTTTTTGTTGAATGGAGCTATTCATAATAAAGTCGATAAGCAGTAATCTCTCATTGAGATCATCGTGAGAGGAAATACTTTATATATATATATATATATATATATCTGTTAACATCAGTAGCACACGACACAGAAAAATTGTATTTCTGACGTTTCGCGACTTAATGTAAGGCACATGCTAATGACACTTCTCTCATCAATTCTAGATAATATCAGTAAGTATTTTGAAATGATCATTGGTACATGATAAATTTAGCTGCACTCTTCAATACATCACCTATTGTTAGTCATATCCACCAAAGATTGATCTATGTTGAGATAACATAGTAAGTATGCATCCACGTTACCGTCAATGACTGAACTTGAAGCGTTCAGGCATTGAGGTCAACGCTTAACCATTTGAGTTACTTCTAATGATCATCAAGTTAGCCTGAAGTAGCTACTCAGTGCTTCCTGGTTTTTGATCGTTCCCCGATTGAGGTTGGTCTGTGACAGATCAAACATGCAAATTAAACTAATCCTCCCGAAAAAACCTCTTAAAAATAAACCACATTTTACTTTAGAACTAAAATATGATATTTCGATCAATAAAAGGTCTAACCAAAAAACTACTCAAGTTTTATAAAATTAAGTAAGAATCATTAGCGAATGTGTTTTCACATAGAAAAATTCTTACTTAGACAAATATCGTAACAAGATAGATGTTCAGTATTTTCACCATGACATTTTCTCCCACCTCCATGTGGTTCTGGAGCATTACACCATCTTGTACGTTGACCAAACGATTGACGACATTGTGTAGAACAAATCAACTTACTATTATATTCTGAAATTTTACTCTGATTAGATAATTGTAACATTGTCGAGTTAGCCTGTGATATTACACAATCATCTGGACAATTTGACCATGGTGACCAGCTTGACCAATGCCCATCAGCTAGGAGAAGACAAAAAATGCGAAAAAGTATAACAGGGTTTATATCGTTATTAGTATGGATTTGAATTATCCTTTTGTTGATATTCATTAGTGAATTTTCGATCAGTTTTTGTTTGCCTATGTATTTCCCTGACCGGATTGCCATGATATAGCCATTCTGTCATAAATTTTATAAATAGATGGATTGTAGCCAACTGTGGTGTCCAGTACGGGTGTGACTATCAACGATAGGATATAGCAAATATTTCTAGCTGACAAGTCTCAAATAAGCCGAAATACTCTTCGCGGATCCACTGTTAACCACAATTCATCTATTCTGCAAAACTAGTGACAGAGTTCGGTCTTATGTGTATATGATTGAAAGACCAATAAATGATTCGATTTTCTTATGCATTTTTCATAAACTAGACGAAAAAAGGAAGAACATATGAATTCATCTGTGAGACTATAATTTATGGATTACCTTTGAGCAACGCTGAAGTGACCTTGAGAAAATTCACCTTACTAATAGACTTAAATGAGGGCTATAAATCAGCGTGAAGAATTAGGATCAGGATTTAGAGTTAGAAGTTAGGGTTATGAATGAGAGTTTGGGGTTTTCATCACCAACTGGCATCAGCTATAATGCCAAAATGCTATTTAGCCACATGAGTGAATATGTTTCTGACCAAAATCTAAGATCTGCTATCTTAAATCTGATTGATCCGTCCATAAATTATAGTCTCCCTAAATGACCAATTTTTGTTGTTCACTCTTATTTATTTGATAAAGAGCTTTAAAAGATTTTAATTTTGCCTAAATAATCACTAGGGAGGATTCTCAAATATCATTTTGGAATTAGATAATCATTGTAAAACCAACCATTGCGATGGTACCAATAATGTAGTGAATAGCAAATAATTCACACAGAGAATTCAGAGAACCCTAGCGAGAAGCCGGGAACAGTGAAGTTTGATAATGTTGAGAGTGTGACAGGCGAAACCATTGGCTGATGAAAGTGGAAAATGTAAACCATTAGATGTCAGCCTTGTGGTTTGTGAGTTGTAGGTTTACATAAAAGTCACGGATTCGGTCACTGGTACGATAGTAACTACAAACGACTAGAATGTTTGATACTAGAGGGTAAATGCAGCCCATTTCCTTCGAGTATTTAATAATCATCTATCTAAAGTCACTCCGTAATGAAAACTATCTTTAAGTTGAACGTTCTTCACAAATCTCTCTTGATACGCATTTTGCTAATACACTGTAAAGGCTAAAAGTGGTTACTGTAGTGAATGAGAACACTGCTGGGGGCAATCGAATTTATTTAGACACAAATTACAGACTATCTCACTAAATTCTGTTAACCATACAGCAAACAGTTAGTTTGCAAAATAACAATCAATTATCTCAGCTTCACTGTTCCTTCTGTAAATATCAGTTCGCCTACTCTAATTCCATTGTTCATGCATTTTCCTACCAACTGAGCTCCATTTCAGTTCTTTCCTTATCGGTCTTCTGCCAAAAGACATTCTATGCCTGATTATCGCCATATACAACTTATTTGGATATAAGTAGACCACACTACAGTTACACTGTAAGACTAGTATATTTGTAATGCTAATGAAATCGTTAACATTGTATCTTTTTTAAAAAATATTAAATAATGTAACTAACTATGTATTGTAAGTTGAGCATTCGATGAAATACGTCGTCCAGCTAGATTTTCAACTACACATGTATAAACACCTTCATCATTCAAATGTGTATGACGTATAATTAAACGACTAATTAATCCAGAATCATTTATATTTAAATCATGATTTATAATTTGATAATTAGAAATATTATTTGTTTGTTTTAAAGATTTTGACATTGGATCTTGGGAATGATTCACTTCAAGTTTACGTCCATTCTTCATCCAATAGACCTAGATTTGAAGAGGAAATGGTAATTTGTTTAACATAAACTTTCTTTGAAGGTTATTAAATAGTAACCATTTGAACAAAATAATCGTTTTGTGAGTAGTCACATCAAGGTTGAAAAATGGTCAATTCGTGGAAAATTATTACACTACTTACAAACGTTGAGTAGTTCATAATGATTAGATTTAGATTTGTGTAGTAAGGACAGAAGGCCTACGGCCTGTGTTATTCCTTTTCTAATATGCTTCTGGGGGTGTCTAGCCTCCTCTTGAATTAGTCAATTGAAGGTGCGGACACCACTGCTTCGGGCAGCAGGTTCCAAGTATTGATAACTCGGTGTGAAAACATGTATGCCGCGGGTATTTTGTTCGTTCTTGGCTTTTCTACTCGCCTGCTATGTCCTCTGAGATATTCTAATAAAGGCGCCTGTTGCGTTGAAATCACAATAATTTGGATATACTTGACACGGGCCAACAATGTTTGCCGCTGTGAATCCAGTTCCACTTTCCGATCCATACTGAGAGCTGAAGTCAACAACTTCATGAACAAATTGATGAACTAGTTCCCACTTTGTTCGTTTTTGCGACATTAGTCAGCTGGTGAATATTTTTTATATGAAGAAAGGAATTCGCGTCTTAACTCAACCGCGCTGATATGCAAACTAAATTCATAGTCTTTTTGGGAAATGATCATACTGGTAACCAAATGTCCGGGAAACTTCTACCAATTTATGGGAAAATTTAAAAGATATAATTGTATTGCTCAAATGAATAATTACTGGGCACTAAGTGAAACATTTCTAGAGAAAGATATCTAAGAAATGGACTGATGTTGACAAAGTATAGTTTTTTGTTTTATTTTCCTGACCGAACTACAGTTAAAAACGGGGATTGTATCAACACAAGAAAAGAAATGATCAATATATTAAGTAATTGGAATATTTTATTGTTTTTTTAAAGCTTCGATATAGATCATAAGCAAAGATGGGTAGTGGAATTAAGGCCATATCGAGGCAATACGCACAGTATGCACATATGCCAATGAGAGACTGATAAATTGCAGTCCTAAACGTCAATGGGAAGATTCAAACAAACAATACCAAGTGAATTCAAACTTCACCTCATTGCACAAGCAAGTAGCTACCAGGAATCAGTAGCTGGGTGGATAGCGCGATGGCGTTTGAAGCGAAAGGTACTGGGTTCGAGTTCCAGTGTAAAATCAACTCAGACGCAGGTAAATCCGGCTGACGAGTCCCAAATAGGACGAAATGCGCGTCAAACTGGATTCCATTGCTAGCCACTGTCCATCTTTGCTTACAATGCTTGCGAATTAAGGCTATATTGAGGCAATGCGCACAGTATGCACATATGCTAATAAGAGACTGACCAGTTGCAGTCCTAAATATCAATGGGAAGATTCAAGTAAACAATACCAAGTGAATTTGATCTAGATTATTTATTTGTGGAGCCTTAATTATCATTCTGGACAATATCATCAGAGCTAACATTTCATACAGATGTGTGCTGATTAGTTATTTCACAAATATTAAATTAGCTCTTCTTAGTAGACCTATTTGTGACTGGTTGTTTCAGTAGATTTCATTGTTATCATTTATCATTTTATCCATATTAACTGACTTGTTCAATGGGAAACCATCTACCTAAACTGTAAATCTCCATCATTTCTAATTAATTTTTCTCTGTGTTACAATGTGAAATTATAAACAGAGTGGGATGGTGTTTAGCAGTGCAATCCAGAACACACATTCCGTCAGTGGCTGTTTGGACGCAGTAACTAAGCGGGTAATCTGGTGGCTTTTTAAATGAACAGTACTAGGTTTGGGTCCTAGAGTGAACATTAACTTTGATATATGGCTGGTATATCCAACTGACGAGTTTCGAATAGGATGAAACATGTGTATTGGATTCTACTGCTAGCCACCATCTATATATTGTGTATTGTTATTGAGGTTTAGTACGGCCTACGATGTTACGGATTTAGGAACGAAAACGTTTGAGCTTCTTTAATACAAACCCTAATAACAAGACATAACATTATCTCTGCCTAAAATACTTTATTTGTTGAAGACAATCAATAGTTTACACTTAGTAACATGAAATCTTAGATACATAGTTCCATTATGTATTAGTTATCATTTACTTCTTAAAGATTGTCTTATCAATATAAACTTATAATGCAGATGATCATCAAATTTCTGTCATAATTCTTAGCAGTTAATTTACCTAAAAGTGTTCAACTTAACGGTTATACATGAAGAATAATTTAAGATGGGAATCCAAATATAATAATTACATGACATATTATTGATTTAAAATACCTTTGGTATTGGTCTACCATCTGGTGGTTCACATGTGAATTCCACAGTCCAACCAAGTGGTATTCTTGTTGATTCTGGATGTTTTATGAAACGTTTGTTTAAATCTAAAATAAAGTTGAATAGAAAATAAAACTGAATGAATATTTGTAAATTTATTTATTGACTTATTTAAATGTCATCAATTTCAATTAAGAGAATACATTCATTCAGTAAAACAATGACGTAAATATATGTGAATTGTTCTTTTACTCAGTTGTCAATTCAATGGACTATACTCAGTATGACACTCAGCGTGTGATTTGTTATAACTCTGGGTATTTTTCATATATGTGATCTCATCCTAATTATAAATCAAAATAGGTGTATAATCAATATATAGATAGGCGTATTGTCTACTAGGTTCGTCATCGTCGTGTTTTGGAGTTAATAAATCTTCATTTGTACCCAGTCTTGATGTAGTTACTTTGCGTTGGGTGAATCTCAGTGATTCTTCATTTTATAAGTACATGTAGTAACCGATTCTGACATAATAACTAACGATGACCAGAAATAACAATTGGTGACGCAATCACAACAATTGACTACCAGTTAAAACAACTTAGATTTTAATCATCAATTTTAAAGTTAAAACATTGAATGAAGTATGAAGTAAGCATTTCTTACCAAAGGTATTCTGTTTTTCACCATGACAACCTTTACAGTCATATGCGCACAAGAATAAACAAACAAACAAAAACAAAAACAGAGTAGCACAAAAGAATCACATTATTTGTATTTAAATACATGATTTAATAATAATTATATTCATCATTTTCAAATTTCTCCATTATTATTATGATTAGCTGTAGTAACATGGAATCTAGTTGACATTTTGTTGTTATGGGACTAAAATGTAATTTGAACTAGTTTACTAAAAAGTATAGATTTCGTATACATTAGTATTTATCATTATTATTATTATTATTAACTATTTCATTTCTGTCCTGCTTGTTTCCAACTAATTTCCATTTGTTACATAAACACACACACACATACACGTATATATATACATACAACATGCAACAACTGTAACCTTGATCCTAATATGACGTTGACATGGTGACTGAATTGTTCTATTTAAAATATGGAATATAAAGTATTTTATTTTTGGTCTACTGAACCTATTCTTCGAAATCTTCATTATTGTTAACAATGTCACTTAATCAATATGAGGTAAATGCAACGATGTATAGTTTACCAGTTATGAAATTTATGATTACGAATTATTTTGCCTATCATCCTCTTTATGTATACTAACTGATTCTAGATTTGTGTCTATTAGTTGATGTTTGACTGGGACTCGAACCCTGTACCGTTTTCCTCAAACGCCATCACGTTATCCACTTAGCTACTGAGTCCTGATAGCCACTTGCTTGTGTGATAGGATGAAGTTTAAATTCCCTTAGTATTGTTTGTTTAAATCTTTTCATTGATGTTTAGGACTGCAACTGGTCAGTCTCAGAGTGATCATCAACTCTGAGATGTACATACATCCAGCTGACGAGTCCCAAATAGGACGAAACGCACATCCTGAATTCCACTGCTGGCCACTATCCATCTCTACTTACCATGCTTGTGAATTAAGGCTATATTGAGGCAATGCGCACAGTATGCACATATACCAATTAGAGACTGACCAGTTGCAGTCCTAACAAAATCGATGGGAAGATTCAAACAAACAATACTAAATGAATTTACAACGATGTATAGTTTACCAGTTGTGAAATTTATGATTACGAATTATTTTGCCTATTGTCATCTTTATGTATATTAACTGATTCTAGATTTTTGTCTATTAGTTGATGTTTAAATTTTGACTGATAGAAATTTATACATAAAAATATTTTTGTTCATCAATGTAATTTGATCTGAAAAATGAAGGTTATTCAATGTGAAGTCCATCTGTCGTTAATAAATTGTGATGTGTTCTACTGATGTCGACTGATATAAGTAGTATGTATCACCAATTGGAAGTGGAGTGCTTAGCGGCAGAAGTTTGAGAAAATTGAAGGAAAAAAAACAAGAAGGTACATCAATGGGAAGATTCAAGTAAATAATACCGAGACTGGTAGGTCCTGGGTTCGAATCTCGCGGGGCGAGATCGTGGATGTGCACTCCTGATGAGTCCCACAATAGGACGAAACGACCGTCCAGTGCTTCCAGGTTTTCCTTGGTGGTCTAGCTTCAATTGACTCATGCTTTCAACTATGTAAAATACTAAATCTCCAGAAAACCCCTTCTGATAATACCGGATGAATTTATTCTTCGATATTATTTCACAGGAATTCTATTAATATGTGTAGTAGATATATACGGAAATCAATTTTAAAACATAATAACATTTCAAGAAATCGTTATTTGAGTTTCTTAAATTATGATTTAATTAAAGTGGATACTGATTGTATCTGTCAAATTGTTTTAATTTCTCGAAAGTTGAAAAAAAGCAATATTAGTATGGGGTTTTGTGGAGATTGTTATATATTCCTTGATTAAATTATGGTCTGATTTCAACTTAAAAAACTATTGGAAACCAAAAAAACACTGGACGTCCGTTTCGTCCTGGCATGGAACTTATCATCAGTGAACATTCATGATCTCACCACTAAACATAGAACATATAATATTTGAATCTTAGCATGAATGTTTAACCTATAGACCACTGAGCCGGTATTCAGTAGACTTCTAGTGACAAGTCATGACTAGTGGAATTTAACAATGTAGGGTATTAGATAGTTATCTAACACAACCAGTGGAAGATGATTGTTCAATGTCGCAAAATGACTAAAGCTAGACATTGACATTATTATATTTCGTCTCAGCGGTCTAGAGGTTCAGAATTCATTTGCGAGTTCGAAAGTCTTGAGCTCAAAGTTTGATAGTAGGACAAATCAACCCTCCAGCGCTTCCTAATTTTCTATAATGGTTTAGCTAACATCACTTTGTGATTGAAACTATGAAAATTTGACCAACTTATCTCACCCATGATTATGTATAAACATACACAGAAGGTAAGAGGAACTTGTTAGAGTATTGTGTGCTAAGAATTCTATATTGTATTAAACCTGTAATATTTGATAAATCTGTTGGAGCGATCAAGAAAACTTCTCATAAAAGACAAGAAAGGCTCAGGAAACACTAAGAAGCATTTTATCCAATCAGTGTTCACTAGAAGTTTTGCCAGAAACATCAGGAAAGTGAAAAGTCACATGTAGGGTTTCTAATTGACTGATTACTATACTGCTACTATGTTTAGTAGTATTCCAAAATTTTCAGGAAAACCCGAGGACTTCTAAAATACTACAAAAACCCTATATTTTCTGTACATAAATGAACCTTTTGGAGTAAAGTGTTCCCCGTATATTTTGCACCTTTTCTCTCATGTTCAAATTGCTGCATATATTTAACTTAGCTTCGGAACCGAGTATAGCGTTCAATTAGCAAGACTTATCAAAATCGATTATTATTATTATTAGAAATACCCTTTACTCTTGGACATTTCAATATTTTACCTTTATTCACTGTTCAAGCTTTTTTAATTTAACATAGTTGAAATTATGAGTCCATTGAAGCCAGACTACTATGGAAAACCTGAAAGCACTGGATGACCCTTTCGTCCTATTGTGGGACTCCTCCTCGGCAGTGTGCATCTACAATCCAGCCTCGCAAGATTCCAACCTAGGACCTATCAGTTTTGCGCGCTAACACTTAACCGATAGACCACTGAACCAGTCAGCATCCAACGGTGTTAATGTTTAACTTCAGCCAATCCATGAAATTGATCATCCATTCACCAATGTCTTCAGTGAGTTGATATTTACTTGAAAGAATATTCTGTTTTATCTATAGGATACGTTTTAAAATTCTTTTAGGTCAATAAGAAAGACAATTTTTTTGGTTTTTTATCTTTAAAAGGAACAACATTAAAGGGGAGTTTTGTTTGTATTAAAATCTTAATCAGGTTTCTTTTTTTTCTCTTTTGTTTTTCTTTATTTTGAAGTTTAAAGAATCCAAATAAAGAACATCAGAAATTTTGTAAACATGACAAGTCTCATCATTTTCTATGAACATATCAATGAATCATACAAAGAAAATGAAAGATAAAGCTCTATTCTTTAAACAAAGTATCTTTCTATCTGTTTGGTTTTTTCTATCCTAAACATTATGGATGCCCACTGTTGAGGTGTCTCATATTAGGACCAAACGGTCATTTATTGTTTACAGGTTTTCAATGGTGATCTAGTTTAGATTAACTCTTGAATTCAACTGTGAAAATACGACAATCTTCATCAATCTCCATACTTATGATAATAAATAAGTACTATATTATAATATGTAATATGAGGGTTAAATATATATTTGCTAAAAATAGTAACATTTATAAACGTCACAGCTTTAAGTACACACTGTTGTGTAATTGGTGATAGAGACCATAAGTAGATGAGATGGTGTGTGTTCTTTATGATTACCGCAATTACAAATAAAGGCATTTCTTAGTAGTCACATTTATTGTAGCCGCTTAATTGTCACGTTTTCTCTAAAATCCTCTGTGAACCGACTGTACATGAGCACTAGGTACTAACATTGGCGCTGTGACCTTGAAATCCCTCAGACGCTTCTGATTGGCTCGTCTACAAATTATAGTCTCAATACAAGTCATTTAAAAGAAAAAGAATTGACTATATTCGAGTCAACGTATATTAAAATCTACACTAAAATTGAATAACAACTACTTAATCATGGATTATCAATCATTAGAAATTTTAATATCAAATACATATAACTCGTCCTAACTATCTAACTGTTATCCTAGATAATCCTGTTACTGATTAATCAGCTTATAAATTTATGGTGAAATGAAAAAAAGAAAAAAGATGAAAAAAGAAAAAAGAGAAAAGAAGAAAAAGAAAAAGTGGGAAAAGAAAAAAAGGAAAACAGAATGAAATCCAGACAACTAATGTATTTAACAATCAACAGTCATTTAGTAATTACATAATAATTGAAAGTATAGATATTTAATAATAGAATATTTTCTATATTGAGATTATTTTGCTGACATGGGGAAACATAATTCTTTTCATTAATAATAAATTACATTTGATAACTGTAAACAGCTGAATTATTTACGAGATGATTGAAAAGGGTATTTATCATAGGGATGTATATGTATATAGACTCATCTTATTTGGTTCCTACATTACATCATGTCTTGATTAGTTATGTAATTTAATTATTCAGCAAATGTAATAATTATGTTATAAGACCACCCATCAGTTAATACATATATATGTACGTATCAATCATAATCATAAGAAAGTAGACAAGTTTCTGATAGCTAATAATATTTATAGTGAACAAGAACATAAGTAATGACAATCGAATGTACTTGAACACCTTAGTAAAATCTGTGAACCATATGGTAAATACTTCATTTGCAAAATGTTAATTAATTATCTCAGACTTGATTGTTCTTTCATTTCTACACCAAACATTCTCTGTTCTCATTCTCTTTTCTTTGATATATTTAAACTTCTATCTCTAGATATTTCAGTCAGTTAGCCAGTCAGTCAGCTACAACGTAGGACCAGGCACATATATGCATCGGTGCATATTGCCATACCTCGTTAGCACAACAAGATGAACACCGGATTCGTAGAAGTAGTTAATTTAGTGGTAGTAATATATGAACGAAAGGTTGTATATAAGGATATAGTATAGGAAGGAAGACAGATATGAAGCAATTTTAATCTCAAGGTTTAAGGAAAGATAAAGAGTGTATACACCTATGCCATTGTGACTGATTCTGAGCCATGTCACCCAGAGTCTCCAACCATAGTGACTTCATGCACTGATGCCACGTTTTGGTTTGACCGCCCCTAACTCTCTTCCAACTATCCCAATATTGGTCAGCATTGTGGTAATCGGTGTTCAGGCATACGTAACACGTGACCCAACCATCTCAGTCGATAAAGATTCATCACCTCATCAACTGATTTACCATCATTCCCTAATACCCTGTATCTAACCTCACCATTACTTACCCGGTGATCCCAGCAGATGAGAACAATATTTTTAAGACATTTGTGATCAAATACTAGTAACTTACGAGTGTCTTTTTCTCTTAATGGCGACGTTTCGTAGCCGTAAAGTAGAACAGAACGGACTTCTGTGCAATATACCAGTCCCTTAATTGATAGGCGGGTATGTCGCCTTCTCCATAAGTAACGTAACTTGGCAAAAGCCAAACGAGCTTTCTGGATCTGTGCAGAGATTTCGTCAGACAGCAACCCATTAGGGCTAATCAGACTTCCAAGATGAGTGAAGTTGTCGACGCGTTCGACTACTTCACTCTCTATCCTTAGTTCAGGTGTTGACGCAGGCCAGTCCTGGAGTAACAATTTACATTTAGATGGGGAGAAACGCATTCCAAATATCCTGGCATTGTTACTCAGTTCTAACGGAAGACTCTGCATTTTATCAGCGTCTTCACCAAACAGGACTATGTCATCTGCGTATTCTAAGTCGATAAATGAACCTCGATTGATGATACATGCTACTTATATCTGTTGATATCAATAGCACACACCACAATATTAGGAGAACAGTTATATTTAAAATTCTACATTTATACCTTTTACTTTATTAACATATTATAATGAATAGATCCAAAATGATCTTGAAAATGAATTTCAATAAGAATATTTCAGTTATATTACTAGAAAGATAAATATGCAATGGTTATTTTATTTTATGTTTTATCATCATAGAGTAACATTATTTAAATGGAAATGATTAGTCAGTCACGGCCTGAGTAGCTCAGTTGAAACGTTTCAGAATGTAAAACTAGATTGTGCGGATTCAAATCCCTCATGGAAAATCTGTTTCCTCAAGATTACAGGTACACCTTATCAACCAGTGCAAACTAACACGAAACCTAAGTCCTGCTAATTACCTTCAGTGACCAAATATATAAATGTTGTGCACTTGGTGTCAAGTCAATCAGAAAGGTGATCATACTGCAAACTAATCGATGGAGTTCGATCAACACTGAGGAGTAGACAAACATGCCATTGATCAGTATTCATTGATCAATCACTTACACGAAACAACTAAGTGGCGATGTGTTTCCGGCTAATATAAGTTCAGGTTACAAATTAGCTTCGTTTTCAATAGATCAACTATGAGCAACCTATCTGCGTAAGGAGATCGTGCTTATAATTAAACTGAAATATGATCAGCTATTTATTACATAAGATTTGTAATATGAGTTGTGATAACAGCAATAAATCCTAACTAACTACATTTTGCAAATGTAGTATTTACTATATGGTTCACGGATTTTACTAAGATGTTCTGTAATTTTGTGTTGAAATGCATTTGTTTGTCTCCACTTGTGTCCACTATAGGGGTACAAGTAATAAGAATCGAGTAGAAAAATAGTTTATATTGTTGATGCTTGTGTGTAACTTTCAAAAATACCTGATATCAGGAACTGACTTCAGATAGATAATCTCTGGAGACCCTGGAGTACTGGACGGTAGTTTTGTCCTGGTTTCAAACTCCTCAGTAGTACATACTAACGATTGTTTCAGGACTCTGATCCAGGGTCTTTAAATATCGTAGAGAACGCATTACTTCTAGACCACTGAGTCGAAAACTGTTGGAACTTCTCAGCAACCCGGGAAAAGGCAGAAAATACTTTGAACAGTCAATGGTTTTTAGAAAGGTCCCAGAGAGTTTCCGTAAAATAATGGATCATTTGCCATGTCTTGATTGAATAATTTACTACTTTGTTACTGAGTTTAGCATGTTTCCAGAAGCTTTTAGAACGTTAGAATCACACGTAAAACTATAAATATCTATTCTCTGTACCTAAAGTAACCTTTGAGTTAACGTTTCCCTTCATACTTTTCGTCCTTTGTTTTCCACAAGTATCGAAGATTCTTAGGGGGCTTAGGAACGGCTAAAAATCTAGTATCAGATTTAAAAGAAGCCAATAGCATATCTCTAACTGTAATTAGTTGCACGATCGGTGCTATTGGCAACATCTGCCTCAAGTCCTACTGATCGGATCCCAAAGTTACAAGTTTTAATCTGAACGGTTAAGAATAAATTCACTTGTTCGGTTTCAAGTTCCATGACAATCAAAACAGATTAACACGATATTTTCTTACAAATTGTAATACAACCAATGGAGGTAGTTAGCGATTAGGCATGATGAAAAGTAGGTAAAAACCATGTATTACATTATTATACTTACTATCGTCATATTGATTAGTGAATCGTTTAGTCACTGCGCAATATGCACATTTTGAAGGAATAACTACAGACTGAATCCTCAAGTATGCTGAGAGACACTTTGCTATTATTGTTATTATTATCATCACCATCGACATTGTGTATATTGTGTTCTTGATTGTTTTCATCAAGATTAATGTAACCCTTGATTATCTATCACTATCATAATACTAACATGTCCAAAAGTTTACATTGCCTTTCCTAAATTTTAAATTGCTAACATGTAAGTCTAAGTTTTCTTTTATAAGCACAATGATTTAAATGATAGTAATGTTATTCAGGTCAGAGGTCAACTAACTGTCAATTAGTTTCTAAGCCACTTATTGACAATAGTTCATCAACGTTATATTCTTTATTTTCCAATTATAGGCTAAACTCAATCAATGAATAGTAAATAGAATGTTGACACTGGTTATTTGAGAATTTAGTGCATTTGTGTATTTCTATATGTAAGTCAGTCAAAAATTCCTCTAGGGTTAGCATTTTTTTCATGGTTTATGTCACAAACTGATCTTAATTAGACAACCATTAAAAGCCAAGTAGCAACAGACATCTGTTTCACCCTCATACGAAGCTAAGATTGTAAAAAGAATGTATCTACATGACTTACGAAGTATTCTTATTCTCAAGTAAGTAATATTATACATTTGCACTGATAAGTCTTGCTTATTGAACGCTATACTCGGATCCTAAGCTAGTCTCGTAGCCCCCAAGCTAGAGCTACTCAGTGACTTGAACACGAGAGAAAAGGAGCAAAATATACGAGAAACACTTTACATTACACTACTCTGTATTCAATACTGTTATAACAGGATGAGTATTAGAAAAGTTAGAACTTTCGGAGTTATTTTTTGTTTTATATTTATCACTAATATTTCTATTGTATGATTAATAGATAACTGCATTGTTACATTCTTATATTCGCCTTATTGTAAGTTTCCAGTGGAGCTACTGGTTGCTAATATACTTCTTAGAATTATTTGATTATTACTAAGTAATTCAGTGCTGTATACTTCACTTTCTCTCACGGCTTAACTGTATTTAAAGCGTGATCTTTTTATTTGGTGTGCTGTGCAGTCTGAAAATTTGTATACATAAACTAATGAGCGTTTGAGGTAGAGACTATGGTTAAAGAATAATAATAGAAGCTTGGTTTCTGATTTCTCTTAGGACTCAAAGTTAGGGATAAAAGAGGACTTCAAGGTAAGCGGGAAAACATCAGTGTTCCTCATGTTAGCTCAAGGCTAATAGCGCCTGTCAGAACGTATCAGTGATCAAGCCTAGGGCGTTTGACTATAGACGGAATGGTAAACAAAAGATAGAAATCATAATCTGAATTGTGACTGGCGAGTTGGGCACGAAATATTGATTGGGGTCTCTAGATATAAGAAATATCGTTTTTTATGTGTGGTTACCACAATGCCTCCTACGTATCAAATTAGAATTTGGACAGTTCTTAGAGGGTGATGCAAATAAATGACCTGTGGATTTATTGAAATAGGAAGTGGTTGTATGAAATGCAAATTATATGACACGATAGAAGTATGGTATACGGTAAGTCAATCATAAATGACAAAGGTACCTTCGATTTTCCACAAAAAAATTAGAATATGAGTAAAAGTATAGTACACAGACACGAGGTTAAGCTGTTGTTAAATTGTTCACTTGATATTAAAACCACTTTTCAGCCCATGAAAAAGGGGTTTATATCAATCAAAAGTATTTCGTAATAATTAATTATAATGGTTTTTAGAAAGTTTATTTAATCTCAAAGCTTATAACCAAATTTCCGATTTTAATATTAGGGAAATCTCGTCATATTACCTTACTTATTTAAGTTCAGAAAGATATTCATTCTAAAGGTTTCCTTCTGGATCGTTTCATAGGTGTTAATACTTTTATAGAAAATTTATGATTGGCTACAAAATATATATTAATAAGTTCGTCAAAGAGTTGTATTTCCATTTATTTAATTGAACACATAAATATTGGTACAAGGGGGCACCAGATATAAATGCGCCACACAAAAAATTGTCATTTCATTTAGTTGTGTGTGGGCTATGATACTGCCCAGGTGTCTAAACCGAAGCAGGTAGTTTTCTTAGGGGGACCACACCACGAGTCTTTGACCTAAAGGTTTGACCCACAAGGCAGTGGAGCATCGTGAGGAGATGCAGTCCCATGGTAACCTGTTAAGTTCCAAGTATAAGTATGGTATACTGAATAACCAATAAAAAATAGAGAAGACCACTCTGGGATTTTTGCGTGAAATCTGAATGAATTTCATCTTTCATCATGTATGAGATTGAAATTAAAAAATTGATCATGCCAAAAATGAACCACATTAAGTTTAAATTTTGTAACCTAAAGTTTTTTAGGGCTTGCACTTTTTCCTCCAAAGATTTTATGCATGGTAGCCCCATTGAGGGGGGGGGCAACCATGCATAACCTAACGTTATTATCTAATCACCATGATAACTTGAACTATTTATTTGGATCATTTAATAGGATCATACTTTTGTACTTTTAGAAAGTATCCAAGATCAAAATCATCAAATGGATATCAGTTTACGGTTAAAAAAAGGTATTTTCAGATAATTTTTATAGTCGCACTTTTTTTTATCAAAAAAAGAATGGAAAAGCCACTAAATATTTTTCTAAAGAGAAAAATAAAAATAAAGTAGTAATTCAGTGGTATATACAGATTGAATAACACTATAGAAATGTAGGTGAATGTATTTCAATGTTCATAAATATTGGTATAAGGGTCACTAGATACATATGCGCCACACAAATCTTTTCTGATTTATGTGAGGGCTGTGATACTGCCCGGGTGCCAAAATCGAAGCAGGAATTCAGTAGTATACATAGATTGAATAACACTATATAAACATAGAAAGAAATGTAGGTGACTGTATTTCAATGTTCATTTTATGGATGAATTTTAGTGAATAAGATTGTTTTACTGCTAATCTAAATTGTAATTCACTTGGTGTTGTTTACTTGTATCATCTCATTGTTATTTAGGACTACAATTGATCAGTCTCTTGTTGTCATATGTGCATCCTGTGAGGACTGCCCCGATATTGCCTGAAGTCATAAGCTTTATAAGCAATGATGGATAGTGTTGTTATGTACATAAAAATATATTTAAGTAAACAGTAATAATATTTGTTTATCAATGATTCCCTATTATCAATTATCACGTTTATTTATTTGCATATATATCTATCTATCTATTTACAGTAACTAAGTAGACATACATTAAAAGAGATTGGATTTCATATGATCAACATGCAGTTGAGAATATTCTTTTTTTGTTTAACATCAGCGTACCTATGTAATAAGAATAAAAAGTGTATGCTATTAGATTGTTATTAGATTTAATGATTACATAATATAGTTGAGATCATTAGTCAATTGAAGCTAGACCATCATGGAAAACCTGGAAGCACTGGACAGCCGTTTCGTCCTATTGTGGGACTCCTCCTTGGCAGTGCTCATCCACGATCCCGCCTCACGAGATTCAAACCCAGGACCTATCATAATATTTAAGAATACTCTAATCTTTGCTTATAAAGCTTGTGACTTCAGGCAATATCGAGGCAGTCCGTACAGGATGCACATATGACAACAAGAGACTGAGCAATTGCAGTCCTAAATAACAATGGGAATATACGGTAAACAACAACAAGTGAATTTTTAATTATAATTCGTGTAATGGTCAGTTGGGATTGCTTGTTTCAAAATACGAAGAAAAAAACATGCAGAAAATGAAATCTTTCGGTGAAATTAAACAATTTTAAGTAGTTGAATACATAAATCGATCTAAGCTAGACCACTATTGGAAACCTAGAAGCACTGAACGACTGTTTCGTCCTAGTTTAAGATTCCTCAACAGTGAACATTCATGATCCCGTACGTTGAACTAGAATCTAGGACCTTCGGTCTCGTGAGCGAACGATTGAACCGCTAGATGACTGAGCTTAGATTAACTCATGAATTCAACCATTAAAATTTCTGTAATCTCCACAAATCCCCATTTTGATAATTTTATATACAATAAAAAGCTGTTAACATGCATGAATGACGTCCATCAAGCAGTACTAAGTCAGGGTGTTGGCAAGCGATTGTATAATCAGTAGTTTTTGTGAGAAAACTATTTGGTATTTATAGCACGTTCGTTGTTGAGAAAAGTAATGACTTATGAATTCGGAGTCGAAATGATTGTGAACGGGTTTAAACAAATACGAAATGGAGTGACATTTCTGTGCAATGTTCGTTAGTATTAAAACTGAAGTTTGAGGAAAGTATTTGGGATTATAGCGACCTGTTTAAACATCTAGGCTACCTGTTCCTGTCATCTAGATATTTCAACAAGTTATCTAATTATGTTTGTTTTAATACATCATTATGCCTACTAATCGCACAACCTATTCAGGTGCGTTTCTGAAAAGTGTAAGACCTTTTGCTGTAAAGGTTACAGAAGGCCTAATCAGAGATATTGTAGTTGCTGGAAATATGCAGCGAGAAGAATGTACATTATCCAGATGTCGATTGACTGGGCTGCTAACTTCTAACTGGCGATCACTCAATATTTGTCGTCAGGAAGGACGAAGAAGTAAGAAACGGAAACTTCTTGAAGTACTTTGTGCTGAGAATTCTATATTGTACCAAAAATATAATATTGAATAAAGCTAATAATAATAAAAAAAATAAAAAAAAGAGTTCTGATTTAGACAGGGGTTAGGATTAAGGATTAGTGCATACGTAAACTAACTCTATACAGTTGAGATTACGTTTTACAAGTTCTAACCTTTCACTATGAACCTAACCCATTTTGGGACTCGAACCCAGTACCGTTCGAGTTATCCATTTAGATATTGAGTTCTGATAGCCACCTGCTTATGAAATGGGGGGAAGTGTAAATCCACTTGGTATTATTTGTTTGAATCTTCTCATTGATGCTTAGGACTGCAATTGATCAGTCTCTTATTGGCATATATGAATCCTGTGCGTATTGTCTCGATATAGCCTTAATTCATAAGCATTATAAGTAAAGATGGATAGTGGCCAACAGATCAATTGCAGTCCTTAACATCAATTCTAAGATCCAAACAAACAAATGAAAAAAACTTAAAACAACGACGCATATTAAGGAGTATGGCTTATGAGAATCTTTAGGAATGTTTTACATCATAGAAAATAATACGAAACAAGTGTAATACTACAAATGAAGAATACACTGAAGGGAACTTTAGTTAATGTACCCTAAATTACTTAAAATAAAGTTTTTTAAAAGTTTTAGTGCACATTGATGAAAGAAATTCATAATAGTGTGGACATTGTAACTGAGGTGTAGTGTGATTTTAGTTAGTTTTTTTCATTTTTACTATTTTATTTCAACACAAAGTCAGCTGTTGATAAAGTAGGTGAACCATACAAAAGAAATCATGATAATTAATTGTACACTAAGGCTCACGTATACACAATATGTACACAAGCACATAAACATTTAACTAAGGTAACTATAATATGGATGATATATCTTTATTACCAAAAATGAAATGCATGGATTCAGATTATTATTATGTGTTGTACTTGTATGTATATATATGTGTATACATGAATGTATGTGATCGTGTGTGTGTGTGTGTGTCTAGACAACAAGAGATCAAACTTAGAATAGAACAACAGAAGTAACAAGGCATAAAAGAAATTTTATTGGTTACATGATCATCTGTTACTCTTCATCATTCTGTCTTACTTTTAAGTAAATTGTCATTTTGGCGCCAAGAAATGTCAAGCAGTACGTAAATATGGTATATATATGTGCACATACATATACATGTATATATATGCACATGTACATATGTACATTTTTAACTCAGTACTACATTTGTCTAGTTTATAGATTTATCATTGGTTTATTGTCAGATAGAAAAGGATAAGCAATGTAAAAATGACGTTTTTACAGTTATAACCTCATTTCAACAACAACAAAAATGGACAATGGGCAACTGCTAGATGTATTCAAAGATAATTCAGATTAATTGAAAGGTTCAGTTAAGAAAAGCATCAAGTCAAAGGAAGTATATCAGAAAGATATGAAGAGTGATGTGTACAATTTCAGTTTGTAATAAGTCTAACTGAGCATTAGAATAAAAAACAAACGTCAAAACTAATATTAACTCAAATATTACATTTGGGTTTCACTTGTGTAGCATTCAATCGCTTACTTGTATTGGAATTATTCTACCCAACTTAAAAGTTCTAAGTTTAAAAACTGCATTAAAACTGCTGAGGAGTCCCATACTAGGATGAAACGGCCGTCCAATGCTTCTCTACAACCCCATACTGTTAATATCAAATGTTAGGTAATGCTTAAAATTTCCTTGATTTGGGTTTCATGCTAGTTAATATTTATCAACAAGGTATATGTGGGATTTTGAAGAAGCTGTTGATCGGTTTTTATAGTTTGAAACATCCTTTTGAAATAATCTACATTAGTGTTTGTATTGTTATCTGATTCATAGAATATGAACATTATTGAAAACTAGAATACATGACAATGCTTACTAGTGATGAACCAGTCTACATAGGAAACCAAGGAAAATCAAAGGGAACTGGACATCTGTGTCATCCCAGAGGTTTATTTTTCAGCAATGTACACACACTACAGCATCAAGGATATAACTCAAGAGCATTAAATCTTTAGAATTCCAGTTTCGGTCAGCTTATAACACACAGAAATTAATAACTTCAAAAACGTAGTCTTTATGGAACTACCTTGGTAGTTATTAGTCATTTCAACCATAATGAGATCCTTCTATGACAGTTAATATTGATCTCGATACTTTAAAACGATAACTTATTAAAACATGATGGAAGTAAAAGCTTGCCGTATATGACTTCCGATCTCTTGATTTCAAAATTAGCTCAAACGTACAAAATGTCAACATGAGGATCACAAGTTAAAACGACAGGGGACTTCAGGAGATTAAGAGCCTGGAAAATAAGCTTGGTTTAAAATTAAAAATATTCAAAGTATTAAAGTTAACAAGTAAAAACCTATTGGAATAATAGTATATTTTTTTGGTAAATGTCTGGATAAAATCTTAACTATTGCCTATTTTCCACTAATGTTAGAAAAAGTCTCCACACTTGGAACAGATTACTTATTCAAATCGTTGGTCACTAAAAACAGTAGCCCCCAAATGCCCTGATACGGCCGACAGTGGTCAGGGTCTGCCCTCTCTCTCTCGAAATGCTCTCGCATGATCACGCGTATACAATCTCTGCCAGGGAAGCCCTACCCACTGCCTTCTCACATCAGGGGTGTTGTTTACGAAATTGAGAGGACGAAAAGTGAATGTCCGGCACTTTAACCTGGCCGGTGGATACGGTGAGTCCACCTAGGTGAGTCGGAAAACCCTGATTCCAAACTAATGCTGCACATGGACTTCAGTATCCTGAGGGAACAAATGGAGTATGAATCAATTGTTGGTCACCGGCTAACATGGGACTGCATCTCCTCACGATGCTCCACTGCCTTGTGGATCAGATCTGTAGGTCGAAGGCTCCGGGTGTGGACCCCTAAGAAAACCACCTGCTTTGGTTTGGGCACCTGGGCAGTATCACACTCTTCACACAAATCAAATGAGATTTGTGTGGCGCATATATGTATGGTGCCCCCTTCGTACCAATATTTATGTGTTCAAATGAATAAATAAATAAAAAAATAGTTCCTACTGCAGACTATTCACTATGATTTCAATAATCAGTGATGTTACATAGAAAATACGACTGAAACAGTTTACTATGATTTTCTAAAAAAAAAATTCAATTTGATCGGAGTTAATAGAAATTTGATAAAATTTACTGTTCGGTAATGATTTACGAAAAAAATACATTTTTATATAATTGACTATTAACTTTTAGCTTTTCTAGCTTAGTTTGAATAACAAACTGACCGTATTTAGATAAACACTGAAGAGTAATGGATAGTTGTTTCATTCTAGTTTGAGACTAATCAATAGTGCACATTCGCAACATCACAGGAAATCGAACCCACAACCTTTTGGTCTCATGGGGAACGCTTAAACTTTAAATTTCGATAGTGTAATGAGAAGACGAAGATTATAAGAACTATGTGATGATATAACAGCGCAATACATTTCGAACAATCTGATCACACATATACTTGTTAAGAACATTTATATATAAAAATAAAGTTCAACTAGACTAACAATGGTAGGTAAGACAAAGCAAAGGTTATAATCAAGAAGATAATGTGAAAAGCAATGTGAAACTTATCGCTCTGGATACTAAATTACTATTACTAGGGTAGATTTAAGGTGAGAACAAACTGCTTTTGAATACACAAAGGGGGCTTAAATTTTCGTATGGCTAAGGCTTCAATAAACATTAGTATACGCCCTTTTACACTTTTATACAACACTACAAAAGCCGAGTTAAAATCAGTCTTTATGGCCTGTTTCGATTATATGTTTGGAAATAGAGGATGGTTGGTGTTTTATCCTCTACTCTTATTGGGTCATTTGATTCTACGTGTTTCTGCTACCATTTTGGTACATGATTCACTTCAACTTTAAACTACTGAGTTTGAACTCAATTATTTACCTATCTAACTTCAATTTATTCATATTGTTACACAACCATCTTCTAGATTAGTTAGTAAGTGATTAT
Organism: Schistosoma mansoni; assembly: GCF_000237925.1. NCBI lineage: Eukaryota > Metazoa > Platyhelminthes > Trematoda > Strigeidida > Schistosomatidae > Schistosoma > Schistosoma mansoni. Next base: position 9,678,949 of record NC_031500.1, on the reverse strand, counting down.
CTCATAATTAATATAATTAAATTCCAAAATATATTTTCGATAATTTTAATCAGAATTTCACAACAACCGGGTCTGTTGTCAGATAGTAACTCACTAAAAACAGTGGTGAACGGTTGCTCAATTTCGTGGATTGATTGAAGTTAGACCGTTGAATGCCAGTTCACTGGTTTAAAGGTTAAGCACTTTCACGCGAGACTGATACATCCTAGTTTCGAATCTCTCGAGGCAGAATCATGGATGTGCACTGCTGAGGAGTCCCACAATAGGACAAAACAGCCGTCTAGTACTTCTAGACAATTCCATGATGGTCTAACTTCAATTGACTCATGATTTCAACTATATAAGATTACTAAAATTTCCACATAACCAAAAAAATCAATAATATAATTACATATATTTTCACTTACATGCAATACGTATATGTGTTTGATTACTTATTTTTACACGTGGTTCACCTAATTCAATAATATTATTCCATGCTTCACATTGACACCAATAATCACCAAACCATTCTTCTACTGTATTTTCATCAATTAAACGTATACTTGTTTTACGTTTTTGTTTATTATTATTAGAATATTTCAATTTTTCATTCATATGATTCATTAATAATAATAATTCTATATTCCTTTTATTATTATTATTAGGGTATTCATATCGTTTATTTGAATGAATTGTATTAGTAACACATACTATATATAATAATATCACTGGTTCAGCAACACAATAAACAATAGCTGGTTGCCATTTAGTTGTATAAATAATAGATGGTGGTTGTATTAGATATTTAGGTATATTTTTTGTATAGATCATTTCTTCATTTAATTTAAATTCATATGTTTTAATATTAAATTGATTCGATGATATTTTCATATTATTTATATTCATTAATGATGATTCACCTGTAATAATTAAATGTTGAAATGAAGTAAAATTTGGTTGATTTAATTGATATGCTGTTATAAGATTATAAGTAGTATATGAAAATATTTGAAAGAAATACAAATTTAAAATATAAAATATAAGTGACATTTAGTTTTTTTTGTGTATTACATATTGAAGATATTTTGAAATATTGATAATAAAAAAATCTAAATCAGCTGAATTATTATCTTTTATTTGATTGGTCAATTTAATGAACCAATCATAAGTAAGTATGAATATGATTGGCCTAGAATGGTTGAAGAAATTAACTTGATTAGGCTGTTATAATTTTAGTGTTCTTTGATTTAAAAAGCTTTTTAGTCATTCCATATTTTTGTCGTTTGCCTATGTCATACTACTTATGAGTAATCTTAACTTTATCAACTTGGTAGATATGGTTAACTATCTATTTCTCAAGTGTGTGAATATTAAAGGTGTTCTTATTTGAATTTCATTTTAAATGGATAGTTATCAATGTCAAGTGTATTGTATACTTTATCAGTATGACAAACACCTTATTAACTTATACGATTATCGTGGAAAGCGACTGCCAAATTTAGATACGCTGACTTTTACGACCAAACTAATGACACATGCACCAGTATGAGAAGGTTAGAGTTCCGATTGTTCATTTTTCCTGCTACACCTGCCTGTTAAGTCTAGAACGTCAATCTCAGCTTACGCTATATCAAACATATAATTCAAACAAGTAAAATCAGACCACATTACACTATAAAGTAGGAAGTGACATTTGTACAAGATCAAACCAAAAGTGGCTGTGATTATGAGAAACTGTGACTAATACATTGAGAATAACTTCAGAATAGTAAGTCATGTAAAAGTAAACAATAGGTGGCCCCAAATGCCGTGGTACGGCCGAGAGTGGGGAGGGCCCACCCCCTCTCTCGAAATGCTCTCACACGGTCACATGTATATAGCCTCTGCCAATGAAGTCCTACTCACTGCCTTCTCGTGGCGGGGGTGTTGTTAACGAAATCGAGAGGACGAAAAGCGAATGTCCGGCCCTTAAACTGGGTCGGTGGATATGGAGGATCAACCTAGGGGAGTTGGAAAACCCTGATTCCAAACCAATGGTGCACATGAGACCCAGTATCCTGAAGGGACAAATGGCATATGAACCAATAGTTGATCACCGGCTACCATGGGACTGCGTCTCCTTACAATGGTCCACTTCCTTGTGGATCAGACCTTTAGGTCAAAGGCTCCGAATGTGGCTCTCTAAGAAAACCACCTGCTTCGGTCTGGGTATCCGGGCAGTATCACAGCTCTCACACAAATCAAATGAGATTTGTGTGGTGCGTATATATCTGGTGCCCCTTTGTACCAATATTTATGTGTGTAAATAAATAATAATAAATAACCAATAGGTCAGTTAAGAGCTTATAATAAGAGGAATACAAATATGTATAGTTGTTTAACAATTATACAATAAGAATATATGTATAGTATTTATTCATACATAGATCTCAACAGTTACCATCCATTATTATTGTTGAGATATAAAATTTATAGCTTTTCATGAAACTGAATACTGAAAAATATCGAGGGAAGATATACCAGTCAGGTCCTTAAAGATATAGGAAACCATTACATTTGTAGACGTAAAATAAAACTGGGAAGAAATTTGTCGTATTACTCGAAGTGTTTATGCTGAGAGTTTTTAACAAGCCTAAACACTAAACTTTCGAGGGTACACTGAAGTTTTGCACTGCATGAACCAGTTTTAAATCTAGCAAGATTGAAAGTGCTACTTAGTTATTATGAGTTGAGTGATAATTGCATTTTAATGGGGATTGTCGGTGAGGATTATCAGTTAAATGAAGAGATCTGTTAGACTAAATATTATCTTTATGTAAACATTGATGTTTAATTATTGTATTTCAGTTCCTTTATCGAAATATCTACTTAATTATTTACTGACAACCTCTTGGGTCCTGAGTTCGAGCTCATGTGTGATCATAGATGTATGTTGCTGAAAAGCTTAGTATTAAGACGAAATAACAGTCCAGTGCTCTCCGATTTCCAGTTTTAATCTAGATAAGATTAATTTTTGTCATATATTACCTGTTAATTGCCAAGACTTGTATAATATTCATTACACAGTATTACTACTTATTACGATGATTTACTCTGTTAAACTTTGAATATGCAAAATTATTTGAAATGTTGCCATTTTTAAAAATCATTGTTGCACATAATTTAAAACTTTACTTCCACATATTACTCTATTTATTAGGGAAACTGGTAGAAGGATAAATTAAGCAAATGATTTCAGATGGTTTTAATTTGTCATCATTAGTATATATTCAAAATTTTTTTATAGATAGTTCGTCGATACATCTGAGCGGCTACTCATCAATAGTACTGGGCGATTTTTGCATAATATTGTGGATCAGATGAAACCAGACCTGTAAACCACTGGGTATTGACTCAGTAATCTAAATGCTAAGCGGTCACCGGGAGACCTAAAGGTATTGGATTCAATCTCCGGTAGGATCGTGGATGTGCCCTGCTGAAGAGTATCATACTGCCACGAAACAGGTGTACAGGAATTCCTGTTCCTTAACTGTTGTTTAATTACAACCAGTCCATGATGCTAACTGTATAACTTAGAACAAGTAGATCTTGAATAAAATACGTATCAAACCTCAGGGTTATAATATTCATTTGGTTACTACTATTACAAGCCAAAATGAGGAAAAGAGATCATAACCATATGAATTAAACTATTAATCTACATTGTTACTAATCCGTGGTTAAGTCAATCAAATTTAAGATAATAGCGAAATCATAAATTAAAAAAATGGATACTTTGATAAATGAAAGAAGCAAAGTAGAACAGAGATTTTGATGAGTAGAATTGTGGTATGCTACTGATGTCGACAGATAGAAGTAGTATGTATCATCAGTCAAAAGTGAAATATCTAGAGGCAGAAGGTTAAGAAGATCAAAGAAAAGGGAACGAGAACAGTGAACGATCGCTGTGGAAATGAAAGAACAATGAAGTCTGAGACAATTGATTGACATTTTGCAAATGAATGATTTACTGTATGATTCTCAGATGTTACAAAGATGTTCTTTAATTTTTATCCAAATACATTCGATTGTTCCCATTGTTCTCCTTCACTGAAAATTAAGCTTCCATAAGGCTAGATAAGTAAATTTAAAAACCAATTATTTTTACTCAATCGATGAGTGTAAAGAAAATTTGATTTATTCAAAAGTGTGCTGTAATTTTTAGAATCATTATGCTTTGTAGAGTTATATCCATGCTAAGAAAGAGCTTTGGGACTAGTAACAAATCTATTGAAATACAAGTGAGAACTCACTATTCATCTTTTGCCACACAATAGTCGTAAACTGAATTCTCAAAAACATTTTATCAATTTCTATGATTATACTATTGTTTAAATCCGTTTTCAATATTGATTTAAGTTGAAATAATTTTCAAGTAAAGATATAAACAGCCTGTAATATGGACGATTAGATCTATCAGAAGGGGTTTTTGTGGATATTTTACTAAGTTTATTAGTTGAGATCATGAGCCAATTGAAGCTAGACCACCATGGAAAACCTGGAAGCACTGGACGGCCTTTTCGTCCTATTGTGGGACTCTTCAGACAGTGGGCATCCACGATCCCGCCTCATGAGATTCAAACTGAGGTCCTATTGATCTCGCGCGAAACGGCCGTCCAGTGCTTCCAGGTTTGTATGTTTCATACGTTTTGATATCACCATTTTCTCTTGCATTTTTGCTGAATGCCTTTTTTTGTTGATCTTTGATCTTGTGATTGATTTACCTTGAATTGCTCATTGGTAACATCTTTAACTCTTATACAATGTGATATGGTTCTCCATTCCACAGGGAGAGATACTTCTGTCAAGTATTTGAATATACTTTGCTAACGAGTAGCTATTAGTATTAAGTTAAGATATAATAGACCTTCCTATCGATTACAAATAACCATTAAATATCAAAGGAATTGAATAAATTTAAAAAATTCAAAACACTCAATACCAAATGAGACATCTAAAGGTAAAGGTATTCACCGCGAAGCCACAAGATTCTGAATTTAGATCTTGGTAGAGTTGAAGATGTCTACAGCTGAAGAGTTCTCTACGAGAGAAAAATGACTGTTCAAAACTTGGTAGTTTTTATTGTTTATTTAACTATGCTTAGTTTATTATGTAAACTACCAGAAGACAATTATTTTAATTTTAATAGTTGACATAATGAATCAATTGAAACTAGACCACCATGGAAAACCTGGAAGCATTGGATGGCCCTCTCGTCCTATTGTGGGACTCCTCAGCACTGCGCATCCACGATTTCGCCTTGCGAGATTCGAACACAGGACCCACCAGTCTCGCGCCAGTGCACTTAACTGATAGACCACTGAGCCGGTCAGCATCCAACGGTATTAATGTCTAACTCCAACCAATCCACGTAATTGAGCAACCTTCCAACAATTGTCTTCAATGAGTTGATATCTCACAACGGACATGGTTGAACTCCACTGGTTACCGCTTCTCACTAGAACTCCAGGAAATATCTCTTGAAGTCAGTCACTAGTGAGCATTTGGTTATATATCAGAAGGGGTTTTGTGGAGATTTCATTATTTTCACATTTGAAAGCATGAGTCTATTGAAGCTAGACCACCAAGGAAAACCTGGAAGCTTCATTTGACTCATGTTTTCAACTATAAAAATGCTGAAATCTCCACGAAAACCCCTTCTAATTATTTTAATCTTTTAAATTATAGAATCTAAAAGATAGAGGAGTTTTTGTTTGTCCTAAGAACAAAATTATTAATCATCATCTATTGTGGTTCAATATTCATTCTAATTCACTTTTTTTTCTTCTTTTTACTAATCTTTTCTATTTCTTTCTCTTTCGTTCTTTCTGTCTTTCATTTAAACAACTAAGTAAATACAATAATATTATAAAGTAACTTAATTAACTATAATGACACCCATTAGTAGAATAATTAAAGATTTGGCCTAATTAAACATTAATCATCCTTACTGGTATGTATATATATACGCTTTATTAAGCATGAAAAGATTAAAACACTAAACTAATTGCCTAGAAATGATGTACTGTTTTTCTTTTTGTTTGTTCTATTTTGTTTTTGTTTTAAGGATAAAAGTTTACAAATATTCAATTAATTCCTATTCAATTTTCGAGTCCCAAGGTGAACATCAACTCTGAGATCCAGGTACATCCAGCTGACGAGTCCCAAATAGGACGAAACACATGTCCTGGATTTTACTGCTAGCTACTATCCATCTTTGCTTATTATTACTTAGTTGACAACAAAATGAATTTCATTGAAAAACGTAATATGAGTATATCCCATTAGGGAAAAAGCAAACAAATAAACAAACAAAGTAGTGTTCTGTCTTTACAAATAAATGATTTTGGTCTAATGAAATTGATCAATATTCAAAGTCAGTTGTTACATTATAAAATGAACAATTCATTGGGAAAGTATCATTTAATAGGATGCATAATTTATTATACATGTATCTATATTTATTATGACTGAATTTGAATTGACTACTGTTATGTAATATATTTCTGTTTTAGAGATGATATACTTTCGCTCCTCCCGGAGCACCAGCAGTAGGTCTCAATATAAACAAAGGGAAAAGCAAGACTCTCCAATACAACACAACATACATCAATCGAATTACACTTGACGGAGAAGATTTGGAGAATGTGAAAACCTTTACATATCTGGGCAGCAGCATCGATGAACACGGTGGATGTGATGCAGATGTGAGGGCGAGGATCGGCAAAGCAAGAGCAGCATATCTACAACTGAAGAACATCTGGAACTCAAAACATTTGTCAACCAACACCAAGATCGAAATTTTCAATACAAATGTGAATACAATTCTGCTGTATGAGGCGAAGACTTGGAGAACTACGAAAGCCATCATCCAGAAGTTACAGGTGTTTATTAACAGTTGTCTACTCAAAATACTTTGGATCCGTTGGCCAGACACTATCAGCAACATTCTACTGTGGGAAAAAACAAACCAGATTCCATCCAGTAGAGGAAGAAATCAGAAAGAAGCGATGGGAGTGGATAGGACACGCACTGAGGAAATCACCCAACTGTGTCACAAGACAAGCCCTCACATGAAGTCCTGAAGGCCAAAGGAAAAGAGGAAGACCAAAGAACACATTACGCCGAGAAATAGAGACAGACATGAGAAGAATGAACAACAAGTGGATAGAAATAGAAAGGAAGGCTGTGGACAGAATGGGTTGGAGAATGCTGGTCGGTGGCCTATGCTCTATTGCGGGTAACAGGCGTGAGTAAGTAAGCAAGTAATACATCCGTCATTATTTAAGTTGATTGGGACGTGTGTTACATCAGTCAGTCAGTTGATCATAAATAACATTGATTCCAGTTGCTATAATTTATCAGCGTAGTGAAATTAAGTTATCGAAATTAATAATTATACTATATTCTTTGTAGTAACTGTTAATCTTAGGTTGATATTTATCTATTTACTATATCTGTTTTGTTTTTTCATAGTGAACTTTGATAATTCCTTTATGAATCCCTTGAAAATCAGGAAAATACCAGAAATACTCTTAATAGTCAGAGTACTTTAATAGTTGAGTTCATTAGTCAGTTGAAGTTAGACCATTATGGAAAACATGGAAGCACTGGACGGTCGTTTCATCCTAGTATGAGAATCCTCACCAGTGAGCATCCACAATCCCATATCAGATGGACCCGAACCCGGGACCTTTGGTCTGGCACGCGAACGCTTGACCTCTAGACCACTGAACCAGCATTCAACGGTGTCACTGTCGAACTTCAACCAATCCACGAAATTGCGCCACCATCCATCATTATCTTCAATGAGTTACTATCTCATCACAGACTCGTTTGAACTCCACTGGTCACTGCTTCTCACTAGAACTGCAGGAAATACCTCTCTGTACATGAACTAATCTCGAAAATAAAGCTTCTTTTTATCCTTTTGCCATTTTGTTTTTTATTCAAGATTCAAGTTTAAGTAGATTCTATGAAACTAATAGGAGGTTAGAAAATCATTGATTAAGTGTTTATTTACTAGATGTATCCATATTAAATGAAGCCTATTCTTTTTGGTATAAGTTGTACTTTTCTAGTGAATAATAATGTTAATAATTTAAATGATTCTATTTTCTAATTTACTATCTCAATATGGTTGATAATCTTTAAGACGAGTTCTTTTTCTTTGGTGACTATATAATTCTAATATATACCTTGATAACAGGGGATTGTATAGATCATTTATTGACATTTGTTCTGTACATTAACGAAAATAAAGTAGAATAGTGAGTTATTAGTGATTTTCTAATGGGTCTTTAAAGTAGGGTAGTCCTAACTCCGAAGATTTTGATGCACTCAAAGGGAAATCGTGATTTGGGCGACATGAGAAAGAACATAGAGTTGATAGTTGAGGAATTATTCGATGCACAAAACATATCAAAATAAATATCTGAATATACTAGTTTTAATATGATCAACGGGGTATGAGGGCTAATATCACTTCCCGGCCGCCCACACGGTGGAAGGGTATTTCTTGAGGGACCTGAAAAGTAAGTTGGATTAATGTTGGTCATAACGACCTGGGAGCGTGACCGCAGAGTCCAAGGGACAACTGCTTGAGGCCGGTCACGCACGGCGTTTTTGTGGGGGATTTTTGGCGTGTTAGCTCTGTTCTTCAAAGGACCTTATCGCCGGAGACGGAAATCCATGGGATAAGGCGAGGTGTACATTTTTAGGGTCAACATTTTCTAACCCCACCCCTCCTTGTGGGAAGGCAGCATCGCTGTCATGCTGGTTGTCTGAAGGAAACACCTTACTGCCGTCACACCTCTGTACAGTCAGCAGTACTCCTTCAGACCTTAGGTTTGATGCTTTTAGTTTTACCGCTCTTCAACCGACCTGTCTGGCATGGTAGGACCTTGAGGAACGATTGTTCCAGCCAGTATAGCTCGATTGGTTCGTCACGATAGGCAAGGTAGCAGCAACGGTCGGGAATATGATCAACAGTCTGGTTTGTATGAATTAAGCCGAGTGGTACTTCAGAAATTTAATAGATGAATACAAATTAGATTAGATGTCTATAACCAAGAGATATAACTCATTAACTCCTTTTTAAATTGTGATTACATATTGAAGATGATTTAAAAAGAAAAAAAGAAGTCAATTTTGTAATGTTATTCAAACTACAATCAATCGACTCCTTGTTTATCATATCGGTAGTGTAATGTTTTCATATTATGGTGTATGCTACTGATGTCAACAGATAGAAGTAGTATGTATCACCAATCAAAAGTGAAATGCCTCGAGGCAGAAGATTAAGAAGATCAAAGAAAAGAGGACGAGAATAAAGAATGGTTGGTATGGAAACAAAAGAACAATGAAGTCTGAGGCGATTGATTGATATTTTGTAAATGAGTCATTTACTGTATAGTTCTCAGATTTCACTAAGATATTCTGTAATTATCAATAATGTCTAATCATCCAGGTTCTTTGAGAGAAACATGAAATCTAAATTAAAATTTTCAAGGCTTACTACAGTGCTTAAAAAGTTCTCTTCATAAGCATTGGGTTCAAGAGAGATACTGCGTCAGAGATCTTGGATACCTGTCTAATGATATCTATAGGAAAAAAAATTTAATACTTCTAAGCTTCGCATAGTCTTTCCTAACCTCACTATCATTCATGGATGTATCAAAGGTGAACTCCTGGGTTAGCCCCCATAAATGTGTATTTATAAGTTTGCTTACTCGTGTGGATCAGGTTAAATTTATCTCATAAAGCAAATGATTTCTAAATACATCTTCGAATATTATCCTCCATGGCCTTCAAAGAGCGTATGTAAAATAATCAATAGTTCAATATTGGGATATCCTATTAATTGTAATCACATTCCCCAACCAGATATATCACTTTAAATCATCTATGCAGTTAAACGATTTGGTTCCGAAAGAGCACAAATCAATAACTTATGGACTTCAGAGGGATTTGTAGTTTATTGTTCTAAACCTAAGTTATGTGTTCAAAAGGGACACATGCGATCTCGCATTCTTTCATGACTCTAACACCTTACTTCTTCATAGACGGCAATTTGGTTGTTATCAGTTTTTTTTCTAATATTTTAAATCTTCTTACCTTCAGTTATTCGTTATTATCATCTTCATGTTCTTAATTTATACTTCACCTTTCTAATATACATCAAGTGGGCAATTATCTTTCACATATTTGATTTCATATTATTATTATTAGCTTTATTCAGTATTTTTGGTACAATATAGAATTCTCAGCACAATGTATTTCAACAAGTTTCCGTTTCTTATTTCTTCGTCGATCCTGACGACAAATATTGAGTGATTGCCAGTTAAAAGTTAGCACTCGACTCAATCAACATCTGAATAATGTACATTCTTTTCGGTGTATATTGCCAGCAACCACGATATCTTTGATTTGGCCTTTTGTAACCTTTACAGAGAAAGGTTGTACACTTTTCAGAAACGCACCGAAATAGGTTGTGCGATTAATAGTCAATGATGTATTAAAACAAATAAAATTAGATAAGTTTTTGAAATATCTAGATTACAGGAACAGGTAGCCCAGATACTTAAGCAGGCCGCCAGTATCATCTTCCTTCAAATCCACATTCATGACGAAACTTTCTTTTCACATTTAAAATGATATAATTCTTATTTCATTTTTGAATGGACTATTTTATATGTTAATAGACTATTACTATGACTGTGCAGTTTGAGTGAATGATATCGAAAAATTTTCCTTCTTTTGTAAAAGTCATTTAACGTTTTGTTTTTTTCATAGCTTTAATGTTAGATACATTTGTTATGAAATGAAAGGGAAGTGTTTTTAGCTCAGTATTAAGAATTTCAAAATGTTTCATTTTCTAAACTAGGTAGTTAAATCAAGAAAGACAATGAAAGTTTCATAATTGAATTATCTAACTCAGAGAATTAAACATCTATAAAATAATTTCAATAGTTGAGATCATGAGTTAATTGAAGCTAGACCATCATGGAAAACCTGGGAGCACTGGACGACAGTTTTATCCTATTATGGGACTCTTCAGCAGTGCACATCCACGATCCCGCCTTGCGAGATTCCAACCCACGATCTATAAGTTTCGCGCGCGAGTGCTTAACTGATAGATCACTGAGCCGGTCGACATCCAACGTTGTTAATGTTTAACTTCAACCAATCCACGAAATTGAGCAACCGTCCACCATTGTCTTCAGTGAGTTGATATCTCCACTGGTCACTGCTTCCTACTGGAACTTCAGGAAATATCTCTTGAAGTCAGTTACTAGTGAGCATGTGATTATAATCGGAAGAGGTTTTGTGGAGGTTTCAGTACTTTCATAGTTGAAATCATGAGTCCATTGAAGCTAGACCATCATGGAAAACCTGGAAGCACTGGACGGTCGTCTCGTTCTATTATGGGACTTCTCAGCAGTTCACATCCACGATCCCGCCTCACGAGATTCGAACCCAGGACAACCGTTTCGTCCTATACTTTTGTTTTCTACATTTCAATCTGCAATCTTGTTTACTTTTAGTCAATATTACTAATTAGAGGCTTAGAATAGAAATAAGTTAATTATATTAGTCTATTTTTCATAAGAATAACAAAAAGAGTCAGTCATCTATGTAGCAATTTTAAATCATAATTATGAATAATTACTAACAAATTGTTACATCATTTGATTAACTTAAAACTTACAGAAATCTATACAGCTGGTAACTAAATTTGGGAAATGAAGAATTTCATTACATAACCCAATCATTTTACTAAGATTTAGCAACAGAAAATTAATAAATCAGAAGGGGTTTTGTGGACATTATAGTAATTTTAATAGTTGAGATCATGAGTTCTAGTGAGAAGCAGTGACCAGTGGAGTTCAAACCACGTCTGTCGTGAGATATCAACTCACTGAGGACAATGGTGGACGGTTGCTCAACTTCGTGCATTGGTTGAAGTTAGACATTATCACCGTTGGATGCCGGCGTGCTCAGTGGTCTATCGGTTAAGTGGTCTGGCGCGAGACTGATAGGTTCTGGGTTCGAATCTCGCTCGTGAGGCGGGATCGTGGATGCGCGCTACTGAGGAGTCCCATAATAGGACGAAACGGCCGTCCAGTGATTCCAGGTTTTCCATGGTTGTCTAGCTTCAATTGACTAATGAACTAAACTATTAAAATCGATAAATGTCAGAAATAGTTTGACACTGTCAACTCTGGATGTCTTCAATCAAGATGAGGTTTAAAATTAATCAGAATTTTGAATGTGAAATCATACAGAATCATTCATTATTTCTTTCGTTTATGCAACTTTTCTCTTTTTTTAGTTTTTGTTACCTTGTTATTTTTTAGAAATGTAGAAAAATTAATCGATTTTACTGTCTACATCGAATTCGTCCTACTTAATTAGTCTAAAAGTAATAATTATATTTTATCTAAGGTGGAGAAAAAAATTTATAACTCAGAAGGGTAATATAAATGAAATCACATTCTTTAAGGTGGATAGTTTAATCGTGAAGCTTTCATTGTCTTTGTAAATACAATATATCATCAAGATAAACTTCAGATAGAAGTGAGCTATGCAATTGTTTCTACAAGTAACGACTATAATGTTAAAAGTCAGGTCAAAAAAGGGAATACAACCAAAATTAATGTAGTATTTTACATCCACGTACAGCTTTTAAAGATTTGACAAGGATAGCAGTCATCACTCAAACACTGTTCAAGAAACTTTAATTACGTTACTTCTACGTGGATGTAAAATATCTCCCTCATCGAAAAATCTACTGTGTCACAAAATCTTAAATTGAATACACTGATAATACTACCAGTATTGTAGTTTGGCAACTCTTTACCAGTAATACCTTCTATAATCGAATCGCGCTCATCCAGTTAAATCAAAAGTCAGAAGAGAGGAGGTTGGAAGATATATTTGATGGGTTATCAATATATCGAGAAGTGACTGATCTAATCTGGCTAATGATCGTAGGAGATGTTTCCCACGCCGTTCTGAAACGTGATCTAGTACGGATGCATGACCGAGCACCTTCATCTAAACGAGTCCACTAAAACTAATGTGGTCAGCATCCAATGTCGAACACTTACAGAGCTAATGATTTTGGAGATTTATTTACATCTACAACACTGAGAAACTTATCTCTAAACTCAAAATAAATAATATAACCAATAATAAGACAAATATTCATCATGGTCAATCAAATTCATGATTGTTATATACAGTACAATTCTTATAACTCACTTCTCTCTGAAGTTTCTGCTAGTGATATTGTCTAGAAAGACAATGTAATCTTTTCAATAAACCATCTAGCTATGACAATGTTGTTTTACCAAGAACATTTTATCCATTCGATAAATAGATTTACGTACATGACACAGTTTAAGGACGATATCAATTCAATTAAAATGTCATGTAACTTCATGTCAATATACTGTACATTGAATAGTGGTTAGTAGTAAATTAGAAAAGAGACTTATAAGATGGTGGTTGGAGGTGGTCAACAGGAAACCCTGGACCCGGGTTTCGTGCTACTTGGCACTCGTCACCAAGGTGTACCTGTAAATATTCGATTGTAACAAAGTTATCACAATAACTTATGATACAACATAAAGAATTGGCAAAAAACACACACACACAGGTAGTACGTCTTTCAGTCTACCCATCATCTCACTTTAATAAATACTTGTAACTAAATACTAGTGTCAAAGTGAAACCATTCAAGATGCTCATATCCCAGTAAAGACTGATCAATAAGATTCCGCATATCAACAAACTGGAAAATAGAAATATTTACAAATGAAGGGTAAACTTTATAAAGCTACAAATATACGCGCACTCACACTCACACACACATACACATACACGTACACACTCATGATACACTCACAAATTAAGGAATTATACACATATGGTGCTTTTGTAAATATTTATCTGATTGTGTAATACCTCTTGTTAACAGATTGTTTAGTTAAATTAAACTTGTGATAAGTTTTCATATTTAATTAATATACACTTATTTAGGCCTTATGTGTACCTATGTGTGTGTGTGTTTAAAAACTGCTCCAGTTTTTTTATTATTTATTATCCCTTTTATCTTTTTCTACTTATTTAATAAACAAAAAGAAAAACCCCATATGTTTCACATTTCTATGTGTTATTGACTAAAATTTATTCAGGTTTATTGGACAGTGAAGATGTGTTAATTTGTTTGTGTATACTTTTTTTAGGAATTTGGGTAAAATGAATTATAGATCAGAAGGTGTTTTGTGGAGATTTCAGTACTTTCATAGTTGAAATCATAAGCCAATTGAAGCTAGACAACCATGGAAAACCTGGAAGTACTGTACAGACGTCTCGTCCTATTATGGGACTCCTCAGCAGTGCGCATCCACGATTCCGCACGCGAGCGAGATTCGAACCCAGAACCTATCAGTCTCGCGCCAGACCACTTAACTGATAGACCACTGAGCACGCCGGCATCCAACGGTGATAATGTCTAACTTCAACCAATGCACGAAGTTGGGCAACCGTCCACCATTGTCTTCAGTGAGTTGATATCTCACGACAGACGTGGTTTGAACTCCACTGGTCACTGCTTCCCACTGGAACTCCAGGAAATATCCCTTGAAGTCAGTCACTAGTGAGCATTTGATTATATATCAGAAGGGGTTTTTGTGGAGATTTCAGTAATTTCATAGTTGAAATCATGATTCAATTGAAGCTAGACCACCATGGGAAATGAATTATATTAGTAAACTATTATTGTATTTGATAAATAGGGATACAGTACATCAAAAGATGTGTAAATGAAATTGGAAATCAATAGTTTTATGATTACTACTGTGGTGTATGCTACTGATGTCGACAGATATAAGTAGTATGTGTCGTCAATCGAAAGGGAAATATTTGGCAGCAGAAGGTTAAGAAGATCAAAGAAAAGAGAAAGAGAAGAAAGAAAGATTGGTATGGAAACGAAAGAAAAATGAAGTCTGAGACGATTGATTGACATTTTGCAAATGAGTTATTCACTGTATAGTTCTCAAACTTTACTAGTTTATTCTTTATTTTGGTATCCAAATACATTCGATTGTCCCCACTTATGTTCTCGTTCACTACACTGGCAGATTAGAGCGCTAAAATCTCAATATTAGGTGTAAAGGAGTGGTTGGAAACAAACAGAATGAAGGCTATTAAGTAGTACTAAATAACTGTTCAGTGTTCTCTTCTAGTTTTCGATAATCCTATAAATGTAGTCAGCTCATGGTGAGGATAATCATAATAACTAAATTACAAATGTTTATAAAACTTTGGTTTTAAAATTTGTGCTAGTGTAACTATCAATCGGGTAATAGATAGTGTACATTGCAATCTGTTATCAGTTGAAGAATTATAAGAGATTTTCATTAATCGATCTAAGTTAGATTGATTTCAATAAGATTCAGTAATCTTCACAATCCTATACCGATAATTATCATATGCTCACTAGTGACTAACTTTGAGAGGAAATTGTTGGTAATCTAAGGAGAAGCTGTGACTGATGGAGCTAAACCGTGTCAGATATAAGTCAGTTATCTATTGAAGACTATGAAAAGTGGTCACGCAATATCGTGGATTGGTTGAAGTTAGACATTAACATTGTTGAATGCCAGCTCAGTGGTCTGGGAATAAAATGGAGATTCAGGGTTCGGATGAACATTGACGAAGAACTGGAGAGTGAAACTGTTATTTACATAAATCTGTAGTAAAAATTTAATATAAATTTAAAGCAATTAGTCCCTTTGATAAGTTTCGATAGTGTAATAAGAAGACGAAGATTATCAGAACTATGTGATGATATAATAGTGTAATACATTTCGAACAATCTGATCACACATATACTTGTTAAGAACATTTATCTATAAAAATAAAAGGTCAACTAGACTGGAAAAGGGGGGTAAGAGGAGACAAGGATAATAATAAAAATAATGTGAAACCTAATCACTCTGGATAATAAGCTAATATTACCAGGGTAGATTTAAGGTGAGAACAAAGTGTTTTTGCATACACAATTGAATTTTCGTATAGCTAAGGCTTCAATAAACATTAGTATACGCCCTTTTACACTTTTATACAACACTACAAAAGCCGAGTTAAGATCAATCTTATGGCCTGTTTCGATAATATGTTTGGTAATAGAGGATGATGGATGTTTATCCTCTACTTTATTGGGTCTTTTTTTCTATTTGTTTATGCAACCATTTTGGTGCATGTTCACACACCCTAGTTTTCAGATCACGATTGCTCCTCCCTTTGTATGTATGACCACACACGATTGTATCACATCCTACAGCGTTTTCCACATTTAAATGGGTGCTATTCTACTGTCCTCCGCTCTACCAATTGAGCTCTTGCTCCCCAAATGCCCTGGTATGGCCGAAAGTGCGGAAGGCCTGCCCCCTCTCTCGAAACGCTCTCAGATGGCCAAGCGTATAAAGCATCTGCCAGGGAAGTCCTACTAACTGTCTTCTAACACCATGGGTGGTGTTTACGAAATTGAGAGGACGAAAATCTAATGTCTAGCACTTTAACCGGGTTGGTGGACACGGAAAGTCCGCCTAGGTGAGTTGGGAAACCCTGATTCCAAACCATTGGTGCACATTAGCTCCAGGATCCTGAGTGAAGGAATAGCTTATGAACCAGTTGTTGATCACAAGCTACCGTGGAACTGCATCTCCTCACGATGCTCCACTGCCTTGTGGGTCAGACCTTTAGGCCAAAGGCTCAAGGTGTGGTCCCCTAAGAAAACCACCTACTTCGGTCAGGGCACCCAGACAGTACCATAGCCCTGACACAAATAAATGAAATGACAATTATTTTTGTGTGGCGCATATATATCTGGTGCCCCCCTCTACCAATATTTATATGTTCAAATAAAACGAAAGAAAAACAGTGTTACTGTTTTTATTACTAAATCACATTTGTTCAGTTTTTTTTATTACAGATACTAATTCATTGTGAATTAAGCATCTTTTATCCGGTATACACATAATAAATGTACATTTTACAATAGTCTGGAATTTAACTTACATTTAATATGATAATCTGTTTGGTTAATTAATGATTTTTATTTTGGTATTATCTTCGATTACCTAGTTATTATTGAATAGATTTTATTTAATTATGACGTTATATTTATGTATCTATGAAAAAAAGAACAAAAGTTATATACCTTTTGTTATTATACAATAATAAACCAGTGTTCATTTAAAACAATTAGTGTATTTTCCCAAATCTTTGATGGTCTGATTAGTCAATTTGGCAAATTTGGATAATGTAATAAGAAGATGAAGATTTTTCATAGTTAAAATCATTAGGCAACTGAAGCTAGACCACCATGGGAAACGTGGAGTCACTGGAAAGCCGTTTCGTTCTACTGTTGGACTCCTTAGCGGTGCGCATCCACGACCCCGCCTCACGAGATTCAAACCCAGAACCTATCGGTCTTACGCGCGAGCGCTTAACCACTAGAACACTGAGCCGGTCTTAATGCCTAACTTCAACCAATCCATGAAATTGAGCGACCGTTTTCCATTTCCTTCAGTGAGTTGATACCTATGTAACAGACCTTGTTGAACTCCACTGGTCAGTGCTTCTCACTAGAACTCCAGGAAATATCTCTTGAAGTCAGTCACTAGTGAGCATATGATTATAATCGGAAGGGTTTTGTGGAGATTTCAGTATTTTCATAGTTGAGCCGATTGAAGCTAGACCATCATGGAAAACCTGGAAGCACTGGACGGTCGTTTCTTCCTACTGTGAGATTCTGCGAACTATGTTATGATATAATAGTGCAATACATTTCGAACAATTTGATCCTACATGTACTTGTTAAGAACATTTATATATAAAAATAAACTAGTTAACTTAACTAGAAATGTAAGGTAAGACAAAGCGAAGATAACAATCAAGAAGATAATATGAAAAGCAATGTGAAACTCAACGCTCTGGATACTAAACTAATATTAGAAGGGTAGATTTAAAGTGAGAACAAACTGTTTTTAAATAGAGTTTGAATTTTTATATGGTCAAGGCTTCAATAAATTTTGGTATATTTCCTTTACCACTTTTGTGCACCATAAAAGCTGTGTTAAGATCAATCATCTTACAACCTGTTTCAATTTTGTGTTTGGAAATAGAGGATGATGAAGGTTAATAATCTACTCTCATTTGTTTTTGCAAACATTTAAGTTCCTGTTCAGACCCCATAGTTTGGAGACTACAATTACTCCTCCCTATGTATATATGGCCATATATATATATATATATATATTCAATATTAATTACTATCCTAAATAATTAATCTTTGAGATTGATTGAGTTTAAAATTAAGAACTATTGGAATTGGCCTCGAACTTAATGCGCTCACTGTAAGATGTGAATTTATTCGGTGAATTTCGTAGATGAGTTATTTGTGTGAAATATTCAATATATGATTTCAGATTTCCAGTTGAGTGACTTGGAGTGTGGAATGTGTACTGCTAGACTATAATAACTTAGTAAGTTGACAGTGTTTACTGATGAGGACATACCGATGAGGCGAAGTAGACTTTTTCGGTAATTTCTGAATTCGAAATTTACTCAGCTTGCCAATCAATAGACAAGTGTTTCACACTAATTTCAGTATATCATCATGCATTCACTTGATGTTGTTTGCTTGTATCTTCTCATTGTTGTTTAGGACTGCAGCTGATCAGTCTCTTATTGTTATATGTTCATCCTATGCGGGTTGACGCGATATTGATTTAAGTCACGGGTTTTTTGAGCATTGAAGGATAGTGGCTGGCAGTGGGATCCAGGATGCGCGTTTCGTCCTATTCGGGACTCGTCAACTGGAAGAGAGAGGTATAGCGTACGAGTCCCGGAGGGAAAAGCACTCTTGGATGCAGGTACATCCAGCTGACGAGTCCCAAGTACGGCGAAACACGCATCCTGTATTCCGCTGCCAGCCATTATCCATCTTTGCTTAAAAATACCATCATACATATTGAAATTGTAAGTGAATAAATCTAATATCCTCTGACGGTGTAGTTTAGATAACAACAAAATGAACAAGCTGACTTAACAATTTTGATCATGCTTAGTGATTTTTCAACAAATGTACTTAAAAATCCATAAAACAAATAGTTTAATGAATTTCATTCACTGAGATAACTCGATGGAATCTTTTGATAATTATAACTTGCTACTGTGAAATTAGTAAGTAGTCTAACTCTATTATTATCTTTAGTATTTCTGTAGTGAAAATTAGAACATATTTGAAGTAACAATATTGTATTCAGTTAGGTGTCTATCAGACTCTACCCTAGTACATAGTAATATTTATGCGTATATGTGAACGATACTATACTAATCAAGGCAATTTATGGGTCCATGATAACAATGAAACATATTTCACAACTTACAATCAGTAAAAAGTACAAATTAATAATAAGATGAGTTATACTAATAATGATAGGAATAACGACAGCTTGGATTAATGTCAGAACCCGAGGAAGCCAGCATTAAAATAAAAACCAACATAAAATTGAGTAATAGGGACTACATGAATAATTCACTTAAATAATATATGGGTAGTGCAGGAGAGAGCAGTGAAAAGCAGTGAAAACAAACAAACAAACAATGAGCATGAAAAGTTGGCAAAATCTTCTATTAAATTTTATCAGACTAAAGATGGAACAACGTTACTTCAGTTTATTTCTGAACATGGAGATTAGGGTTTTAGACTCGAATCCTTACAAAGTCTTTAAAATATAGGACTGTTTTGAGAAACTGCCAAGATCTTCAGTAGATCACACAGAATAATTTAGTTTCTAATGTCACATAACTACTTTCTATAAATTTCAATAAAATGCAACCATACATCGTGTTTTTCCTAGCCTTTGCAAACTATCCAGCGAGATATTCACTGGTCCATTGGTTAAGCTGATGAATGATACAATCAATACAACTTTCTTTACATCAGTTATTTAATCAGTAGACGCAAATCGAGGTGGAGAAATTAGGTAAAATGGTGAGACGGGTTAAAACATATACATTTGCACAGTTAATCTTAATTTGTCATTTTCTAGTTTGCCAGTGATGTCTACTCAAACAAAGGATAGGTCACTTGATGTTTTGCACATAATTATAAAAGATGACTACATCCTGAACACTTAGTGAATGAGTTATCACAGTATGATAGATAGAAAGTAGTTTAACTAATCAATATTACCAACTAAAATCTAATCGGGAACCTGATAGTAGTATTTGTCCTGTAGTCTTTGAGTGAACTCTCTAAAAATGAGAAATGCATCAGAAAAAATTATGTTTGGATACATATTTTTATTGAACAAACTGAATCTTTGATACAAGCGAGAGAAAAGCCCTGTATTTCGTAAATTACCGGACAAATAGTACTTGGTGGTTGAAAATAATGTTTTTGAAACAAGAATTGTGTTAAAGAGAATTCGAACTAATTCGAATTGCTGTTCCAATATGCGATTAAGTTTACCTATATCGATTTCCATATCTATTACCTATAGAATCCAACTGTATTGAGTTTGAGATAGTAATTTTACCACAAGCAATGGTGAGGATTGCAAAATATCGTGAATTAATTGAAGTTAGGCGTTGAAACCAATTAGTATAGGCTCAGATTTAGCATTTGCGAGTGAAACTGAAGGTCTTAGTTTCTATTCTCGGTCTTGAGATAGTGAATGCACACTGGTGAAGAGTCCCATATTAGGATGAATGACTGTTTGATGATTCCAGGCTTTTAATTGTGCATTACCTTTGATCAGTAAATGATCTGAGACGTATGAAAATTCCAAAATATCCATAAAATCCTTTATTAATTAAAACTAGATAACTTAATTCACTTAGTATTGTTTGTTCGAATCTTCCCATCGATGTGTTTAGGACTGCAACTGGTCATTCTCTAATTGGCATATGTGCATACTGTGCGTATTGCCTCAATATACCTTAATTCACAAGCATGGTAAGCGGAGATGGATAGTGGCTAGAGTGAACATCAACTCTGAGATGCAGGTACATCCAGCTGACGAGTCCCAAATAGGACGAAACGCGCGTCAAACTGGATTCCACTGCTAGCCACTATCCATCTCTGCTTAGATAACTTAA
Source organism: Schistosoma mansoni (assembly GCF_000237925.1). Taxonomy (NCBI): domain Eukaryota; kingdom Metazoa; phylum Platyhelminthes; class Trematoda; order Strigeidida; family Schistosomatidae; genus Schistosoma; species Schistosoma mansoni. Next base: position 9,657,745 of record NC_031500.1, on the reverse strand, counting down.
TGTCTAAATAACAAGTTCTTGTGTTATTTGGCAGAAATTGCTGTCTACCTATAACTTGTACGTTACTCCCTTAGTGAAACAGAATAAATACAAATAATTACTTAATTTTAGTAGTATAGTTATTAGGCAGTTAAATCTGAATTTTTCGCATAGAAACTTTACACATTTCAATAGCTGTTAAAATACATTTCAATCTAGTTTAGTTGTTTGACTTTAATTAATTAATTTAGGCAATTTCATTTTATAGTCAAATGATTGATTTCTAGTTATTTTGTTATATGTGTACAAATGTTTCATATTAAAATCTTAATATAGTGAACAAGAACACAAGTGGAGACAATCGAGTGTGTTTGAAGAGAAAAATTATAGAATGTCTTTGTAAAATCTGAGAACTATACAGTAAATTATTCATTTGTACAATGTCAATCAATTGTCTGCAGACTTGACTGTTCCTTCGTTTCTACACCAATCATTCTCGGTTTTGATTCTCTTTTCATTGATCTTCTTAACCTTCTACCTCCAGATAATTCACTTTCGATTGATGGTACATACTACTTATATCTGTTGACATTAATAGCACACATCATACTACTGGATACATTTTGTCATAGAATAATATAAAATAAATTTATATTTCTTCGCTTAAATATCCTAAGTAGAATCTAAAAACAATTAAAATAATTTGTTTTCTTATAATTTTGAAATCTGTTATTGTTTATTTAAGGAATTTAATAGTTGTGACTGATAGGTTCTGGGTTTGAATTTCACGACGCGGGATCGTGGGTGCGCACTGCTGGGGAGTCCCACAACAGTAGAATCCAGTACTCGATTTTTGTCTTACTTGAGACCCGTCACTTGGATGCGACAGACGTATTATAGAGTTCATGTTCATTAAGGGACTCAAAATCACTACTGTTCGCTTCAAACTCAATCGTGTTATCCATTATTCTATTTAGTTGAGATGGTCACTGGTTTTGGCAATGTGATGAAGTATAATTTATTTTTGTATTGATTGTTTGAATCCTCTGATTGATGTTTAGAACTGCAATCGCTCGATTTCTTGTTAGCATATGTGAATCCTGTGCGGATTGCCTCAATATTGCCTTAATTCACAAGAATTATAAGCGTAGATGGATTGATTTGCATCGTTTTTTTTTAAACATAGCAGACCAAAAAATTTGACCCCAACATCTAAACATTAAAGTTTTGGCGAATCTTGAAAAACATCCTCTTGAAATTCATTAAATGTTGAATATTTGGCTATGGAGATAAAGAAAAGATCTTTTCCATTAGGTCAAAGATTCCTGGGTAAAGTGTGAAAACTTCAAGGTTGTATCATTGCTAGAACAACTGTTGACCTAGTGTGTTGATGAATAAAGGATATAACGTCTACTGTCAGCAATGAGTCCTAATCGCCAATTCACTGTTTCAATATTTGTTAATGCATTTATATAGATAAAAATAATTGTGCACACGATTCTTGTAAAAAATTTTGAATGAGCTAAAACAAAAACCAGCTAAACAACCAAAGATCTTGATATATGAAGACATCCAGGAATCTTTTACACAATATGAACTGAGATGATATTATAAGCATAGATGGCCAGAGTCTAGCAGTAGAATCCAGGACGCGTGTCCCGTCCTATCCGGGACTCGTCAGCTGGATGTACCTGCATCTCAAAGTTAGTATTCGTTCTGGGGTTCGAACCCACTACCGTTCTCTTCAAACACCATCGCGTTATCCACTTAGCTACTGAGTCCTGATATCCGCCTGCTTGTGCAATGGGTTGAAGTTTAAATTCACTTGGTATTGTTTACTTGAATCTTCTCATTGATCACATGTGCTAATAAGAGACCGATAAATTGCAGTGCTAAATAACAATGGGAAGATACAAGTAAACAACATCAAGTGAATTTGAGATGATATTTTAATTATATTGCCACAAAATAGCCAGAACCTGAGAGTGATTTATTGACAAACTCTACATTTTGTAAAGTGAAGTTTTTTGTAATTTCAGTTTACCTATTTATTGAACAGAGTATTGAATAAGGTGTTTAGTTTTATTGTCAATATCATGTAATTATTAAGCAATATCATATTCCAGTTTACTAAGTGGATAGTGGATGCACACTGCTGAGGAGTCCCATAATAAGACGAAACGGCCGTCCAGTGCTTCTAGGTTTTCAATAGTGGTCTGGCTTCAATTGATTCATGATCTCAACTATTAAAATTACTATACTAACCAAAAAAACACCTGACTATAAATTATAGTTGAATATGTATAAAGTGATAGTATAAATAACTATGTATGCGATGTACAACAAATCTTCTTGGCGTCAATATATGTAAATCATCATTTACTAGAATAAGTTGATCTATAGTTCAATGGAAGAGTAGGTTTGATTCATTTAAATGTCGGCTTTATCAATTAGATTAATCTAACAAATAGACAGACTTTTCAATTTTTCTGTCTCCAGCTGATTGTGAATGTGTTTAGTGTAATATTTAACTTGGTTTGATAGAATCTCACGTGTATTTATTTGGTGTTAGTTATGTTTTTTTGATTAATTATTTTTATTAGTTTTGATAATTATTCTCATATTGAATGTTAAAGTATTGTTACTAAGATGGATAGTGGCTAGTAGTGGAATACAAGACGCGCGTTTCATCCTATTTGGGACTTGTCAGCCGGATGTGTCTGCATCTCAGAGTTGATATTCACTTTGAGACTCGAACCCAGTAACGTTAGCTTCAAACGCCATCGTGTTATCCACTTAGCTGGGTTTGAGTCCCAGAGTGAACATTAACTCTGAGATGCAGGTACATCCAGCTAACGAGTCCCGAATAGAACGAAACTCGCGTCCTGTATTTCGCTGCTAGCTGCTATCCATCTTTGCTTGTGACTTCAGGCAATATCGAGGCAATCCGCACAGGATGCACATATGTCAACAAGAGACTGATCAATTGCAGTCCTAAATAACAATAAGAAGATACAAGCAAACAACACCATATGAATTTATTGTTACTAAGATTTATGTAATTGATCTTCTTGATATACTGTTTAAATTGATGAGGTTAAGATCACCAAGTTGTTAATGTGGTCTTAACTGTTAACATACGTAGCAATGATTCAAAGAAGAGCACAATTTATGTATATGAAAGCTTTCTATTTAAAAAAAGCAGTTTGATAAAAAGAGGCTGGTAAGTTTTTATTTTAAGGATTTATTATTAATCACCATGTCTAAGGTAAGATAAAGGAATTAAGACTACAATCTAAACTTAAAGGAAACTTTTGTGATATCTTCAGGAAAGGTACACTTTAATGATAAGGAACTCCATATTAGAACTAAATGGGCATTCAGTGTTTCATGGATTTCATTGGTTGTTTAGTCAAAATCATTTTGTAGAGGGAATTAGTCAAAAAATGTTTTTTAAACAATAAATTCATGAATGAAATCAGTATGAGGGGAATTATTTTAATGGTGATCGGATTTCCATAAATGTTGAAGAATAAGATGGAGGTTATCTAACTATTTTATGATTAATGTGTATATTCAGTTTAAAGATTTTATACAAATGAGATTACACATCAAAAGTCATGGTAGTATTGCTTTAAGTAGAATTGGAAAACGGGGGGAACCGAGCAGTTAATATTAATTTGCATTCTAGGCGGATTGTCTCGATATTATCCTTAATTTTACAAGGATATTGAGAAGAGTTGGATGGTTGCTAGCAAAGGAGTTTAGATGGAGTGTTTCGTCCTATCTGGGACTTGTCAGCTGAGTGAACCTCCACTCCAGTGTTCACTAGGATTTTAATCCAGTACCTGGATTACACTAATAGGCACTATTCTACTCTACGTAATGTATAATTGAGGTTTAGAAACTTTCTGTACACTTATATGGGTTAATGAATTACCATTATTGAATTTCATGCAACCTCTTAAAATGAAGTATGAAATAATTTGACCAGTTGCTAGTAGATAGACAAATAATTTTAACTGATTCTTACTACGTTAGCTAATTCGTCTTTTTTGGCTTATTTTGCCTTTGTAAGTGTTGACTGAAATCGAAAGACAACATGATTAACGATTATAGATTCCTGATATAATTGAAGAATTGAATCGCAAACTTGAGGCTATTTAGTATTTATGAGAGCACAATATGTTTAGCATTGGTTAAATATCTATTTTTTGATCGAAAAACGGAAAATTTATCAAAGTGATATCCTTGGGTTGACAATTTAGCGGTGGAATACTTTAGCTTATAGAGAAAAATACAAATAAATGCGTTCCAAATATCGGGGATATTTGGCTTTATTGCTACAAAACTATGGTCTCCATAATTTAGGCTATAGGTATCAGTATAAAATAAGATATCCCAAAAAGAGATTGAGTAATTGCAGTTCTAAACATCAATCAGAGGATTCAAACAACCAATACAAAAATGAATTAAACTTCATCACATTACAAAATCCAGTGACTATCTCGACTCAATAGATTAATGGATAACACGATTGAGTTTGAAGCGAACAGTAGTGATTTTGAGTCCTTTAGTGAACATCAACTCTGGTATATGTCTGGTGCATCCAAGTGAAGGGTGCCAAGTAGGACAAAAAACGAGTTCTGTATCCTACTGTTAGCCACCACCTCACTTTACTTATAATGCTTGTGACTGAATTCAATATTACGTCAGTTCGCCTAGGATGTACGTATGACAATAAGAGACTGATCAATTACAGTTCTGAACATCAATGAGGAGATTTAAACAATGAATGTGTGTGAATTAAGCTTCATCCTACTATACTAGCTTATGGTTCTTTTATTTAACCTTGCCTTTTATTATTAAAATATATTAGTTGTATGTTTATGGTGTTAAATTACTACTCATTACCATGTCATTATTTTTGAGCATATGAAAGAATAATCAAAACATTGATTTTCAATATAAACTAACGAACTGGATAAAAATTCACATCATCAACTCAACTAATCAACTATCAAGAAGGAGTTCTTCCTAACCCTTTTTTTTGTTCAACGAGTAATCATATTTCAATCTAGGATGAGGACTTTTTAATTTTATTTCAAACGTTTTATACAAAGTTCTTCTTTTCACCAGATTGGGTTTTGAATTGAAATTTGAAGAAAAAATATACAAAAAAATTTGAATGTCAGAGAGTTATGTATCGACATTGTAACTGGGTTATGTTAACCATTCTCGGCGCAGTTAACATTAAATGCAAGTTAACATTTTAGAAACGTCAGTACTCACTGATATATTAACAAAATCAACTGAACAGTCTTGGGTATGATAAACTAGGAGCTACATTTCTAGTCTCTGATTATATTCAGGGATCTATTAATCACATGGAATGGTTAAAAAGAGGTGATGAATTTAATTCTTTAATTCAATAAGAAAATGTATACAGCTTTCTGTTCATTACTTGAATAGAATTAGTTTTCGAGGCCCAGTTATGGATTAGCAACTGATGGATTACTGACATGATATTCTATAAAGCACGCTAGCTATTTTCTTTTATAAATGTACATGGCAAGAGAACCTTTAACCTTACTTTACATTGGATTTCATTCAAATTCATTGAATATCGCTATGGAGGAAATAAATTATTAGTGATAGATTTTCAAATTTAACACTTTATAACAATGTTAATTTCTGTAATGGCGTTATTTCGACGAAAAATATACTGAAAATATGTTGTTTTCAAAAGACTATAATCAATGTTTTGAACAATATCAATATCAGTCTTAAAAGTTCGACAAATTTCCTATTAAAGGACTTGTTACATATGACATTGATCACCACTCAGTGACCAACCAATTGTTATTACATCTTAGTCCTACAGGAGGTCGGTTGTGGCCCGGATAGCTCAGTGGTAACGTCTCTGACTGTGAAGCTGGGTGACACGGGATTGAATCTGTCACGGAGCACCAGTTCCCTCAAGATTACAGGTACACCTTGATGGTGAGTGCCAAGTATCACGAAACCTGGATCTAGGGTTTCCTGTTGACGACCTCTAATCATCATCTTATCTAAACTGCTTTTTTATTTATTCACTGATTTACTGAAAACAATTCACTAAGTAGATTGAGTATTTCTCATACAGTTGATAGCTTTCTTAACATGGTTTCATATATTTTTATGCTCCTCAGTGTCTGATTCTGATACTGATATACGAAATTCCAGTATGAGAAAACCAGCTAACCATTTGAATGGAACATAAGCTTTATTGACTAAATCGAGTTGAGAGATATTTTTACAGTTATTAATATATGTATATTTGTCCCTTAGAAATTAAAGCCAAATATTCAACCGATGACGTGCCTCTCGTTTCTTAGAAGACAGAAATAAATCACAGTCAATGCCGTACGCTTATCTTTTAGTTGATGTCTAATTGGAATTGATTCCATCAACAAATTATCAACTCAGTCAACTTCATTGTTTTGTGGTTTATGCTACTTATGTCAACACACATAAGTAGTATGTAACATCAATGAGGAGTAGAATGCCTGTCAACAGAAGGTTTAGAAGATCGAATTTAAGAGAACGGAAATATAAACACAGAGTAATTGTATTAGTAATGAAGGAACGATTAAATATGAGACAATTGATGAAAGATTTGCAAATGAAGTATCTTCAGTATGGTTCTATACTCTACAGTAAGTCTTCTTTTCACTTTCGTTTTAATATTTTTGTCACTTATCAATTGAGGCATCACAGCAGCTGTACAAATTGATTGTTTCTACAAAACAAAAACTAAACATAATTCTTCCAAAAAATTCTTATTTTACTATGGTTCATCTTTGTGTATGTGTTGAAATTTCGGTCAACTACATCAACACTGACTTAATCTCTCTTTTCATTCAAAAGAAAATATGCACTTCCTTTTGTTACTGTTATGAAGTGATAGATACCGACAATTACTTTTTTTCTTCTTTTTCATAGACTTGACATTTATTTTGATAAACTAAACTAAATAAATAAATAAGATATACCAACCATTTGACAGGGCACTTCATTTTAACTGACATATTTTGGTTTAGTTAATAAACTTTTAATAGAAAGGTAAAAGATTATCATTTGTATTTATATCACAAGTAAACGATGACGATGATGATGAAGATAATAAGATTGTGGTGTATGCTACTTATGTCGACACATATAAGTAGTATGCAACATCAATCAGAAATGGAATACCTGTCAACAGGTTGTAAATATTGAACTGAAGAAAATATAAGGGGAAAAATAAAGGAATGGAGATTTGGAAGGGTTATGAAAAATGTAAAAAGGACAATTGATGGAAAATGTTCGAATGAAGTATTTAATGTATAGTTTGCACATTTTAAGAAGGAACTCTGTAATTTTGCATTGAACGGTAAATAGGTCTTCACCTTTTGACTTCTTCATTGACTACAAGATAATCGTAAACTGTCTGTGAATTTTGAAAGGCATATCATTCAACTTTTATTTTCTTTGAAGACTGAGGTGAATTTGATTTGGTTTGATTTAGAATTCGTAAAAATTTTACTGGACGAGATTTTTAAAACCATACATGAAATAAAGTTTTAGTAAAGTTGTGCGGTGTCCAGCAGTTGAATTCAGTATACACATTCCGTTCTGTTCGGGACTAACCAGCCAAATGTACCTACATTTCAGTGTTGTTCTTTACATAGATACTCTGAATCAGTATTTATCGCTCAAGACGTCACTAACTTTAATGGGTTCGAAGTTACGTATATACATACATGTTACTGTTTTAGTTTTACCGTTGTCGATATCAAGGACTTTATTTAATCAGTGTAAAATAGGCTAAAACATGAGTCATGGATTCAAATGCTTGATACAACACAACTTTGTTAAGTTTTATAACTAGAGTCAATATCAACGCAACGCACTCAGGATGTACATCGTTCAACAGGTACTGACCCAATTCAATTCTTGATATGAGTAGTGACAAACTCAAACCATTGTATGAATGATTGAAATCATGTTAAATATTTTCATATTCTAAAGGTTGAGATAAGTTCGTCTCATTCAGAAATTAGTAAAGAAATGGACTACTTCTTGATCCGATAGTAACTCATAATAAAAATATTTTATTTTAAAAAGTAAGATCGAACCTACTAATTATGTTTTTTCTACTCTATACCAGGTTGTATCTGTAATCGTCACAATACTGGTGCTCTTTCATTTTGTATCAGACAACAGAAAACATTATCGCTTAATCCTAGTCTAATCAACTACTTTGTACTACTTCATATATCCATATTATCTATCCAATGTTTAGTCACTTTAGCTAATGGCCACAAAACGACTTGACTGACAGAATTCAATCAACACTTATGACTGAATGAACACAACATTAGTTACTACTTTATAATTAATCAGTATACCATTTTCAAAATGTACAAACATTGTAGAATAATTTCTGAGTTGTTAGTAGTAATACAAATTACATTCTCATTATCATAATTTTCGACTTGATTTAGTATTTGTATCATATATTCACTATAATATATATATTTGTCTGATTTTTGTAGGTCATAAAAAACTATGAATGAAAATAGTATTATATGGTTGAAATCATGAGTCAATTGAGGCTAGACCACCATGGAAAACCTGGAAGCACTGGATGGCCGTTTCGTCCTATTGTGGGACTCCTCAGCAGTGTATAACCACGATCCCACCTCACGAGATTTGAACCCAGGACCTATCAGTCTTGCGCGCGATCACCTAACCGATAGACCACTGAACCGGTCGGCATCCAACGGTGTTAATGTCTAACTTCAACCAATCCACGAAATTGAGCAACCATTCACCAATGTCTTCAGTAAGTTACTATCTCCCAACAGACTTGTTCGAACTCCACTGGTTACTACTTCTCATTAGAACTTCAGGAAATATTATTGTTTTCTCAGTTGATATAATTAGAAACTAGTTTTTTCCATAGAGTATTTATTTTTTGATTGGATATACCATTTAGAACTGTTCGGAACTAAACTAGTATTATTATTATTATCCAAATAACTCGTCTAGTGATATTTATAACATATAATTTAGTGACCCTCATATAAAAATAGTCAAGGTTAATAAGCAAATAATTAACAAGGTCAAAATGGAACTCAAGTAGAATGAATAAACTAGTTTGTCTAGAAGCCAAAATAAACTATATAGACTTGTATAGCATTGCAATAGTTTCTATTTAAGAACTTTCGTCTAAATTTAACCGAATAGTTTCACAGTATTTGGGTTCCCAGTTGATGGGAGACATTAATGAAGAAGAATGAACTTGAAGTAAATACAACGTTTCGCTTAGAACACTAGTGCAAGCTTTTTCAAGGAATCATAGTTTCTGTTTCCTTTTTTTTGTTTTAACAAAGGATTTGTGGTTTTATGTGAACACTCTTTAAATAAACAACAGTTTTTCTAGTTAACCACTTTGTTTCCTAGATGTTTGCGTCAGAAATTAGTTTACAATGTATTAAATATGAATACATCTGAAGCATGTTTATTATATAATAGGTCAGAGGAGGTTTTGTGGAGAATTTAGTATTTGTCGGGTAATATGGTCCATTGATGAATCAAATGAAGTGAGGCGATCTCGGCAAGTGTGGTGGTGATGTGAAGGTGTACGTTTTGCTCCTCAGCAGTGCGCATCCACGATCCCGCACCCGCGAGATTCGGATAGTGGATGCCCACTGTCTGAGGAGTCCCACAATAGGACGAGAGGGTCATCCAGTGTTTCCAGGTTCTCCATGATGGTCTAACTTCAATTGACTCATGATTTCAACTATATAAAAGGAAAAAATGTTGTTAGTTGGTTAGTAATGAGTAAAAAGTCCCCCCCCCCTCACAGTAAAATAGACAGTTCCAGTTCAATCTATCAGTATAGTCGATCATTGATCTTCACCTCATTAACTTGAAAAGCGAAAGACAGTTCATAAATAACAGATCAAATCCAAAGCTTGATCTTAAATGAAGTCCACTTATTCAATAGTATTTACATTTTAACTTCATTTCTTTCTATTCAGTTGAATGGTTAAAATAGATATTTGAGTCCTAAAAATACTTTTATTTTCCCTGTTATCTAGTTAGGGAAACTTCAAGAATTTTTTTCTGTTTATTTTTATAGCCAGTTTAGCATTCAATAAATTCACCAATACAAATAATAGTAATCCCTATAAATGAGTAACGTATACATACAAAGGTTCGTTTGTTTCAAGTCACTGTACACCATATTGTTGGGAATATCTAGAAAATTCCTCGAAGAAAGTCAAAAAAGACTCTGAAACTGCTAAGAAATATCTTATGAAATCAGCATTCAATAGAAGTTTTGCCCAAAAACATCTAGAAAGTGAAAGGTCACATGTCATGTTTCTGATTGGATGGTTACCTCCTACACTACTACTATGTTTAGTAGCACGTTCCAGAAATTTCCCCAAACCCAAGGCCATCTAAAATACTATAAATACCCTAGATTTTCTGTATATGAACGAACCTTGTAGTAAAGCGTTCTTTCCATATTTCGCGCTTTACCTCTTATGTTCAAATCGTTGTGTAGATTTAGCCTGGAGGTTACTAGAAGACCTTGGGAACCGAATCTAGCGTTCAATTAAAAAAACTTATCAAATACATTATTATCAAAGAATCAATAATCAGTCAGTGATTATATTCTACAATGAAAAAAAAATCGATATTCTGCTTATTTCCTAAGTAACGAGTGACCTTGTCAACTGAATGACGATTGTTTCGTAAGTTGTTTATTTATTTATTAATTTTTTTTAATTGATGAAAATGACACGAAGTATGAAAAAAACAACATCTTATAATGAAAAAGTCGAACACCAAAAAAACTACAACAACAACAACGACAACGCATTCTTAAATGTTAAATTGGAAAAACAAAAGTATGTTGACTGAGGTCATACATATATTGGTAACATTGAATATTGATTGGTATTGTTTTTTTTTTGAAAATTTATTAGGAATGTTGTGTATTATTGAGATTGTGTCAAATAATGTTATAATACTTGTACTGATTGATCATTGATTAGTGACTGGTGTTAAATCTTTCTGGTCTATTTGTACTAATCGTATACTAATCGTAGGCTGAGGAGTCCCATAATAGGACGAAACGGCCGTCCAGTGCTTCTAGGTTTGCCATAATGGTCTAGCTTCAATTGATTCATGATCTCAACTATTAAAATTACGATAATATTCACAAAACCCCTTCTGATAGTAATCGTATTCTGTCAATCAAGTTGTAACATAGCTACCTGTTTTGTCCCGTGGAGATTTATTAATGGCAACTTCGAGGACTATTTATAGATAGATGTGATATGTATATTTCCTATTGTATAATTGCCAAGTAACTTAATTATTCATATTCGTGTTCCTCTTATCATAAGCTTTATTTTGACCCATAAACTATCACTATACGATTTACCATTCTTGAGTTATCCCTCGTCCATTAATTACTGTTCCCCCTATTCACAGCCACATTTGGTCAAATCTTGTATAAATGTTATTTTCTATTTAATGGTACGATGTGGTCAGTTTGTTTGATATATAAACCCAGTATGTTTGAGAATAATGATTGATATTTCAGAGGCTGTTATTGGTGTTCTGGACTGAACTGGCTGGGCTAGGCTGATAGCAGGACTGACAAGTACTCAAGACTGCTCATACGGTTTTCCGTGTATCATTGGGCGCTCAACAAATTCACTGCTCTCCAATTGGCGCTCTTATAACTTCATATATTAAACAGGGCACGCACTCAATCGATATAACACTACCAGTCTAAATAATTCGACATCTTATGAATTATGTTTTAATGTCAAATGGATGTAGGTAGTCTACAGGAAACTATGGACCTGGGTTTTTTCTTATTAGAGCTCATCACTTAGGTATACCTATCAAATTATGGGATCTGTTGCTGCCTAGTGGATTTGAAAACGAGTTTTTTTTTCACCAGCTACCTCTATCTACCTAATATAATGATGAAGAATCCCTAATCAAGAGGCCATATTTATACATTACCTACAAAACAACAGCTGATCTTGGAGCAAATGACTAGGTTCACTTCTATCTAACTGTAAGGTATAACTAGGCATAGCATAAAAAATATGAGAAATGAATGCATAAATCTATACCTGGTTCTTTAGTCACATTTGTGTGATATCATTGTTTGTTAGTTTATTTATGATTATTGACTATAGAAATATTATTATATAATCGTCAATAGTAAACATTCTGTTTAGTTTTCGAAATTCTCAATTAGCGATCAAGTTTATAAGGATTAACGATTACCTACTTGAGTTATGGGTAACTTTCAGTACAGCAATAATTTTTTTAATGGTTTAAATCACGAACTGATCTTAGCTAGATGAACATTGAAAAGTTGAAAACACAAAACTTAACATAAGTATTTCATCTTGAGAAAAGAGACAAGAATTAGAAAAGAGTAAAAAAAACATGTATTTGGATTATCAAGGGCATCTTAGAAAAGAAGGGTTAGACAAATATAAGAATAGAAGGGGTTTTGTGGAGATTTCAGTATTTTCATAGTTGAAATCATGAGCCAATTAAAGCTAGACCACTCTTGAAAACCTGCTGAGGAGTCCCATAATAGGACGAAACGACCGTCCAGTGCTTCTAGGTTTTCAAGGGTGGTCTAACTTTAATTGACTCATGATTTCAACTATGAAAATATAAGAACGATTAATTCCTCAAAGTTTGGATAGATTTAATACTGGATTCATTTGGATTATCTTGATTAATTACTTAAAATATCTTTCTTGAAATGCAATAGATCCCAAATAGAAAGCTTAAAACTTTTCACTATTTCATTGAATTAATAATATTGGAAGACGAATGTTATGTCTTTGATTGATAGTGACTGATATATGCAGGATGTAAATTTAGCGGTTTGAAAGCAATGAATAATTATATTAATAGTTAAAATCTCTAAATGGATTTCGATGAACTCTAATTCCTAAGCACTTATAATCTCAATTATGTAAATTTAGTTGGATATTTACCATAATTCTAAATAGCTTCCAATTACTAAGATTATTTGAAGAAACTATGTTAAGATTTATTAAATTTTGTTCCTTTAAAATATCAGATTTTAGAATTTTCACAATGCACTTGATTGGTTGGAAATATTATGGTAAATTTCGGGACTCTGAGTAAAATTTCAAAGACAAATGAGTAAAATGTAGAAGTCATGGTTATTGGAATTCAACTATGTCGTGTGTAAGACATTTATTCCCCATAGACCATCCAAGAGACTAGCACAACATCGTGAATTGTTTATTGTTTGATATGTACTCTATTGGATTCCGTCTTAGTGATTTACAGATTAATCATTCATGCGTGAGGTCAAATTTATTGGGTCTTATCCTCGAATACGATGTTGTAAATATGCACTACCGAGGTGTCCCATCCTAGGATAAAACGGTTGTACAGTACTTCCAGGTTCTCAAGGATAGTCTAACTACGATCAGTTTACGTTTTAAAATCTATGAAAATTCTATGATCTTCACAAAACTGTATACTGAGAAATATATGTTTAAAAATGAAATGATTTAGATGTCGATCTTATTGTCAAATAAAATTCATTTAACATGACTTAATTCATTCATTCATAGTACTATTACTACTACTACTATTGTTGTGTGCTACTGATGTCAACAGATAGAAGTAGTATGTATCATCAATCAAAAGTAAAATGCCTCGAGGCAGAAGCTTATAAAAATCAAAGAAAAGAGAAAGAGAACAAAAAAATGATTGGTATGGAAACGAAAGAAACAATGAAGTCTGAGACGATTGACTGATATTTACAAAAGGAACAGTCAAGTTTGAGACAATTGATTGACATTTTGCAAATGAAGTACTTCATGTATGGTTGTCAGATTTTACTAAGATGCTCTGTAATTTTGTATGTGAATACATTCAATTGTCCCCACTTCTGTTCTCATTCTCTAAACTGCTACAATTATCTTAATGGCAATATTCTGTATTTCAGTAGTGTAAGGGCTTTGTGGGAATTATTGAACTTAACGATTTTTTTTGATAAAGTAACCTTAGTTAAACAACCATTGGAAACCATGATTGGCTGGACAGCTTTTTCATTCTAATATAGAACTCCTCAGAAGTGCATATCCATATCTCATCAAAAAGAATTGAACTTAGGGTCCTTATTTCTTCCGTCTAAGAGTTCATCTATAGATCACTGAGAAAATGGTTTATAATGTCTGATTTCAGTCATTTCTTAACTGTGTTGTCTGGTACATTTTGGTTTTTAGTGGTTTTAAAAAATGTAAAATAATTATGTAGTACAAAAGTCTTAACAGATATATTTCTATAAAATGAAATGTTGACCTCTTTAATGTCTGTCATAATGCTTTGATTAGTCATGAATGAAAATAAATTTTATCTAAGGAAATTCATGTAAGTGAATTGTATAAGTTTTAAAATAGAGTTTCATACATTATATAGTCGGAAGTAATTAACGAGAAGCTACGGATATAGGTTTAGCAATAGTTGGGACTCAGGATCAGGGCTTGTTTACAAATGTCCCTCTAGTAGAGCTTTAGACTTGTGTCATTTAGCTTCGTAATTACAGGCATTAACGCTAAGGTATTCGCATTTCGACTAGGCTCTTGTCAAACTAAAACGTTCACACATGATCAATAACTAAGTAGGAACTATGTAACATTAAACTGTGTTCACATCGGTATTGAATTATTCAACAGAAATTTTAGTTTAACCTAGGTTTCTTGATAGTTCGTACTAATCAGTAAAGAGTAACTGATACTCCCTGAGGTATTCAAAAACACATACTAGCAGTGTGAATGCATTGAAGCACAATACCTGTATTTTTTTTGAGATAATACATCAGTAGATATTTCAATAAATGTCATTTGATTCTTAGGTGTTTAATGATAACGACTAGTGTTCTCTGTCTCTGAGATGGTGAACTAATCACAGTTAGTCTTAGCAATAGTCTATAATCATCATATCAATGGATTGGGAATTAGAGTTATGGAAATTTTCTTTGACTGTTATTCGATGTTTGTTGAGCTGTTAAAAGAGTTTGGTGGAATGTTTTATCAAGTTAATTCACTTAGATTAGTAATCATATTACAACAATTTGATCGATAGAACTCGATCATCACTGTGAACTAAACAAATAAGATATTGATCATTGCTACTTCATCAATTATTGTTCTGTAATCATCTGAAAGGGTTTATTTAAGATGTAAACTAGTATTAACTTAGGTTTAAATGATTTTTAAGTTTTCTTAACCTAGTCACGTTCAATAACACGAACATTGGCAAAAGAAATATATCATTCTTATAACAAACCATTTAGAATTTTCATAGTTGGTAGCATGAGTCAATTGAAGCTAGACCACCATCGAAAACCTGGTAGCACGGCCGTTTCATTCTATTGTGGGACTCCTCAGCAGTGCGCATCCGCGACCTCACCTCGCGAAGTTCAAATCCACGACCTACCAGTCTCGCGCCAGAGCACTTAACCGATAGACCATTGAGCCGGCATCTGATATTGTTTATGTCTAACTTCAACCAATCCATGAAGTTGAGCAGTCGTTCACCAATTGTCTTCAGTGAGTTGATATCTCTACAGCAGACGTGGTTGAACTCCACTGGTCACTGCTTCTCACTAGATCTCCAGGAATTACCTCTTGAAGTCAGTCACTAGTGAGCATATGATTTGAATCAGGAGGGGTTTTTGTGGAGATTTAGTATTTTCACAGTTGAAAGCATGAGTCATGGCTAGTTTGTAGTGGTTAGTTAATCCTTAATGTTTTATTTAGTACGATTCTCTTTATGATAGTCATTGAATATTTGTCAACTAAACAAAATCCCTTTTCTTATAACTTAACAATAGGTTCAATTGACACATGAATTCAACTAATAAATCACTATAATATCCACAAAACTCCTCCCTGATTATAATCATCATATCATCACTAGTGACGGTCTCCGAGAGGTATTTCCTGGAGTTCTAGTGAGAAGCAGTGACCAGTAGAGTTCAAAAGAGTCTGTTGTGAGATAGTAACTCACTGAACACAATGGTGGACGGTTGTTCAATTTCGTGGATTGGTTAAAGTTAAACAAAGACATCGTTATATGTCGGCTGGCTCAGTATTCTAGAGGTTAAGTATTCTCACGCGAGACCGATGAGTCCTGGGTTCGAGCCCCGTGAGCGGAATCGTGGATATGCGCTACTGAGGAAGAAATAGTCATTCAATGCTTTTAGATTTTCCATGATGATCTAGGTCCAATGGATTCATAAATTCAATTTATCAATATAACAATACATTATTCAGAATATAGTATACATTTAAGAAAAAGCAAAACGAAGCAAAAAAGCTTTATTTCTATTTTACTTACCATATAAACGACTAATTGCATCTTTTTCATTCATATTAACAATTTTTAATTGTTCTGGTTTCAATGATGAAATTGCCGAAATATCCACATTATTATTATTATTCATAGTATTAGTTGAAATAGATGGAATATAAATGAAATTAGTCAATATACATAGAATAGAATACCATAGAATAGTATAATATAGTTTTATTATTAAATGATATATCATTCTTGTGAATAAATGTATTAACTATAATAATTAGTGTTATTAGTTACCATGGAGAGTCAAATAGCAAATATCATAGTTCCAATGAATGTTAGATCAGTTTTTTATCATTATACTACTGATTTGTATAAGGTCCAAATTTTTTTTTGTCTTTTTTTCGTTCCTTTTTCTTATTTTTCTTATCTGAAATACGCTCCATAGATTCTTTTATTTTTTATATTTTTTTGAGGAAAAATGATAAAACTGAAGAAGTTCAGATAAATTAGTTGGACGAAACGTTGGAATGACTGATTTAAAATTTTAATCACTGAGATTAGTTCAAACAAACTTTCCAGTATGATTTTAATGATGAAAAATTTATGATTTAAGTACTATGATTTGAATTATAATAGTCACTTTTAGTTTTCAGTAATTTATTCAAGGATTTTTTTGTTGTTGTTGTTGTTGTCGTCAAGAGATAAATTTGTACAAACGGTAGTAATTGCTTAGTTCAATAACTGTACACACAAACATACATATACATACATATACATATGTATATGTATGTTTGTGTGTATTTACACTAAAGTGTGCCAATAAATATGTGCATTATTCTTTTTAGTACCAATTGTAAATGAAGAATTACAAATTGGTTGGTGTTTTTTTGTTGTTGTTGTTGTTCTATTAAGTTAGATTGACCAGTCCTGTGTAAAATAAAGCTCTATGACAAAAAAAATAAACACCAGTATATTTGTGATCTTATAATTTTTTTATTAAAAGATTTACCGGTGTTAGCGTTTATTATTTTGAATAGATCAACACAATTAATACAATCTTGTATATTTTGACGGAGTTTTGTTCTCTGAGATGAATGGTTTGGTCGTGGAGCTTTCATCATCCTTCTGAACGACATCATCAGCACAAACTTTGGGTAGAAAGGAAGTGTTTAAATTTCTCTGTCATTGCTTAAGGTCAACAAGAACCAATCAATATCGAGGTGGACAGAACAAGCTGTGAATCACATGTGGAGAAATTCCAACACTTCACTTCCACCAGAAGTTTGTGTTGATGATGTCATTCAGAAGGATGATGAATGCTTCACTACCAAACCATCCAGCTCAAAGAACAAAACTCCATCAAAATCATCCACCTCAGTTACAAATCTTCTCCACCATCACAATCTTGTATTTATTAATTATATTTAAAGAAAAAAACGTATGTTACGATAGGTATCTTCTTGTAAAAACACAAACAGATGACTATTAAGACGATGTATATTATCAAAGGAGAGGATCAGATGAGGGGATACAATTTTTAAAAGTTTGAAATATGATCGGTTTTTATAGTCTTTCTATTTAGCTCTATGATCAATCAAAACAATTAGTTCTTTGAACATTCAATGAAGAGACTACTCTAAACAAATACTGTGACTTTTCTATAATTTTTCAGCAAATTGTTATTCTTATTATCCTAGTCATGTTATCTCATACATCTACATTGAATATTGTAGTTGCAAATTTAGTTGATCTGTTTAATAGTTAGTATGAAGTTCTACAGTAGTGAGGTTTAGATAGTACATCATTTCACTTACTGTTAAATGTTATTCTGATGTAATATTCACAACCTACTTATTTTAAAAACAAATGACCCATATTTTATAGTTGAATTCATGAGTTAATTAAAGCTAGGCTACCATGAAAAACCTGGAAGCACTGAACGGCCGCTTCGTCCTGTTGTGGGACTCCTCAGAAGTGAGCATCCATGACTCCGCCTCAAGAGATTCGAACCCAGAACCTACCAGTTTCGCACTTGACCACTTAACCTTTAGACTACTGAGCCGGCATCCAACGGTGTCCAGTGCTTCCAGGTTGTCCATGGTGGTCTAGCCTCGATTGACTGATGATTTCAACTATAAAATTACTAAAATCTCCACAAAACCCCCTTCTGACCCATATTTGTCAGTGAATAGGAAAATAAGCGTAATGATGATAATTGGGAGAAAAAATTAGCTTCAGAAATCAATTTTTATAATTAGAATCCAAATATAAACTAATTTGTGCAAATTATCCACTTATCACTGAATCACAATTTTATGACTATAAGGTTTCACTTTTTGTTATCAAATTATAAAATTTTATAGTTGAAATCACGAGTCAATTGAAGCTAGACCACCATGTAAAATCTAGGAGCATAGGATGGCCATTTCATCCTAGTATGACAATCCTCAGCAGTGAGCATCCACGATCCCGCCTCGCGAGGCTCGAATCCAGGACTCATCCGTCTCGCGTGCGAACACTTGACCGACCTCCAATGACATCAGTGTTTAACTTCAACCAATCTACGAAATTGCGCCATAGTCCACCATTGTGTTCACTAAGTTACTATCTCACAACAGACTCGTCTGAATTCCACTGTCACTGTTTCTCACTAGAAATCTAGGGAATAGCTCTTGGAGACCGTCACTAGTGAGGATATGATGATTATAAAGAGAGGTGGGTTTTGTGAAGATTTTAGTAATTTTGTAGTTCAAATCATGAGTCCCACACTGGGGCGAAACGGCCGTCCAATGCTTACAGGTTTTCCATAGTGGTCTAGCTTCAACTGATTCATGATTTCAACTATAGAATTACCAAAATCTCCAAAACACCCCCTTCTGATAAATTATGAGATGTTTAATGTTGTGGAAAATATGGTTTAAATTCTTGATAACAAAACATTTTACATATAACATACTACTTAGGTTATGAAGCTAAAATATTAGTGATGAAAGACCTTGACCAATGTGTAAATCGTTCATGTCCAATGTGACCTTATTGCGATTGACCTTGAGGAGTCTTTATGAATGTAAAAACAGGCAGTTGTGTATTAGGTATATAACATTGAATAAGAGATTCAAAACTTTATATTTTTAGGTAAATATTAAAACGACAATGTATAAAGCAACGTAACAAGGCTGTTACCCACCGAAGATATAAAGGGAATTGAACCCTCAACTTGGCGTTCTTCTGAGACGGCCATTTTTGCACCATTATCTGCATTACAAATTATTTATTTATTTCCTGAAACGTTTTGTTTAGTGAAAAATTTGTCCAAAAATGTTTCAAATAGTTGCTGCTGGAAGGCTAGCATCTGCTGTTGCCGGTGCTCTAATATTATCAGCGCCTGTTCTAGAGAAATCGTCATTTTTTTTTACTGATAATAATAACAACTCCGAAAATTTTCCGGCAATTATTACAGCTTGTTTAATTCCAAAATCACGTCTCGATTGCTGTATTTCTTTTTGCCAGAATCCCCGACGACAATTGTTGTATTTTTTTTTGCGTACCAAAATCCCCGTCGCCACTGTTTCGTCTGGCCGATTTTGAACGCTATATTCGCTTCCTTAAGCTAGTTCCGTAACCCCCGAGCTAGAACTATACACCGACTTGAAGACCAGAGAAAAGGCACAAAGTGTGTGGGAAGCACTTTACTAAAGGGTTCAATCTTGTTACAGAAAATCATAGGTATTTATAGATGTTAGCCAATCCATTAACGACATATTATGACACCGACCAATAGTATCACGCCACGTTGAAACTCTAGAATGTTCCGTCGTATTCTGATTGGCTGGGGCTCTTTATGAGTCTCTGGAGGCTCTGTTAGAGTTCTCCGGAAGCCGACTCAACAATATTCTTCATAGTCAGTGGTACAGAAAGTGGTTTTCACTTTCGAAATTCATATATTGAGTGTAAATCCTTCTGAATCGGTAGGAAACTTTTATGGACGAAGGTGGAGAGCAATTAGTCACAACTGAAAAAGTACTTCAAATGTATGTATTTATGCTATTCACAAGTTAACTGGCCAAAAGGCAGGGATTTTGTTGTAACACTGCATATTTTGTAATGAAAATTCTTTCTTGTAACCAAACACATGGTACTAAATGAAGCGAGTATCTTTAATATCATCCCAAAATAAAATTACCTCTAAACTATGAGTAATTATAAGCTCCACAAGAATCTTAAAACAAGTCATCAAATTGATGATGGAGGACTATGTTACCAGTCGTCTAATATTTGAAGTTTCAACTGACTTAGTCAAACCTCACAGGCTAAATACTTTCTAGATTTTTATAGTTTACATCATGAACTGATCCTTTTTAAACAACCATTGAAAACTAGGACAGCTGTTTCTTCATAACATGAAACTGATCTCCAAGTCTCTCAGAGATCACTTAACCTTTGAAAAGAAGGGCCGAGGGCTAACAGTCTACACTTTAAACTTCAATCAATCAGCGACATTGTTCAATCATCGGGGGGTTACGGAACTAGCTTAGGGAAGCGAATATAGCGTTCAAAATCGGCCAGATATAACAAATATAAATTAACCACCATCGGATTTACGGAACATCTGGCGACCTGCTTGAATATCTGAGCTACCTGTTCATGCCATCTAGATATTTCAACAAGTTACATGTTTTTGTTTTAACACATCATAATGTCTATTAATCACATAACCTATTCAGGCACGTTTATGTAAAGTTTACTACCTTTAGCTATACAACTTACAAAAAAGTACAATCAGAGACATCTTGTTGGCCGGTAATATGCATTGAAAAGAATGAACTTTATTCAGTTATCAATTCCTAAATTGTCGACATTAATCTGGCGATCACTAATTGAGGTATACTGTCTTGAATTCTTACTAAGTCGTTAGATTAAAACAAGTAGGAAACAGGGAAAATTTATCAATAATACTCAATTGGTTGTTTAATGAATAACCCAAATACTTAAGCAGATCATCATTACGTCAACATAGTTATGTTGATTATGTATCACAGAATACAACCGTAAAAGTTCATGTACATCATAACGAAATTGTATTGAACACATTATATACTACTGATAATAAGTTGGTCATAATAAGTATTTTGAATTTATGACAATATACTACTAATATCCTAAAAAATATAAAGATTACGCTTTCCTAAAAAAAGTCTTTATATAAATGTAAGTAACAAATGTATATGGTGCCAGAGAAATTAACGATGACATTCAAGTTATTATATATAAATACGTTTACGAATATTTATCTATCTAAAATGTAGTAAATGTCATGTCTAGCCTTCCATATATGGATATGGATATATAAACTGTATGATTAATGTCATAGAAATTCGAAAAGAAATTAATATAAGATCATCATCATCAGACTTTATGTACAAATTTATGCTTGTGTGGGCTTTATTAGACAAAAAAGTATAAGTTATCTTAATTAGTAAGCAGAATTGGATGATGGCTAGCATTGGAATCCATTACGCTCATTTTGTCCTAATTGAAAACTGTAAACTAGATATACTTACCCTCTTGTTGATGTCCACACAAGGATTCGAACCAAGTCGCTTTTACTTCAGACATTCAACTCGTCATGCATTTAATTGCTGAATCCAAATAGCCACTAGCTTGTGTAACAGATAGATTTTAATTCGTTTGTAAGAGTTGTTTGGGTTTTACCGTTGCTGGTGTTAAGGATTACAACTGATATATGGATCTTGTGTAGATCGTCTTGATATTACCATTACGTTACTAGCAATATTAAGAAGTTTGATAGGGATGAGCAGTACAATTCAGGATGCATATTTCGTCTTATTTGACAATCATGCAACTCTGCTTAATATAACCAAGACCTAATGACAATATCGAAGCAATATGCTCAGTAAGCGAATACCTTTAAAGGAGTTTGGTCGATTTTAGTCTTTAACATCAACAACGAGGAGATTCACAAAGCCCTTATAGGTTAATTATCTTGAAAATAATTAAGTAAAGCCTGCAGATAGTCCATTCAATTCAGGTGTGTAACAGATATTACCTAAGACATTTTACAATAGTTGCACTATATTCTAAGGTAACTGACGTTGAAGATGAGGAGTGGGTAGCTGTTACTCTGTAGTTCAAGGTTATTATATTCATTAATAAACGTGAAGCTATTGGGTTCAATTTCAGATTAAATTTTGTGGGTGACCACTGCTATTAATTTGAAACCAAAATGAAACGACTATCCATTACTTCCCAGTAATCCAGATGTTCTCTGGCTAATATCGATATGATTTAATCAACACTAAAGGACTAGACATATATAATATTGGGTACCAGTCAGTGATCGATCAATTGTAAATGTCTCAGTTCTGCACAAAGTTATCTGTAGCCTGTATGTCCCAGCAGTAACTTTACGGATATTGAAGCTGAGTGATATGAATCTCCATCTCACAGTAATCATTGTTGCAATTACGATAGCAACCATGTCCCTACTGAGGAGTCTCAACGAGCATAAAACCTATATCAACGGTTTCTTACTGATTACCTTCGTCCATTTAAATGATTTCACTCTCGTTTATTTTATATGTATATTAAGGGAAGTGTTTATTTCAATTTACCTTTCAAAATTAAAGAGGTCAGATTGAAATATCATGTTTATTTTATTTCATATAGAGTTTTGAAAGAAAAACAACTATATACTAACAATGTAATTCTAACCTTTCATCTTTACATGAATACACTTCATCCCATTTGGCTTACTATTCCATCTCTTAAGCATTCTAATTCTTACAAAATTAGTACTATATATTATTATTATTAGTGGTAGTAGTAGTGGTAGTAGTAGTAGTAGTAGTAATAGTAGTAGTAGTGCGGTCTACTTATATCCATATAAGTAGTATATGGTGATGGTCAGACATAGCATGTATTTTGGCAGAAGACCGATAGGGAAAAAACTGAAATGAAGCGCAATTGGTGATAAAATGCATGAACAATGAAATTAGAGAAGATGAACTAATATTTACAGAAGGAACATTGAAGATTGAGACAATTGGTTGTTATTTTGCAAATTAACTGTTTGCTGTATGGTTATCAGAATTTAGTGAGATAGTCTGTAATTCGTGCTTGAATACATTCGATTGTCCCCAGTCGTGTTCTGTTCACAACAGTGGTAGTAGTAGTAGTAAATACAACTGAATATAGAAGACATACAAATAGGTTGAAATAAATAGAATTATGATTATTTCAATATTTTACACATTGAAACATTGTAACTAACGACTGAAATTTAAGCTTATTGACTCGAATGATATCTGTTTATTACTCTTTAAAATGAATCAATTAATTTCATCACAGAAAAAAATGGAATGGCATGTGACATACCTCTCTATCCATCTTGTATTCTTTTTATCAATCTATTTATCAGTACGACAATCATTGTTTCCTACGATACTAATACTACTACTACTAATAATAATAATGATAATATTAACCGACTGTCAAAACTGACACTATTCACCCCCATGAAGAATGTATTGAGTTGTAGACAGTTATACTTGAAATGTTTATTTATTAACGAATAGTGATTAGTTGTTTTTTCTCTTTGACTATATTTATCAATTTTTTCCTATTGTGTTATGGGATTATTTTTCCTGTTTTCTTTTTGTGACTTTGTAAAAAACACACAGCTTTTTTCACTTTTTATGTTTTGACTAAAGTTCATATCACAGCAGGGTTTATTTATTCAAACTGTTGAATATGATTACATTCACTTAGTATTGTTTGTTTGTAACTTCCCACTGATGTTTACGACTGCAACTGGTCAGTCTCTTATTGGCCATATATACATACTGTGCGTATTGTCTCGATATAGCCTTAATTCAAAAGCATTATAGGCAAAGATGGATAGTGACCAGAAGTGGAATCGAGGACACGCGTTTCGTCCTATTTGGGACTCGTCAGCTGGATATACCTGCATCTCAAAGTTGATGTTCACTCTGGAGCTCGAACCCAGTACCTTTTGCTTCAAACGCCATCGCCTTATCCACTCGACTCTGAGATTCAGGTTCATCCAGCTGACGAGTCCCAAATAGGACGAAACGCGCATCCTCGATTCCACTGCTGGTCACTATTCCTCTTTGCTTATAATGTTGAATATGATTAGTTGAGAAAGAGAAAGGAGGCGGGGAAAATTAAGTAAACCATTAATTTTTATAGAGAATAACAAACTATTGATTTCTCGCTTACAACTAAATAGTTACGGTATTGATGATAGAAAAATTTTATATAACTTTAAATATAATGTTGAAAATTGAAGATGATTAAAATCAAAAATTGACTTTAGTTGAAACCTCATTGTGAAACCAAGGAGCAATGAACATATTTTTTCATGGACTTCAATTAAAGGGATTATCCATAGGTTACTAGAATAGAATTCCATATTTCAATGGTTAGTATTTCCTACTTCGTTTAATCCAAAATTTAATATGACTAACATTTATTGCTATCAAGATGACTGAACTTCATTAAGCATAGCTTATTGTTTGAACTGTATGAATTCTTCTTGAAGTCAATCACTTCTAATTAATACTATTCATTCATTTTCAAGTTAAACTCAGTCACGGGTATCTGATCTTTATGATAGTGTTAAGATGGTTGAATAAAAGAACTGACAACAATAGTTCATGGATTCACGTGCTTATCAAAAATCAAAACAAACAAACTAACTAACTACCTAGCTAACTAAATCGGTCCTTACTGGCATCATTAACATACGGTGGATCAGAAAAGAAAATTCTAAAATGTAGATTCACAATGCCTATAAGAATTAAGATACATTTGAAGTTTAATTCTAATGTAAAAAGTAAAAGATAACAATGTCGAACTAGTTGATTTACTATTTATATTGTATAGAAGACAGAAGAGAATTAATGTAATAAAAAACCATACTTTCCCTTGATATTATAATTTACAAGATAGTACTGAATTTCACGACAGATTTCAGAGAGTAAGTGTTCCAAGTCTTTAAAGCATTTGTCTTCTTCTCATTGGTCTGTTAAAACATATAGATATTATCTAACAATTATTGAAGATGTGCATGAAACCGACGATGTTGTCATTATATTATTACTTACTTACGCCTGTTACCCTTTGTCGAGGAGCATAGACCGCCCACCAGCATTCTCCATCCAACCCTGTCCTGGGCAATCCTTTCCAGTTCTTTCCACTTGTTATTGATCCTTTTCATATCTGCTTCAATCTCCCAGCGTAATGTGTTCTTTAGCCTTCCTCTTTTCCGCTTCCCTTCCGGATTCTGAGTTAGGGATTGCTTCGTGATGCAGTTTGGTGATCTCCTTAATGTATGTCCTATCCACTTCCAACGTCTTTTCCTAATTCCATGTGTTCTTCAGTTGTAGAAATGCTGACCTTGCTTTGCCAATCCTCGCCTTTACATCTGCATCTTATCCTCCTTGTTTATCGACGATGCTTCCCAAGTACGTGAATGTTTCTACATCTTCCAGAGTTTCTCTATCAAGTGTGATTAGGATGGTGTTCTCCGTGTTGTATTTGAGAATCTTGCATTTTCCTTTGTGCATGTTGAGGCCTATTTATGCCGAGACTGCTGCTACATTTGTTGTCTTCGTTTGTATTTGTTCATGTGTATGAGATAGGAGGGCTAGGCCATCTGCGAAGTCCAAATCGTCTTATTGGTTGTCATTATATTATAATGGATGAGAATATAAGTGGGGACAATCGAATATATTCGAACATAAATTACATAACATCTTAGCAAAATCTGAGAAACACAAAGTAAATATTTCATTTGCAAAATGTTCACTAATTGTCTCTGACTTCATGGTTCTTTCGTTTCCACACCAATCATTCTCTGTTTTCTTTCCCTTTTCTTTGATCTTCTTAAGCTTCTGCTTTCAGGTACTTTACTTTCGATTGATGACACATACTACTTATATTTGTCAATATCAGTAGCACACACCACAGTGTGAATAAACTATAAATAAACGAAACATTTCTTTTACACTTTATTTCAAGAATTTTAGTCACAACCTTGATACTATATTACTGGAAATGCAAAATGGTATCATTGAAATAAGTAATTAAATGTTAGATCTTGTTATATTTACATTTATTCAACATTTATGTAGAATAACAAAATTGAGACATTCATTCACACAAAAAAAAATAGTCACTATGAGCTTTTATACTATTGAATCAGTTCATCCTTACAATACTCAGTATATCTCTCATGTTTTCAATTTGTTATGGTGAAATTATCATTGTAATTGTGTTGATCACATTTATGAATGATAATGATATTGTTAAGAACAAGTATAGTATAATACTTGAAGTGAACAATGTTAGTTGACCTGAAATTGTTTGATGTATAGAATGTGATTGAATATAAATAAGATAAGAATGAGTTTAATTGAATTGAATTGAAATGTGTTGAGTTGTATTGTGCTGTGGTGTGTTGTATTGTATTGTGTTGATTGGATCTGTATTGGTGTGGTATGATTTGATTATATGAAACCGTAATACTATATAACACCGTTGGATGTCAACTCAGTTGTCTAGAGGTTAAGCACTCGCAAGCCAGACTGATAGGTCCTAGGTTCTTGAGAGGCGGGGTCGTGGATGCTCACTGCTGAGGAGTTCTACAATAGGACTGCCGTTTCCGTCCAGTGCTTTCAGGTTTTCGATGGTGGTCTAGTTTCAATTGACCCATGATCTCAACTATATAAAATTACTAAAATTTCCACAAAACCCCCTTCTGATAAAATACACTCAATAAAATAAAATGAAAACTAGAAATAGTTAACCGTAAATTTTTCCTTAGAAACTCAGTCGATAAAATATAAAGATTAATACATGTGATATAAAGGCCTATTCTATAAATCATGTATTTATGCATGAAAAGAAGAGCGAGAAATAGAGAGAGAAAGAGAGGAACATTTAATTATCCATATATCGATAGATTTATTCATCTAACAAGACTGTTAGTGAATAATAATGAAAGAATTAACTGATCATAAACACATTTCTTTTCGCCGATGAAGGTTAGAGATACTACTAGTACTACTACTACTAATAATAACAATACTATTGCCAATACTAATACTGATACTAATACCATTATTACTACTTCTACTACAACCTGTAATGATAATATAAGCCATAAAAGCAAAGATTAAGTGTAGGAAAAAAAGGAGGAAATATTTGTCCGATCGAATTTCTACACTGGCCAATTTACATTTAAATATGTATATGTATAAAATACCCAAGAGAGATTTCAATTCATTCCAAGTGTTAATGTTTGTTTGGAAGCTCAGTAATGGTAAGTTGAATGATTTTCAATACATAATTAAGAGTTTCTATGGTTATATGATAGGGGAATGTAAAATGGAAGAGGGTGAGATGAGAACAAGTGTATCTGTCCCCTGTATTGTCGTTTATTGTTATCTCTGGATAGAGTATATGTTAGTGAATTATTTTATTCATGATGAATTCGGGCAAAATTTTTACTGCATATAAACTAAATATGGAAAAAATAGTAGCACAATTTCAGAGTCATTTTATTAGACAGATTATCAAGGTAAGGGAAGAGGAAAATATATAGATAGTTCAAGTTTTTATTTATGTGAATGTTTTCTAACCTCCACTTTATGTAAAAGACAAAATCTTGAAGTACTAAGCTATTTAGATAAGGTTTGACTGATAAGTTTAGAACGATACCTTTATATCAAATTAGTGTCTGGTGTTTACTAGCCATGTAAAGATGTGGTTACTTCTTGTTGTCCTATTCTGTCTTTTATTCACCTATATGATAATTCATCATAATATTAGCTCATCTTCAAAATATACGTCCAGAGTGAACATTAACTCTGTGATGCAGGTACAGCTGACGAGTCCCAAATAGGACGATACGCGCGTCCTAGATTCCACTGCTAGTCACTATCCATCTTTGCTTGTAACGCCAGGCAGAGATGGTTTTTGCTGGCAGTTACTCACTGAAGACAATGGTGGACAGTAGCGCAATATCATATAATGGTTGAAGTTAAACATTAATATCATTGGATGCCAGCTCATTGGTCTATAGTTTAAACGTTCGCGCCTGAGACCACAGGTCATGGGTTCAAGTCCCTTTGTTGCAGTATCGTGAATGTGCACTGCTGAGGAGTCCCATACTAAGGCGAAACGACCATCCAGTGTTTCCAAGTTTTCGATGGTGGTCTGGTTTAAATCGACTCATGAATTCAACCATTATATATTTATATTTTGCAAAATCAGTATTTGCTAGGTAGATAGGTAGGAAGTGTCTCTT
Source organism: Schistosoma mansoni (assembly GCF_000237925.1). NCBI lineage: Eukaryota > Metazoa > Platyhelminthes > Trematoda > Strigeidida > Schistosomatidae > Schistosoma > Schistosoma mansoni. The sequence continues at coordinate 9,628,986 of NC_031500.1, read as the reverse complement.
CCAATAGCGTTAGTATTCAAAAAATATATAAGGATAATTTTTTGCAGCGGAAAAATAAATTTTTAATTCACAAAAGTTCTGGATAACAATATTGAAACAAATATCCATTTTGATTTGATGCAAATTAGCTTAGTATTGCTTTCTAATATACAGCAGTTCTTTAGATTTCAATCATTAGAGATTATTATTTCATCAAACATACTCATTAAGTTAATGATCTACTTTTTTCATTGATTCTTTATGTTGGTATATTTTTGAAATTCACATTAGATACCGACTGCAACCAATCTACATTCAATAGTCAGTTTTTCAGAAAGGGGGTTTTGTGGAGATTGTAGTAATTTTAATAGTTGAATTCATGAGTTGATTAAAGCTAGACCAACATGGAAAACACGGAAGCACTAGATGGTCGTTTCGTCCCATTGTGGGACTCCTCAGCAGTGGGCATCCATGATCCTGCCTCACGAGATTCGAACCCAGGACCTATCGGTCTCGCGCGCGAGCGCTTAACCGATAGACCACTGAGCCGACATCCAACGGTGTTAATGTCTAACTTCAACTAATCCACGAAATTGAGCAACTGTTCACCATTGTCTTCAGTCAGTAACTGCCTCACAACAGACCTGGTTGAACTTCACTGATCACAGCTTCCCACTAAAACTGTAGGAAATATCTCTTGAAGTCAGTCACTAGTGAGCATATGATGGTAATATCATCTTTTTAAGTGACTTGTAACAATCTTTTTGACACTTCTGACAGAGATAAAGTGTATTTTGTTGAACGTTTCCAAAAAGACCTATTACCGATAGGATTAGTTCACAAAAAGTTATTTTATTGTAAGTTAATTTATTATCAATCCTGAATTGTGTAATTCACTTATGAATGTCTATTTATGGTGTAGATTTAATGGTTATTCAGTAACCTTTCTCATATACCTTTTTTATTCATCTAATTTCCTCAATTTTAAAGAAACAAATATTTGACTAAACTTTAAATGATATGATGATGCTCACTTATCTTGAATATGTCATATTTCCGAATAATTGTATGTACATCTTTCTGACGATAGCCAAGCAGAACAAAATCTGGGTACAGGATCTCACATCGATTACTTCCAACTAATTAAAACTTTAACGTAATTCCGTATTGCCATTCGATACACATACCATTGATAACTACCTATTGATCAATCAATGGAGATATTCCAGTCCAACAAGAAGTCATTCGCTACCGAAACATCTAAATGGTGACTTTTAAGACTGTAAAACAGAGTGGCTTTGGTTTGAACTCGACAGAAAGCATCAGATCCGTCAGGACTTTAGTTTCTCCTTTCTGATGAATGATTTTAAACGACAGTAATTATCTATGATAATCCAGGTGGTTTAGCTTAAATCCACTCATGGACTCAGCTGTGACAATAATCTATTTAATAGAAACATTTTTCTGTGATGAAAAATAATCTAAAAGACTGAGTTATACGAAAAATAACTATTGTTTTTTATGGGCTGAGTCAAATGGGCATATCATTTTCAGTTCAAACAATAAGTGAGAGGTGGTGACAACTGAACGCTATGAGTCGGGATTTGGTTTGACTTTCTGAAGAAACAGATTATTTACCATTTCATTTTTGTATTGGTTGTTTGAATCTTCCCTTTGATGTTTAGGACTGCAATTGACCAGTCTCTTATTGGTATATGTACATCCTGTGCGGATTGCGTCTATGTTGACTTAATTTACAAGCATTATAAACAGAGATGGATGGTGGCTAGCAGTGAAATCTAGGGGACAGATTTCATCCTAGTTGAAGATTGTCAGCTGGATGTATCTGCATCCCAGAGCTGAAGTTCATTCAATTAGAGTCCTAAACGTTAATGGTAAGGCTCAAACAACAAATACAATAAGGAATTAAACTCCATACTATTACAAAAGCCAGTGACTATCTGAATTCGATAGCTTAGTAGATAACGCGATGACGTTTAAAGCGAGCAGTACTAGGTTTGAGTTCCGGAGTGGACATCAACTCAGGAATGTGTCTGGTACATCCAACTAACGAGTCCTAAATATAATAAAACACACGTCCTGGATTCCATTGCTAGCCACTATCCATTTATGATATATGTTGTTATTTGAAAATCTGGCTTAATTTTTTGAGGGAAACATATATATTTCAATACATGTGATGTGCATACATTTTCGATTCAGACTAACCCATAAAACCTTCCTGCTGAACTTTGGTTTCCTTTTTCAACTGTTAGGTTGAATTAGGGTATGGGAAGCAATATATATAATAGCGTCAAATTCATACAACCATAAAACATAAGAATTCTACTCTATTCTGTTATAAATAAAAATTTACTAATGTAAATATCCTGAAGGCCAAAGGAGAAGAGGAAGACCAAACAATACATTACACCGAGAAATGGAGACAGACATGAGAAGAATGAACAAAAATGGGATAGAATTAGAAATGAAGGCCCAGGACAGAGTGGGTTGGAGAATGCTGGTCCGTGGCCTATGCTCCATTGGGAGTAACAGGCGTAAGTAAGTAATATTTGAGACAAACTTATGGGAACTAATTAAGATTCTTTAATCATTAATACAACCATTTATAGATTTCACACTTCACTAATTTTCTATTCAACAATAATTAAGTGAATATAAGTTTCATTGTTGAGTTCACTTGTTCACTTCATTTATTATAATGAAACCGTCTTGTAAACATCTAAGAGAAAAGGAATAATGGAAATAATTAACTAGAAAGCAATGTAATAATAATAATAATAGTAACACAGTTAATCAGTCAAAGAAAAAAAATATACAAAAATCACAGTCATTGAAGATTCAATAAATAAGTACCATTCATCAGATCTCAGCATGTGGTTAACCATTACAAAAATTAATGTAAATTCTATATTTTTTTATATATAATTATATACTGTCTCTCTAAAATTGTTTTATCTGTTGTTCAAAATGTGTATATATCTTTTTTCCCCCTACTAACCACAGTAACACAATCAGGATTACACGCACACACACACACGCACACATACATTTATACATACATATCTATGGAGATGTAATATTATTGAATCGCTTAATGTACCATTCATCAACATAATAATATAGTAAGCTAGTAAGTAAGTAAGTAAGTAGGTAAGTAGGTAAGTTAGTCGCCAGACTAATGTAAATGTAACAATATTATATATATATATATTAGTTCTTTTAACTTATTCCTAATATACATTATTGTAAACATGCCCACACGCAAACATTATCATAGTAACTATAGTAATATACATAAGTAAAAATAAGATTTGTTTAAGATTTTCACAGGTTTCTTTTTTTTTTTTTATTTTAAAAGAAAAAAAAGGAGCAAAACTTTAAGTAGATTTGTAAATCATTAACAATCTCCTTGAAAACTAACATTTTTTTTGGTGTTGTTGCTGTCGATGTTGTTGTTGTTGTTGGTGTTCGAAACCTGTAAACTAATTGACATGTAGTTGATGATGATAACATTTATCAAATTGATAATCATTATTATATATAGAAAAGGGAGGGGGGGGCTAGTATTTATTCCATTGTAAAAATGTAATATCTAGTCACTTATTATATTGGATACGTGGAAAGGAGTGAAATTAGGTAGGGACATAATTTTTTGTTTGTTTTTTTCGTAGATATATATTTTCCTTAATAAGATTTTGTTCAAGTTTTAATGATTAGTCAGTAGTATATTTTTGATTGACATAAGTAGCGGGAGACAACTCATACTGGTTAAGAAAAAAACAAACTAAACAAATAAACTAGTTTTAATGTAATGTATTATGTAATTTCAATAGTTTAATCAAAGAATTCAATGGTATATTACCTGTTTATTTAGTTTGATTATTCTACTAATGGATAATTCACGGATAATCAAATAGTTAAATCATTAAGGAGAACTACTTCATCTTATCTCTTATTACAAAAATCAAATTTTTTTTCGCCAAAGAATTTCATTCATGTTTATGTATAGAAAAACTGTAGTTATTTTTCTTGAACATTTATAAATGTACACTTACATGTTAACCTATGCTCATTAGAAGAGATGAAAAAAAAAGAGACAGTGTAGTGGAATATCTTCAGGATAATTCCTAATGCTTTGTATATCATTTGTCCTGATAACCGTTATTAGATAACTACTAACGGTGTATAAATTTCAGAAAACAATACGGTCCCTTGATTACAGTTTATCATTGTACAGAGCACATTAAAAAGTCATAAAGATACAAAGCGAATACGAATAGAAATATATATATATATATATATATATATATATATATATATATATGTAGGAAAGCAAAATAACAAATCTAGAGGTTTAGGCTACTATCATTTAAACCAGTAGGAGGGATATGCATGTAAGCTGTAACAAGTGACCAAGCATACATACTCATAAAAATATAATGATAGTAATAATAATAATAGTAGTACAAAGATATAGATACTTTGTTACTGTCAGAAGGGTTTTTTGTGGAGATTTCGGTAATTTTAGTAGTTGAGATCATGAGTCAGTTATAGCTAGACCAACATGAAAAACACGGAAGCACTGGATGGTCCTCTCGTCTTACTGTGGGACTCTTCAGCAGTGAGTATCTACGATCCCACCTCACGAGATTCGAACCCAGGATCTATCGGTCTCGCGCGACCGCTTAACCTCTAGACCACTGAGCCGGTCGATATCTAACAGTGTTAATGTCTAACTTCAACCAATCCACGAAGTTGAGCAACCATTCACCGATGCCTTCGGAATTACTATCTCACAACAGACCCAGTTGATCTCCACTGGTTACTGCTTCTCACTTGAACTCCAGGAAATATCTCTTGAAGCCAGTCACTAGTGGGCATATGATTATTATTATCACAAGGGTTTTCCATGGTGGTCTAGCTTCAATTGACTCATCATTTCAACTAAAAAATTTGTTACTGATCAAATGACCCTGTCTCTTCAATGCGTTATTTGAAAGGCCTAACAAAATTAAGCTGTAAATACTCAAGTGTGGATAAGGCACTATCAGCAAATGATCTACATGTTTGTATTTTTCAGTACGCTTAAAAAAAACTGAAAATCAGATACCAAAGTTCATAATTGTCCGATTGAATAATAACCAGTTAGTAGCGATGAAATTGAAAGAATTTTGAAAGTCACACGAGCAAGTGGCTATCAGGACTCAGTGCCCGAGTGGATAACGCGATGGCGTTTGAAGCGAGGGTACTGGGTTCGAGTCCCAGATTATAATATTGAATAAAGCCATTAATAATAATAATAATAATAATAATAATAACTCTGAGATGCAGGTACATCCAGCTGACGAGTCGCAAATAGGACGAGACGCGCGTCCTGGATTCTGCTGCTAGCCACTATCCATCTCTGCTTACCATGTCGTTTAAAATGGTTAATGAATAAAAGAAGTTTAAAAAATTTTCTTTTTAAATATAGGGACACCGGAAAATTTCCGAATTTCATTATTTACATGATCGAATGATCTCAGCTTGACAGCTATTGAAAACCAACAAACCCTGAAATCCTTGCTCTATCAGAGTGTATAACTACTCAACAGTATGCATCCACGATCATTTTGGTGGTCAAAATCAGGATGTTTTTGTGGTTCCCATGTTATTGGATACTCATGGATACAAACTATCATAGGATACGTTTTCATCATGCAGTTGCTATTAATATCCTGGAAACTAACAATTGTATTCATAGAAACAAACATTCGTTGACTATACTTAATACTTACAAATAGAATCTTCAATTCTCAACTTGATTGATTTTCGTTATATTGTTACTTGGTTATTTGTTTATTTATCCACTTCATAAATATCCATTGAATTCATTGTTTGATATTTATGTGTGTAATTGTTTAACTTGATTTAAGTCTTTTCAATCATTTCACAGTTAATAAATAATCATTTAAACCAATTTTCTAGTTTGAAATTATATCAGGCCTACCTTATCATTTTAACATTTTAGAGGACTAAACCATCCAGTTCAGAGAACAAAACTCCATCTGCATCATCCACCTGATCTACAGATCTTCCCCATCATCTCATAATTCATTGTTTTCTGGGGAGTTTCTGGAAATTCTCCACTAGTTTATCGTATAAAGTTCTGTCAATCTTCCCCAAACTTCAGAAGTTTTGTTGTAGGAGTTCTCATAGACTCCTAACAAAAATATAATTAGATACCTATGAGGTGTTTAATAATTAGAAACTATAACTCGGTCATCATTCTTGACTTTCAATTGTTTTTTCAATAAAAACTCAGGAGAAAATCACGTTCACATAGGGAATATCAAACCCTTGTATTATTAATTACTAAGCTAAACAACTAACTACAAACACTCTGAAACGTTTAAATCAAACAAATTAATAGATAACAATAGAATTAGAGCTCCATATTAAGGCTGAAATCAATAAACAAATTGACGTTTAAGTATATGGTTACAAACAGAATTATACTTTTTGAAGCTTTGACAAAGCTACCAAATATAACCATAAACTATTCTTCTAATAAGTCGGACTAACAAATAATATTGATACGAAGAGTCCTGGATTTAATTGGGATATTAGAAGACTGGTAGTTCCTGTATTCGAATCTCGCGAGGCGGACTCGTCCAGTGCTTTCAGGTTTTCCATGGTGGTGTAGCTTCAATTGACTCATGATTTCAACTATGAGAAATACTGAAATCTCCACAAAACCCCTTCTGATAATATTCAAAGAAAAAAAGTACATATTCTAGTGAAAGATCTGATGAAACTAGTTCATTTAGAATCAATCATATTGACCGTCTACATTTTGGTATTCAACCTTTGAATTGCAATTACCTTAAACCAACTAAAGAAAAACCATAAAGATTAAGTCTTCAATATGTAACAAAAAAATTTAATGGTTTAACCTCGATATTAGGAAACTCTTTAGGTCTATGATATCATGATAATTTGATATCATCATAGGAAAAAAATATCAACAGTACAAATTAACAAACATCAAACCACAAAGTTTCACCTTCAAATATACAATCAAAAAGAAAGTCTGTTCCACAAATAAGCAAGTACTTTAAAGCAGATATCATAGTTTATATAGAATCTGAAAGATGACCAAGCCACTAAACATTGATAAAATTTCAAATGTTAGTATGTACAAAGCAGCTTCATGGATGAAATATTGTCAAAAGTGTGGAGAATGAATTTAAATAACAAGGAAGAATAACGTGAAAGAATAAGTATACAGTATATGGATAATAAAAATCGTAAAAAATAAACGAGCTACTCAATACTAGTAAGTAGTTTAAAACAACACACAAAAAACAACCGAACGAGTAGTTCACTTCAGGAGTATAGATTAAGGTCATAGTTATATTATCATCCTGCAGAAACCATTACCTAACTAGTACAGTTAAAACTAATAATTTTATAATTAACAGTTTAGTGGTTAACCTAAATTGATCAAAAAACAAAGATTCACCACAATTTTCTCTGTTTTCACCTAATGATTTGTCATGATCTCCAAGCCTAAGTTTAAAAACATGAAAATTTAGTAATCCTGTTCTCAAATTCAAACATGAAATGTATGATTTTATACAAAAAACTTCAAGTTATAAAGCTTTCCTTCGTTTGGTGAGTTGATAGTCTAGGCCAAGGGATGTGACACATATCCTGACCAACTAAATCATTCATCAGAATAACTTAAATAAAACCAATATATGATAAATTAAATATAATAGAAAGTAACCGTTCCGAAAAAAGTAGGTGATGAAAGAGGGTCATATTAATGACAATTGAGATAGGGAGGATAAAAATAGGATATATAAGAAGATCATGAGAAAACAAAATGCAAGTACACAAAGCTTGTTATTTAGTTGGACACTTAGTGTTTCTACGGTTTTAGTGACGTAGAGGTCCATGTCTTGATCCTCACTAACATTTGTCACGTGCTTGACATTTGTGCATTACGCGTTAACCTACTCATATTTAGCAAGTAGTTAAAGGTTTCTACAAAATATTCTTAGATTTTGTAAGGAGCTGTTACGGTTTTCTGGCCAATTTTTCTATACGGGGGTTTCTACTGATATTGATATTCGTGCTTCTTCCTTACTTACTCCCCTTAAACTTCCCACACTGATTATCAGTCATTTATTTTAATTTCGAAATAACAAATGAGCTTAAGTCAGAGATTATTCAACGTCAGGTATTTGAAGGTAAGAAACTCTGTTTTGTCTTTCTAGTTGAAGCTGAGTTAGCATCGCATGCTTACGGTCTTGATGAGATTGATGTTTCGTATAGGATATAAAACTCTAGTCGCTTAGTATGACAGTCTGAGACGTTCCTATTGAGCTTTTCGACTTGCGACGGACCTCTGTTAATACTGAAATCTTTACATTAATTTATCACTGTGTAGTAGACAATGTGAGATTTTTGGTTAATGCTAAATAGAGCTAATTTTTTCCTTTAACGATTTCACGCATATTTGATCAGTGGTTTTGAAAGTTTTCATAAATAATATGGTTTACCTTTACATTTCTTGAAAACATAAAAAAACTATACAACCAGAATGTTGAATAGTTTATTTTTAGTGTAAGGATGGCTCGTTGGTAAACTCAAGAAATCCTCAAGAAGCATAGAAAGAGCCGAAGACATTCCATCCAATTACCGCTAGAGGAACATTCCAGAATGTCAACATGTAGCCTTCCTATTGGATGAATAGGAAGGATTCCCTATGTGCCTATTGGCTGTCCGAAATGATGATTTACTTCCAGTCAAAAACTATAAATACATAAGATTTCCGTACTATGTTTGGCACTGTTTGGGAAATACACTACTACTTACTAGTCTTCTCTCTTGCGATGTTGCGGGTTCGATCGTTCAAGTTGTCTAGTTGTACGCGGCATAACAAGAATCAAAGATCTAGATATAACATTTAGGTATTATGTAAACTTGCTATTATCAATTATCTCTGTTAAACATTCATAATGAAATCATTGGGAGAATGAATTTCATTTCTACGCAAAGTATTTTTTAAAAAAATAAATAGTGATTACCTTATAAGAGTCATTCAGTCAGTTACAACGTAGAACTTCGTACGTACGTACAGCAGTTCGAGCTGCCATACCACATTAACACAGAGATGCAGTTGTCGATTCAAATCCCATAGTGGTAGAAGTAGTAAGAGTACAAGCAGTAATCAGAAAGACTAGGGTTTGAAGATGTTATTCAAGGAGTATAATCCAGTGAAATAAATTTGAAAAGAGAAAAAAAGATAGAGATATGAAGAATTCAGAAGATTAGAATTTGGGAGAACACAAAAAGTGGATGCACTTTCGCCATTGTAAACGATTTTGAGCCATGTCATTCAAGTCTCTAACCATCGATTGCTATCATCTCGCGGATCCCAACTAGGTAGTCTACACCTACCAACATGGCTTAGTCCACTTGTCAGTGACTTCATGGATTTGTGCCAAGTTTTGGTCTAGCCGCCTCTAGCTTTCTTCTAACCTACTCATACACCATAAAACATTGCAGGTTGGGACATTTTTTTACCATCACCTGATTGTGTAATTTGTTTTCACTTTTTATCGGTTTGCCAAGAGTAAATTTATTTGGAAGAAATGAATAAATTTTGGAGTTGGTTTTGTTAATTGTTTAAAGATATTATTTAGGTTATCTGATCTTAAATTACAGATGTAATAGATATATGTATGTATCCGTAGAAATTTATTACCATTTTTAAGTTCTAAATCCACATAATTATGTATCTAAGAGAAGTTAATACGATTATTAGGAAGAATTAAGATTGATAATATACCGATCAATAAAAAATATAGTCGCTCTCACCAATTTGTATGCATGAATATCAGGTATCGTAGGAACCACAAACTTCCTGAATCCGACCAATAAAATAGTCGTGGATGTATATTGTTGAATAGTTGTACACTCTGAAGGAGATGTTTCAGTGTTTGTTGGTTTTCAATAGGTGTTAAGCTGAGATCATTCGATCATGTAAATAATGAAATTCGGAAATTTTCCATTGTTCCTATATTTAAAAATTAAACTTTTAAAGTTCTTTTGCACCTGAAACATCGCACTGTGTGTCACATACTTATTGGATATTAATCTATTTCTTTAAAAAATTTAATGCATTTCCAGAAGCTTTCAGAATGCTCAGGCCACCAAAGAACCTGTTAATACGTTGGACCTCTGCACACAAACTAACTGTGCATATAAAGTCAATGTTCATACTTCCTACTTTTTATCCTCCATCTGGGGATGAACTTAGATGATTCTTGGATAACTAAGAAGCGACTAGAAAGTCTGTATCAAACGTTCATGCAACAAATTTCTCATAGGCAGAAACATATAACAGTGAGAAGTAGAATGTCATGATACGCGTTTCATCTTATTTGAAGTTCGTCAGTTAAATTTACCTGGATTCCAGAGTTGATGTTCACTTACGGACTTGAACCCAGTCATGTTCACTTCTAACACCATCGCCTTATTCACTCAGCTACTGAGTCCAAATAGCCGCTTTGTTGTTTAATGGGGTGAGTTTTAACTAATAAATATTGGTTGTTTGAATTTTCGTATTGATGTTTAAAACTATAATTGACCCGTATCAGTCTTCATAAGACGTTCATTTACCATGTATCTATGATCCAAATGCATCGATTTCAAACTTTTGGAACCTTTAATTTTAGATCAATATTCAAATAACAAACTGTTTACACTAGTATATAATAAGTTTAATAATTAAATCAATAATTCATTCTATTGATTTTTCATGTAATATAAAAACTTGATCTCATCCTTTTTATAGTTAAAAGATACCCTAGCAATAATAATTACCATAATGCCATGTTATGTCATCTGTTATTAGGTGTGTACAAAATAATTGCGTCAAATAAAATTAAAAAAAACTAATCACATTAGGAGAGACGACAAATGTGAATCAATGGTTGAATTCATCAGTTGATTAAAACTAGACCACCATGGAAAACTTGGAAGCACTGGATGGCCGTTTAGTCTTACTATGGAATTCCTCAGCGGTGTGCATCCACGATCCCGCATCAAAAGGACTCTAACCCATGATCTCCGGTCTCAGGAGTGAACGTCCAGTGCTTCCAGGTTTTCCATAGTGGTCTAGCTTTAATTGACTCATGAATTCAACTATTAAATTACTACAATTTCCACAAAACTCCTCTCTGATAACAATCATAATGTGCTCACTAGTGACTGGCTCCAAGAGGTATTTCCTGGAGTTCTAGTGAGAAGCAGTGACCAGTGGATTTCAACCGTGTCTATTATGAGTCAGTTACTGACTGAAGACAATGGTGGACGGTAGCGCAATTTCGTGGATTGGTTAGATGCCAGCTCAGTGGTCTAGAGGTTAGGTGTTTACGCGCGAGACTTAAGGTCCTAGGTTCAAGTCTCACATGCAGTGTCGTGGATACGCACTGCTGAGGAGTCCCACAATAGGATGAAACGGCCATCCGGTGATTCCAGATTTTCCATGATGATCTAGGTTCAATTGAATCATGAATTCAATTATTAAATTATTGCGATCTCCACAAAACCATTGTTCTGAGAATGTAAATTAAAACAAACAGTTATAAACGAATCGATCAAACAAGCTAAACACTCACTGAATGCATGATTAAATGAATAACATCAAGAAATATCATTTTATGGACAAAGGTCAATTAGATTTACATTATATATATATATTCAATAAATTTATACACAACTTCAGTTACACCAGTACGAAGTGTTCAAACATTTAGTTATTTTATTAAAAACTATATTTTAGGTTATTTGTATTAATGATAATGATTACAATGTTAAAGAGCATATAATATGTATATGACACACTCATAATACTAGGTAATGTATATGTATTATTAGATACGTTTAACATCATGACTAGTACAACCTTGACACATTCAAGGTCAACCAAACACTGAAATGGAATGACCTAGAACAGTACATTCATTGTAAAGATGTTTACATTTCTAATATTCAGTACAAAGTAAAAATAAATAAACATGCATAAAGGTAATGTAATCATATGTACAATATATATATATATATATATATATATATATATATAGAAGTAGATGGTTGGTCTATTTTCGATAAAGCCCTACATTTATTGTTTGTCTTTTTCAAACAATAAAAACCTGGAAGCACTGGACGGCCGTTTCGTTTTATTGTGGGACTCCACAGCAGTGTGTATCCACGATCCCGTCTCGCGAGATTCCAACCCAGGACCTATCAGTCTCGCGCGTGAGCGCTTGACCTCCAGAACACTGAGCCGACCGGCATCCAATGGTGTTAATGTCTAACTTCAACCAATCCACGAAACTGCACCACCGTCCACCATTGTCTTCAGTGAATAACTGACTCACAACAGACCCAGTTGATCTCCACTGGTCACTGCTTCTCACTAGAACTTCAGGAAATATCTCTTGAAGCCGGTCGCGCGAGGCGGGGTCGTGGATGCCCACTGCTAAAGAGTCCCGCAATAAGACAAAACGGCCGTCCAGTGCTTCCAGGTTTTCTATGATGGTCTAGCTTTAATTGACTCATGATTTTAACTATAAAATTAATAAAATCTCCACAAAACCCCCGTTCTAATAACAAAGAATAGAAACTTTTTGTACTTTTTTTAAAGACACTTTATTAATTTTATTAATGTAGATTGGACATCTTTAATTAAAACTTATTCTCGATATATAATAGAAATTCTCATACAATTTAATTTAGCCTATAATAGTGAAGAAATACATCTCTTCGGATCATAACAAGTTTATCGATATCACTGTTATAGAGTTGATTAAGAAAACAAGAAGAAACAAATCGGTCAAACTGCATTCAAAGAAATAAAAATCAATGATATTGTTTTGCATTCATATTATGGAGGGAACAAATATGGAGTTCGGTTTATATTCATCCAAACGACTTCAGTTGAATCTGAAAAGTTTAAAAATTAGTCAATATGAAAGTTGATCAGTTACTTACTTACTTACTTACTAACTAACTAACTTACTTACTCCTATTGCTTCTAATGGAGCATAAGCTGTCGATCAGCATTCTCCAACCCACTGTATCCTGGGCCTTCCTTTCTAGTTCTACCCAGTTTTTGTTCATTTTTCTCATATCTGTCTCGATTTCTCTGAGTAATATGTTATTTGGTCTTTCTCTTTTCCTTTGGCTTTTGGATTCCAGGAGAGTGCTTGCCTTGTGATGCAGTTGGGTGATTTTATCAATGTGTGTCCTATCCACTTCTAGTACTTCTTCCTGATTTGTTCCTCCACTGGATGGAATCTGGTTTGTTGTCCCCCACAGTAGGTTGTTGCTGATAATGTCTGGCCAACGGATCAGAAGTATTTTGAGTAGAAGATTGTTATTGTACACTTGCATCTTCTGGATGATGGCCTTCGTAGTTCTCCAGGTTTCCGCCCAATAAAGTAGAACTGTGCTGACATTTGTATTGAAAATTCTGACTTTGGTGTTGGTTGACAATTACTTTGAGTCCCAGATGTCCTTCAATTTTAGATATGCTGCTCTTGCACTGCCGATTCGCACCTTCACATCTGCAGCAGATCTACCATGTTCATCAGTGATGCTGCCCAGATATGTAAAGGTCTCCACATCCTCCAAAGCTTCTCCGTCAAGTGTGATTCAATTGGTGCATATTGTGTTGTGGCGCACTGCTGAGGAGTCCCACGATGGGACGAAACGGCCGTCCAGTGCTTCCAGGTTTTCCATGATTGTCTAGCTTCAATTGACTCATGATTTCAATGATAAAAATATCGTAAAGTAAGTGTCTGGTGAATACACGTTAAAAATATAAATATTGATCTCCTAACAAAGTTGTGTCATTCTCACTCGTTTGTCTCCTAACACTAAGCTCTTGAATATGAGGATAAATTTGTTTAAAAAGAACAAAACTGAACAAATTAATGGTCCTTAGGTGCTCTGTTGGTTTAGGGCAAGTTATAATAATTTGTCCTTTATTTTAGATGAGCAAACATTTGGTGCTAACAGAAGCAAAATATTGATTATCTGATCATCTGAGAGATTAAAGTATTCACAACATATCATAGTATCTTAAGTTGTTAAATCGTTTACACACTAATTTCAAAGTTTAACATTATTTAACTGTGCAAAATACTCAGTGATAAAACTTTTAACCACAAATGTTATTACGCAATTAGTAAAGTTAAATTACGGCTAACATAAGAGAGTGATATAATCGATTGGAGTGGATAGTGGTCTGACTGAAATCAAAAACATAAACCATTCATTAATCAATTTGTTTTGCAAACTGATATGAGCTTTATGACCATTGGAAGCCTGAAAGCACTGAACAGCTGTTTCATTTTGGTATGTGACTCCTCAGTAGTGCGTATCCACAACCCTGGAACCTGGAATCGAATCCATGATCTTCGATACTCAGTTTTAGGGTTGTGGATGCTCATTGCTGAGGAGTCATATACCGAAATGAAACGGCCGTTTAGTACTCCCAGGTGTTTAATGAAATCCAACGATCTCCACAACTCTTTACTGACATTCCTTACTTGTAATTTATAATTTCAACATACAAAGCATTATTAACCTCAATCACTTTGACCCACTTTCACTGCAAATCTGTCGGGGAAGTTACATCCCAAGAAATCACTTTGTAAATGTCTCATTTTCGTAATTTTATTTTGAGAATTTGAACTTCTCATTTTCGCGCTAAAAGCGCCCACTTTACCCTCAGTGTGAATTTTCCTTAAATGTCATTTAATCGTCTACTCTTTTGTAATGTTTTCCAAGGACATTTTTTTGCTGTATATGTATGCATGCGTTGTGTGCTTGTTTGCTCATGATTCCGACTGTTTGTGGAATATACATTCTCCCTCTATTAATCAGGGCTGGGGGGGGTGGGATGGTTTAACTTGTTCTGTTGTTGTGTCGCTGCCTTTTGTTCCGTCCGCCGGTTTTAGGCCATATCGTAATCTCTTCAAACGTAACAAAAACATAATACTATTTTGTTTTTTTATTTTTGAGAACTACTGATATTTGTAATTTCATTAATACATAGCGAAAAAGAATTGTCCTCTTTCATTCTGAAATCGCCACCAAAAACTAGATTAAAATAGAATCCACCTATTACTTAGTTAAGTTACCTGATAGTGCACTTAATATAGCTATCTATTCAAGAGCAGTCAAACGTGTAGATATACATCGAAAAGGTGAATTCAGGTCACCTTTTCTTTGTTTGACTAGATATCATTGATCTATTAGAAAATGACAATATAAGATTAGGTGAGTAAAATGTCCTTAGCCATTCTGTCATGCAACACATCGCTAACCACTATCTTGTTGAATTTCAGTTATAGGGATAAATGTTTCTTACGAGTGGTCTGTATCTACAACTCATTTATCGCAGGATACATCTACTGTTTTAGGAAAGTTCTCTGATAATTTATTTCCATCTATGTGTTATTAATAAGATCCAACTCCTTACTTATGGTACTCTCTGAGTAGATATATTCTGCTTTGCTCATAAGAAATCTGAACGGATTTATTTTGTAGATTTGGAGTATGAAGATAACCATTCCTTTCTCAATCTTTAATAAAAATACAATATCTTGCGTTTTCAGCCATTTTTTCTCATCCATTTAGTGTCTGAGTGTTGGACATACGAGTATGATTTATGAACTCACCACTGTAGTGTATTTCAAATTTCCGGATAGGAAAAAACATTGAGTAATGGATGTCATAAATTTACGGAAAAGTATCCTATCCCATAAGTGAAAGCTTATAAAATTTTTACTAGCTCCATGACCAACAACCAAAGTAATTTTTGAATAAAAAGGGGTTCAATCATAAGATAGATTTAAATACGAAAATGGGCTCCAAAGGATTTTTATATGTTCCCAACCCTGTTAACCGTACTAAATATACAGTAGATTTAATCATAAGTATAAACTAAATCCTTCGACAGAATGTCCAGAATCAATGTGAAGTCTTAAAAAATCCATAGAATTATGCAAATACTTATTTTATATACACATATTTGGTAGTTTGTTTTAAATCATTCAGTCACTAAGCCACCGATTTAACTTTACTGAAATTTCGATTATCCCACTCCGTCCTAACCAAGGTTTTATAGCATAATATTTGCATGTTATGTAAGTAAACAAACAGCCCAAACTAGCTCATCCAAGTACTCACCCTCCCCCCAGAAAAACCACTGACATTACACTCTGTCTGACATGATTATGTACTCGTGTTCCCTGAAATCAAATATTTTCTTTTTACAGTTCAACAGAATATTATCCTAGCCTAACTTTATCAGTGGATCCATTTCATTTATCTTCTGACAGTTCCTTTCCACACATACACATACACGCACACTCAATCTATATCTTCCATGTTCATGTTTGTTGATATCAAATTTTCTTCAAAGATAAATATTTGTTATAACAGAGAAATACACTACAAGCAAAGATGGATAGTGGTTAGCATTTCGTCCTATTTGGGACTCGTCAGCTGAATGTACTTGCATATTGGAGTTGATGTTCACTCTGGGGCTCGAACCCAGTACCGTTCACTTCAAGCGCCATCGTGTTATCCACTTCGCTACAGAGTCCCGATAACCCATTGCTTGTGCTAGCCACTATCCATCACTGCTTGTAATCCTTGTGAATTGAGGCAATATCGAGGTAATACGCACAATATGCACATACACCAATTAGAAACTGACAGGTTGCAGTCCTAAAAATCAATGGGAATATTCAGACAAACAATACCAAGTGAATTCAGAGAAATACACTATTTTGATTACACTTTACTGTTACTTGTATTACTGATTTTAACAAATTAGTAGTAACTACTGATATTAAACAGTATGATTCAGAGGTAGGCGGATCTTGAAATGTATATCCAAACAAAAAACACAGTTGGAGGACAAATGAATCATATTTGATTTATGAATATAACTAATATATGTAGGCGTCAATTTTATCGTATTAGTTTATTAGTTACATTTTCAAAATTATAAAATACTTTTAAATGATTGGTTTAAATTTAAATTGAATGATGTGAATACACTTGTTGTTGTTTACTTGTATCTTCCCATTGCAATTGATCAGTCTCTTGTTGGTATATGAGCATCCTGTGTAGAATGCCTCGATATTACTTTAAATCGCAAGCATTATAAGCAATGATGGATAGTGGATAGCAGTGGAATCCAGGACGCACGTTTCGTACTATTTGGGACTCGTCAGCTGGATGAACATGCATCTCACGGTTGATGTTCACTAGTGGACTCGAACCCAGTACCTTACGCTTCAAACGCCATCGCGTTATCCACTGAGCTACTGAGTCCTGATAGCCACTTGCTTGTGCAATGGGGTGAATTTTAAATCCACATAGTATTGTTTGTTTGAATCTTCCCATTGATGATGTTTAGGACTGCAATTGACCAGTCTCTTATTGGCCATATGTGTATACTGTGCGTATTGCCTCGATATAGCCTTAATTCACAAGCATTATAAGCAGTGATGGATAGTGGCTAGCAGCGGAATCCCGAATGGTACAAAACGCGTGTCCTGGATTCCACAGCTAGCCACTATCCATCTTTGCTTAGATTGATGTGAATGTTTGAATTAATCATATTTATTTATTAGTAAAGTAATTTGTTTAAACTAAAATATTCAGTCATAATGAACACTTGGTTATAACTGACATCTTAAAACCGCCAATAAGAGAGAGTAAATTATCGATCGGACCAGTGACATACGAAACCTGTACGAGCGGTCTAGAGTACTTGTTGATCCTGTTGTCTGCCTAGCCCATCCAGTTAAGTCCAGAACACCAATAACAGCCTCTTCAATAAGAATCATTATATTTCAAACATACTGAGTTTATAAACCAATCAAATGGACCGTATCGTACCATAAAATAGAAAATAACATTCGTACAAGATTCGGCCAAATGTGGCTGTGAATAAGGGAGATAGTAAATAATAGACAGGGCATGATTTAAGAATGGTAAATAGTATGACAATAGTTCATAAGTCAAAATCAAGCTTATAATAAGGGGAACATGAATATGAATATTTCAGTTATTTAACAATTATACGATAGAAAATATATGCATAATATTGGTTCATAAATGGATCCCAAAGTTACAATTTCCTATTCTTATCGGGACATAACAAACTGAAGAAGAACTGATGCGATTCCATATAAAAAATGGAACAAGACTGTTGATAAAGATTGGTTCCACACTAGAACATCAATTCACAATAGATTTAACTACCGTATCATCACAAATTCTAAACCTTTATCAATGATATGACATTATACATAGTCTATCTAATTGCTCAATAGTTACATTTGCAAACATCAAACTGGGATTATTGAACACAAATTACTAAGCTACATATTTGCTTCTTCTTCGTGACCATTATATTTATACCTTTATTGATCATTGGTACAGTTTCTTCAAGTAAACGATAGTTTATAATTGATACATTAGTTTCCTATAGTTGTATATTTGTACTCTTTTCTTCCTATCAAAATATATATAGAATTTATACATAGTTCAAATAATCTAGCCTAATAATTATTTAAGAATCTTTAATCGGTAAATTCAACTGTCCTTAAAAGTAACGTTAGTTACTATTCACTAATTAATAAATTTAAATAACACTATAAATAATAATGCGAGGTTGTAAGATAAAACTAAGAAGACTATAGTATTTTCTCATCAGTGACTAACTTCGAGAGGTGATTCTCAGAGTTCTAGTGAGAAGCCATGACCAATGGAGCTGATCAATATCGGATAAGGGGCGGGGACAATGGAAGATGGTCGCGCACTAGTGTTGAAGTTAGATATTAACACCGTTAAATGCCGGCTCAGTGGTTTAAAGGTTATGCATTCGCTCGCGAGACCGGTCTTGGGTTCGAGTTCCGTGTGTGGGATCGTAGACGTGTACTGCTTAGGATTCCTATATTAAGATGAAACGGCCGTCTAATGCTTCCAAGTTTCTAATGGTTATTTAACTTGAATCGACTGGTGAATCCAACTATGAAAATACTACAATCTTCACAGATCCCCATATTGATGATGATTATTTGTATGATATCATAAATAAAAAGTTATATGAAATATCTAAGCAATCACTTCCCTTACTTCGTAATAACTGGTTCGATACATTGTGGTTGGGATCCATATGATTATCGTAACCAATGGTCAGAGACTTTAGCTAATATAACTCAAAATCTTTCACAATGAAGTAGAAGTATTCGCCCTCTGCCTTCCCTGAGATATTAGGTTCCCAAATTCCTTGTAAATTTTTCTATTATTATTTCACTGCCTTATAGTTTCTTCTCGAACTGTCTCTTCAATGATGAATCTTTTTCTATTATCATTAATACTGTTACTGCCTCTTTTACTCTGGGATTCGCTCTAATAATTTCATCTGTCTGTGCTAATAGGGTACGACAATTTGAACTGATATATACATATATCAGGTTTTACGTTACATTTAACTGGCTGACTGAATGGTTAACATTAAAAATGTGTTCTAGTTAGACAACCATTGGAAACCAAGAAACAATGGACAGTTGATTCGTACTGTTGTAGGATACTCGTTCATTAGTATGCATTCATGATCGTATGAAGAATCGATCCACAGGAACTTCAGGTCTCGTAATAATTGCTTAACCTTCAGATGTCTTAGTTGACAGTCAATAAGTTACATTTCTAACTAGCCTAATTACTTACATACTTCTTATTACGTAATGATTTTAATGTTTTGTAATTACTATTCAAGTCTATTTACCCACGTTTGACCTCCTATTTCCTATGTTTAACTATTGATAAGAGTTTTGTTATCGTAATTTAATATTCTTACTACTATCAGTACACCTGTCTTCCCACTATCAACTTGTACTTATACCTATTATGCTAAGTGACGTATTCTATTTCATTGTGATTATTAATTCATGTTTTAAACAAATGTAACCATATTTCTTTTTTAAAGACAAGCTAATGAGGTATATAAGAGGGAAAATCATCTAAAAGGTTCTGTTACAGCTCAAATTACAATTAAAAATCTTGAGAAGTTAGATAAAGGTATACAAGGGATTAATTATTTAGATTAAATAAAAACCAATAGACTTACAATTAGATACAAATTATTAATTAAACTATACCTCATGACAATACAAGTTGTGAAAACCGAGATGAATTCGAATACAAAATTATAGAGTTATTTGGTAAAATGTAAATACCATACGTTCAATAATTCATTTGCAAAATATTCATCAATTGTCTCAGACTTTGTTGTTCTTTCATTTCTATACCAATCACTCTCTGTTCCCGTTCTCTTCTTTTATTCGATCTTCTCAACCTTCTGCTGCTAGGTATTTCATTTTCGACTGGTGTTACATACTACTTATATCTGTTGAAATAAGTAACACACACCACAGAATAGATATCTTAGATAAGGAGCGAATTGACAGTATTCCGTGTAATCATTAGAAAAAAATTGAACACTTTTGAACATAGAGTGCTAGCTTTTTGGAGGTCAATTTGCATTTACGAATAAAATGCTTAATGTATAAGTTTCGATGTGTTGAATGTTTAAATCTCAATTCGCTGACATAAATTTAGAACTATTATTACGCATGGCAACAAGCGAAAAGAACTGTAGTTGGTCGCATTCATCTTACTGCAAATGAAACAATGAATAAACAAATATTTATCTAAGTAACAAAATTTTAAAAGCCAATATTTAGAATTTTTGTGGTTATAGGCTCTCTCGTGTAGTAGCTAGGTTAATTCAGATCTTGATGAACGGTACCAACTAATCTCTGTCTCGGAGGGCGATGATATTCAGAAGAAAACGTTGAAAGATAATATGTATATCTGATGGATATCTCTGCAAGGCTTTGACCAATAATTCATGACCAATGACATTGGAATATATATATACGTATAAGCACCGGACTTGAGCCAAAAAATTGGAAATAAAGGTATGATTCTTTGTTCGAGAAAAGACACTGAAGGCTTTTTTCTCAGTTCAAATGAGACTGTATTTACTTATTGAATAATAGCCATGATAAACTTTTTTTATTATTCTAAACAAAGATAGATAGTGGCTAGCAGTGGAAAATAGAGCGCGCGTTTCGTCCTATTTGGGACTGGTCAGCTGGATGTACCTGCATCTCAGAGTTGATGTCCTAAACATCAGTTGGCAGATTCAAGCAAACAATATCAAGCAAACTTGTTTTTATTATTGCTTTTGTAAAGGAAACAGTTTATTTAAGAAGAGAGAACTGTTTTCTGACCATTTCCATTTACCACACAATATGTATGTAAGCAATTAATTACAATGATAGAACTAACAAAAATTACTAATTAAAATATTTGAAAAAGCTTTGATTAATGAGTAATTATTTTCATGTAGGTTGAATGATGATGATGACCATTTGGGCAAAGGTTCTAACTAATGTCATATGGCACACAGAAGTTAATATCTAAATTAAACTTTGAACATTGAATGAAGTAAAAACTGTACGTACTCAACTTTAGCAGTTAATACAACTATTCTTTTGAATATGTATTAAATAAAATTGAAAAACCATCTGTATAAAATATTAATACAACATCAGTCATATTGTGGTGTATGCTACTTATGTCGACAGATAAAAGTAGTATGTAACAGCGGTAGGAAGTAGGAAACCTGAAAGTGGGGAGCTATAAAGGTTGACTTGAAGAAAATAGAAACAAAACTAGAAAGAAATTGTGAATCGAAAGAATCCTCCAGAATATGAAAGACAAATGATGAAAATTTGCGAAGGAAGTATTCCATGTATGGTTTTTATATTTTATCCAGAATCTCTGTTATTTGGCATTAAAAAACATTGGTTTCTCCCACATTATGTGGTCTCGTTAATTACATTTATAAAAAAAACAATATATATATATATAATTGATTGAATGAGGAAATGCGTAAACACTATTGCTCTATGTGATTTTAGTAAGTTGATATTTAATGTACAACTGAGAAAATACGACCGTAGTATTCAATTCACCAACATAAATAAACAATCAATCCTGAACGTTGTAAAGTATATGTTGATTGAATAACAAGTATAAATTTGAACATCATTGTGACTTGACAACTTCAGAGAGTCGATTGCTGTTAGATACTATTGGGGAGATCCAGAAAATTCGTCAAAAAAGGATCTGAAAACAGTGAGAAGCATCTCATCCAATCAGCATTCAATAGAAGTTTTGCCGGACACATCTAGAAAGTGAAAAGTCACATGTCGAGTTTCTGATTGGATGATTACCTCCTATACTGCCACTACGTTTAGTAGCATTCCAGAATTTCCCTGAAACCTAAGGCTATCTAAAATACTATAAATACCCTAGATTTTCTGTACACGAACGAACCTTGGAGTAAAGCGTTTCTTCCATATTCCGCACCTTTTCTCTCGCATTCAAGTCGTTGTTCAGATTTAGACTAGGGGTTACTAGAAGAGCTTACGAACCGAATCTAGCGTTCAATTAGAAGACTTATCAGATACTGACGTGAGCAAGACATGATAGGGATGTAATTTAGAAGACAATTCTACTATGGATTATCATACAGTTTCTATTTTTTATTTACTAAATATTTTGTTCATAGTACTTTTATATAGTTCTTATTACAAGCTTTTATTTTTCTCATTAACTCTTGAAATAAGCTTTACTGTTTATAAATTAGAGTTATGTAATTATCTACCATTTTTTCAATTTTGTATTTTATGCAACGTAGTTATGTACAAAAATTGTGATTCCTTATTTATGGTCAGTTGTGTTCTTGTCACTGGTCTATATTATCATGTTAGTTTTAGTCATAACATAAGCAAAGTAAATAGTCTGACATTCCTCGTGTCCTCGTTAACACAGGCTAGGAGCAAAAAGATGTGGAGGGGACTGAATAGCCTCACCATACTCAATCAACATGATTGGCGGTTCTATAGCTGTTGAATTCATAACAAATGTCTCATGTTCTCGTTCAATTGTTTGTTCGAATCTTCCTATTGGCCTTGAGGATTCCAATTGACCAGTCTCTTCGAGGATATCAAATTTTGTATTGAAAAAGAAGCTGTATTAATCGTATTAATAGTATTAATCGTTTTCTTGTAAAACAGCTTTCCCATCTAAAGATGTTTAGATTTATAGATTAAACAATAAATTGGTTAGTCAAGTAATCAAACTCTAACCATTTCTTGATCATACTCACCCTTGTACGTTAGTCAGTCAAAATTAAGATGCTGGCACTAATCTGCTGTTTTCAAATAAGTCTCTGTGTTTATGCGTTTTACTAATAAACTGTTTTGTTAGTGAGTTGGTTGTTATGTGTTTTTGGCCTTTTCCATTAAGCTCTTTCCTTTTTTCAAGTTAAAAGAATACACTTTGTAAGTTTTATCTTACGCATAATAGAACTTCTCATTTGATCTTTGATTCTATACTACCTAAAAAATTTAATTATTCTACTAAAGACCAACAGGAATTATACATTTAAGGGAAAAACGATTCTTTCTCAATCTTCTCTAGCCCAACAACCTCACTTGACTAGATGCTATTGCGAATAAGAACAAACTAGAGATTAAACGTTTATTTAAAGTTAGTCACCATAACAAATATACAAAAGCCAGCAAAACCAACCATTGGGATTCCCACTCATATGCTAACTATTCGGTAATAAGATCAACTAGCATGTTAAATTCATGACAACACTGAACATGAAAGAAAAATCGGCTTAATGTATACAAACCTAGTAATCAATCTTGTTAGATAGAGGTCATTAATGGTGAAATCGAAACTAAGAAGACTGTCCTGTTGTAAATATTTTATTTACTATAGTTTATCCCCTGTTTAGAAAATAGTAAACATATAATTCAATGGTTAATTATATTACTCAGTCAACCTCGCCTCACGAGATTCGAACCCAGGACCTACCAGTCTCGCTCCAGAACAGTTCATTTAAATTTAATGATTGATCAAAAACATCCAATTTATTATTAGTGGTATTCTGAATATCATTGGTATTGGTTATTTGAATATTCCAATTGATGTTTAAGACTAAGATTGATCAGTCTCTTCGGGCATATATGCATCATGTGCAGATTTTCTCGATATTAAAATAAGTCACAATCATTATCAGCAGTAATAGATGATGACTAACAGTGGAATTCAGAACCCGCTTTTCGTCAGTGACTATCTGGACTTGGTAGCTAAGTGAATAATACTATGGAATTTGAAGCAAACGGTACTGGATTTGAGTCCCGGAATGAACATTAACTCAGGGATACAGTTACATTCAACCGACGAGTCTCAAATTGGATGAAACATCAGACCTGAATTCCACTGCTGGCCACCATCCATCTCTTTTTATATTCTAAATGTCGTCTAATTAGTGGTTGGTATATAAATCAATTTGTTTCTATAATCTTGTTTCGTTCCTTCAGTTGACATAGAGGTCTCGTTCTGTTGTAATAATTAGCAGGTAGTTCTTCCACAGTTATAGCAAACAATCATCCGAATTCGGTATTTAGCTCAAGTCACAACTGCATGATAAATCAGTCTTGTTTCAAGTTATTGTATCTACATTATAAGCTTTTACTTGACTCATGAACTATTGTTACATTGTTTTACTGCTCATAAATTTCTGTTCATTACTTCACTACTTGTTACTCACTTTTGTAGTGCACATGATCTCGATATACATAAATTTTGATTTCCTATTTATCATATATTTCGATCTTGTAATTGATGTATATAATCATGTGAGTTTCGAGTCATAGATAACTTGCCGTCTTCGTGTACTGATTATGCATTGACGGTAGGCAAAATGAGTTGTATGAAACAATTCTCATCAGGGTATCAATGCATACTGTTGACTGTCATTTGTGTTATTGATTTAAGTGAAGGTTTTTGATCGGATTGACGTAAAGTGCATTAGTCATTAGTGAACGTTATAACCTAGAGATTCGGTTAAATAAATATAAAAAACCAGAAAATCATAACAAATAAAATCGATTGCTAACTGATCTCTTCATTCAATACTGAATTTCATCGCTTTTCTTATGACTTACTATGTTGATGGAAAGATCAAAATTTATTTGTTTTCATCGGGTGATTGATTCCTAACGAAATTTATGTCTAGATAAATGAAAAAAAAACGCATCAATAAGTGAGAAATAAGTTACTTGTTGAGATGATTAACGTATGTGAACAAAAAACAACTTACAGTTGTGTTTCTTAAAACAACTTAAAGGTGTAAGCAAAGATGGATTGTAACTAGCAGTGGAATCCAGGACGCGCGTCTTGTACTATTTGGGACTCCTCAGCTGGATGTACCTGCATCTCAGAGTTGATGTTCACTCTGGGACTCGAACCCAGTGCCGTTCCCTTTAAACGCCATCGCGTTATCCACTCGGCCACTGAGTCCTGATAGCCACTTGCTTGTGCAATGGGGCGAAGTTTAAATTCACATAGTATTGTTTGTTTGAATCTTCCCATTGATGATGTTTAGGACTGCAACTGGTCAGTCTCTAATTGGCATATGTGCATACTGTGCGTATTGCCTCGATATAGTCTAAATTCAAGCATTGTAAGGAAAGATGGATAGTGGCTAGCAGTGGAATCCAGGATGCGCGTTTCGTCCTATTTGTGAATTTAGGCTATATCGAGGCAATACGCACAGTATGCACATATGCCAATTAGAGACTGACCACTTGCAGTCCTAAACATCAATGGGAAGATCCAAACAAATAATACTAAGTGAATTTAAACTTAAAGGTTTGTTTTTTGTTTCCAGGACAAGAAAACATTTCGTCACGTAATCTTTAAATATTATGCATCGTTAGGTACCTGTCGTGCATAAATTTTGAATAATAGTAGGCATTAATAATTGATTATTCAGATTATTGGAACAGTTCATTAAAAATCAAAAATAATCTAATTAATTATTTGAAAATAAAAGTTCAAAAGATTAAAAACAGAAAAATACTGTTGGGATTCCCTATAAAGTCGCATTGAAAATGTTTTATTGCTGTCTAAGTCATTAATAATGCTGGAAGTGAATAGGACATATATTAAGGAAATTATCAAACTGCATCACGAGGTAAGCGCTAACTTGGAATCTTGAAGGGAAACAGAAAGAAGGAAGGCTGAAGAACACACTGCGTCGAGAAGTGGGAGCACACATGAAAAGGATGAATAGCAACTGAAAAGGACTGCCCAGGACAGAGTTTGATGGAGAGTACTGGTGGGCGTCCTATGACCCTTGATGAGGGGTAACAGGTGTAAGTCATCGACAATAAATCTGTTAGCTCCACTAATGTATTCACCGTTTGATCCATGAATTGGAAAGAATTTTTCAGTCCGTAAACCTTCTGTTGAAATAAGTGAAAATTAAATGAGTGATTGAAAGAGCCATTTTTGCTTAGATTTATCACTCTAGTGATTATATATTTAAAAGGCAAGATTAGAAATTACTACAATTTGTAAACCCTGATAAGTACATAATCGATATATATTTTGATATAAAGTTAGCTTGAATTTAATTGTTCAAACTAATCGATGAAGATCGATATAACAAGGTCAAGAGGCATATATCCAAACTGGATGTTGACTTTCGACAGTGTTAATTAACATTGAAGTATGTTAATAAGTTATGCAACAGTATTATGACAATTGTCTGGAGTTTATGTTAAATAACTTTTAACTGTATTTTAATGATTTGGTGACAACTGGGATGTTCAAAGCCGTTTTATCAAGACTACAAATAATTTCAGTAAGGAAAAATATAATTACTGATTCACAACACGGAGGACCATGATTCAAAACTCCCGGTACACGACCCCAACCAGCCACTCGAGTGGGAATTTTTTGTTCGCTAACTGAGTACAGAAATATACCGCTTTTAGAAATTAAACGACATTTTTCTACCAATGGTATGTCTCTTTTCTTAGAAAAGAAAGCCATATCTTAGCCAATCGTATGCGCTAAACATTGAGACGATGTATGATCGGCCCACCGTATCACCTTTCCGTACGGAAAAAGGTTTGGGTTTTTGGATTCAACTGTATGAACTAAGGTTGAAGTCAATCATTGTGTAGTAACAACAATGGTCGTTGAGGTGTTTACGTATTAAAAGAGAAAGTAACTAATCAGAGAAAATAAAAATCATAGTGATAACCGTGAAGTATTTCAAAAATCCTTAATAATATCCTGATGAATTAGTTGTAGAGATTGATTTAATCAATATTGAAAGGACATCTAGAGATAGTGAAGATGAAGATAAGTCAACTATTTTGTCAGTATTTTGACGAATCATTAAAGCATACTGGAATAATAGTACAAAGATCTTCATATACGAAAGCGCCAATATGGTTGAATGATTTGGATAGTGTTTAATATTAAAAAGTTCGGAATGACATCTCTCATTTATTTACGAATATTTAAGGTGGCAGCAAATGTAACAACTGATAGATTTCTTCAGTACATTTGCTAGACTCAAATAACCGGATATGGTAATGCTAAAGTCATGACCAATAACTTAAGCTGAATTATAAATATTCCCACATTGTCATTCGCACTCGACCTCTCAATCAGTTCATTAATATGGTACAAATATTTCACTAGAATAGGCTTAATGTATGAAATATAAAATAATCTTACTTAAAACTGTGACGTAAATCGATCCTAAGTGATCACAGCTGTCATGACTTTTTCTTGGTTTTGATTGGTTAAATCTCAACCAATCACATAATGATTAGCACAATATAATTTGTTGATTATGTAATCAACTTGGCTTTTTCTAAATATTCTATTTATAACAGGCAAGAATTAATAATTCGCCTACCATTTAGGAGCGACAATCAGATACTTGAACCAAAGTCAAACGATACATTTTTTCTGTTGTAGGGAGTTTTGGGGAGATAGCTAATTTGCAAACGATACTCTCCACAGATTGACGTCGGTTTGGGTAACATTCACAATGGACACTAAACTAGTATCCTAATCGTTATGGGCTCACCGCATAATTTAGAGGTCTTAGGTCGGATATCAGGCTCGGTAGTGAAGAAGCACTGCTGAGAAGCTCATATTAGAGCGAAATAGTTGTCCAATGCTTCTTTCAATGCTACTTTCAACATTTCCCAAATTGAGGTCATTTTATGAAGAATATCACCTAAAGATATTGTTTTCTATTAATAATGAAAAATTTTGACTGATGAATCTGAAATAAGATAAAGCGAGCTTACTGAATTTACGTAAACTTTTTCTATTGAAATGGAGTATTTCAAAGTGGTACATATCATTAAATAACTGCAAATTTTTCAATGTTCAATAAGACTCTCGTATCCAGAAGTTTTAAACATTTTTCTGTTGGTGAATAATTTTGATCAAAGATTTCATTCCAAGCGTCTTTAGTCTTCCACAACTAACTACTATGAATATGTCAGTGAATTGCAGCCTAAAATGCCAGGTAATGAAAATTAGAACTTGAAATGAATTTTCTGATGAAAGTTACACTCTGGTATTCTGCATTTACCCACTAAATAAATGGAAAAGTGTATAGAACTGCTTCAAACAGAAAATTCACTTCTCACTTCAAAGTTTACTGACAACTCTAATGTTGTATCCCGAAGAGAATTGTGTATGGTAACTTTTGAGGACTATTTATGGACCAATGTAATATGTATATTTCCTATTGTATAATTTTTAAGTAACTAACCTAATCATATTCGTGTTCCTCTTATCATTAGCTGTATTTTGACATTTGAACTATTATTATACGATTCTTGAGTTATCATCAGTTTATTGATTACTTTCCCCCCATTCACAGCCACATTTGGCTAAATATTGTACAAATGTTATTTTCTATTTTATGGTTTGATGTGGTCTGTTTGGTTGGTATATAAACCCAGTATGTTTGTGAATAATGATTGATACCACAGAGGCTGTTATTGGTTTTCTGGACTTAATTGGCCGGGCTTGGCAGAAGCAGGACAAGTTAGCACTCTAGACTGCTCGTACGGTTTCGTGTGTTACTGTTCCGATCGATAATTCGCTGCTCTCTGATTGGCGGTCTTATCACGTCACACATTAACTAGGCATCGACTCGGCCACAAGATATAACATTTAGTCTATTAAATTGACCACAATATCATTCAAGTGTTTATGAATTCTATATTTAACTGTAATTCAGATAAGATCTTTCACATACAACTCATATTTCAGTGATTACTCTATAATTATAATTATAAAGCATTATTCCTGTTAATCTGCTGCATTCTCAATTAGTTCAAATCCACCTTTAAAGAAACCAGGACATTCATTCAACCTTTAAAAAAAATTAATTACCAAAAATAGCTGTGAAATAAACTAATTTAGGTCAGGTATTCAATTTGAATAATATAATAACATTATAATGCTTAGCTGTTTTTCATTGAACAATCATGATATCTTTAAAATTAAACACTAACTAGACTTAGATTTTGACAAGAAATGAGATCTTTAGCGTATGTTTCCATATCCCAGTATTCGTTTGTATACACTGAACTCGTGTTCAATATCTTTCTTTCTCTTCAAACGTCAAGATGTAAACCTATTAAGTTACAGAGTCTGTACAGTTACTAACTTGTTTAAAGGGGTATAGATTTCTGCATGGATATAACTTAATTTACATTTATTTTTAATTCAAAAATTTAAAATGATTTTTCAGTGCAAAAAATCGAATTACATACCATGCATCTATGATGGAATTAGTAAGAGGATATTTACTTTATTACAGATCACATCGAATCTCAAACTATCTCCATTTCATACTGAAATTGAACGCTTAATTGGCAGATATAATCTATTTACATTAAATCATATAAGAAAATAAGAAATTGAGAGTGAGTTATCAATAGGATAGTTAGAATGGTTATTTATTAGTTGGTAAGCTGGATTAAAGTGAAGTCAATAACTCCATTTCGTTAAAACGAGATAGGAAACTTTCAATGTTTGTTTTTTATTTTAAAAAAGATCATAATACTGATGGTTACATGACCTTCTCAACAGTGAATAGTTAAGGTTCTAATCATTGATGAATAAGCTAAGGTCAAGACGACTGTTAGTTAGTTTTTTCGCAAATGATTGTTGTTGAGTATCACGGTTTGCCCACATACATTATATATGTATATGCCAGGTGGTGCTAATATTTAGTTTAGGTTAGTAAATAGTGGTTCTAATAGTAGTCAAGAGTGTTTGGTGAAGCTAGATCATATTCTCCCATTCTCAATCCTACTCGAAATCTCCACCCAATGTTTCTCATATTCGTGAAAGCAAGGTGGCAAAGTATTACACTTTAACTGATGTCAGTTCGTGTTGAAAACACTGACTGTAATTAGTAAACCCAACTCAGAAATCCAACCTTCCTACATTATAATTGATGTCAGTTGGTGACGAAAACACTGTATAGAGTGACAACCCCAAATCACAACATGAACCCGATTCCTGATATATATTTATGTATGCAAACGTGACGTTTTCATTTCACTACAAGTGATAATTTGACATGTGAGGGTTGATTACTCAAATCAAAGTTATTATTGCATTGATATTTCATTGGTTTGTATTGTTAATTGTTTTATAACTAATCAATGTTTCCTTACTGAATGAAAAATTGTCCAATTTTTTGTCAGTATAGTACACTTTTACCATTGTCCTTTAAAGAAAGAACTAACATGTAATGATAAAGGATTCCATAACAGAAGCTCTCCATTGCAAAATTACAGTAAGTGAAATATTTATTTTCGAGTAAAAGAGTTTGTTCGTGTTTCCAATGTCGATCTGTCGAACAGTTATTTGAAAGTTTGAAGTTTCCCTCTGCTTATATCCAGAATGGAAATTAACCAGTTTATATTGTCATAAGTTCATCCTAAGTATACTGTCTCAATATTATCGTTTAGTCATGATTTTTAGTAAAGTTTTATTGTGGCTAGCACTGGAAACCAGGATGTGAATTTTCATTTCATTTAGGATTACTTAGCTGGCTATAATTTTATTCGTGTTGATGTAGACAGAGAGATTCGAACCTTCTGTTAGGCACTGGATTCATATTTCTATATTGGGCAATATGTCTCGAAATCGGTGGAAATAACGCGAATACATTCACTTTTCATTTTTATTTGGATTTTGAGTTTCAGTATTAGTTTGCACATATCATTTCACTCCATCTTCTCGAAGCATATTTTCATTGTTTATCCTTTCTCAATTTCCGTTGCTATTATAATTATTTTGCTACTCATCTTACTAGATTTATCTTATCGTGCCGATGTAGTATGTGAACTTATGACCATTCACATTTGTCTCAGGGTATACATTAATTATAAGTGAATAATTGACTTACTGGGTTATATTACTATTGGAATTTATTATTCAGGGTTCTGTGATTTAAATAATAAAAGTACTAACAATAACTCATCTAGCTCTCCATTATTCAGATTGGAGGGTTGTGGACATTGAAATTCTCTTCAGTTCATAGATTACGTGACTTATATAGTCAAAGAGTTAAATAATTTATTGCTAGTAGGGTTCTAAATTATTGATTAGAGTAAGAAACAGTTAGTTCGAATCAATATAGAGACTGTTTGAGTTCCAGCCGAAATTTAAAATATGATGACAGCTAGCTTGTACTGCATTAAGAGTTACGTAAAACGTTTCCATATTTAGTTTTGTAGACGTTTTAAATTAATAAACAGGAATACAAAAATACAGTGAATATGACATGATGTGAAAAAACATTTGACTCTAATAAAGATTGTAACTGAAACGGTTATTACTCGTTAACCGTTCTTGATTTGATCCAGTTATTAGTTAAGGATGTTTTTGTGACTTCTTAATGTCCATTATGACCTAACAGATTCAGAAAACTAACTATGCCTTTTTGGAATGCTTTCGCTTTTCCATAACAAATTATTCGTTTGTGTATTCTATGTTCTGACTGATTAATGACGCGAAAAAAGTTTATCAAGGTCATTATTTTGTGGTCACTCAAGGTTAATTACATTAAAACTACCCAAAAGCTGGGACTTGGATCTCAACAAGTCCTTATTTTGAAATCTATTTTCACTTAACCGATCTTGAGCTACAGGTTAATATCATTGGCCATTAAACACAATTAACATGTGATTCAAAGTACAACCCACAAACTTGCAATCAGTCAATAAATAACACTGCACTATAATTATTATTTTGTGTTCACTCATATAGGCAATCGGTGATGTAACTGCTTGGATCGGCGAATACTCCATCCATTAGATAATTTCAAGAGAATTCTAGAAAATGGCAAATTGTCACGACGAGACAGATGCTAGAGTGTTTTCTAGAAGTTTCTAGAATCCAATAAGTACTCTAACTGTTCACATGAGAACTAACCTTTGAAGTAAAGCTTCTTCTCGTACTTTACGCCTTTTATCTTTCATACAGTGTTTCAGTATCGGAGATTTCAGGAAACTAGTAAACGATTAGAAAGTCAGTATATTAAATGTTGAATTATTAAACGTGTCAATGGAAATCAGGACAGTAAACTTCACTCTGGTTTATATTTCAACAATGAATTTTCCTCATTCACATTATGTCGTAATTCTTTTCATACTTTAAAACAATCAAAAATTAAGAATTGAAAAGAGGAAATAGGAAATACATAAGTATCACTGTTCAATGAGTATGAACCTAATTAGCAAACAAAAAAAGTTTTTCACATATACAGTATAAGTTAAGCTGAACAATGGTAGTAACTCACGACAAAAGGTACAACGTAGAGAGAAAAAATATTTGGTGAAAAGTATGCAACCTATTACTGATAGTAATAGTAGTAGTAACAAAAATAGTAAAATGATAATAATAATAATAATAATAATAATAATAGTAATCAGCTCCTTAATCTTTGGTTCATCATTGGAAAATACATATACATATATATTGAAAGCAGTAAAGTATATGACCATTTAAGTCCGATGTACAAATTACTGTAAGGCAAAATAATGATGAAATCGTACACAGGCGCACACATAGATAAAAAAAACAGGAAATGAAAAAAAAGTTTTCTGATTAGCAAAAAGAAGGAAAAAGACGAAACAATGAAAGTCTTTTCTAGGATCCATATGAGTTGATTTCACAAATGGAAGTTTGATTATAAAATGAATAGTTAACGATATTGTTTTCATGGATTTGAAGATACACACAAGAAAACAGATATCTACATACATATGGAGTTGTTTTCTTTGATGCAATCCCCGTAAGAAAAGACACTGAACAAGAACAAGAATCAAGGGTACATATTGGCGAACTGTATACATCATTGAATGGATTGATGAATTCTTCTGGTTAAAACAAATGATAAATAATATTATATCTGAATAATCTGTAATACACAACATAATACCAATATGGTATACAAATGTATGCCTAATTAGCAAATAAAAATAGGAGAATAGTTCAACAGATGATTCCAGAAATGTAACTCTTAGATAATCAAATATGTATATATACAAATTGATTTTGTTAGTATATTATTTGACTTGTTTTTATTTTATTTTAATGGAACTGGGGAATTATGTCGCCGTAAATGTTTACTAAGATGATCACTACGGGTAAATCGTCGTGGACAACGTTGACAAATAAAATTACGTTCACCTGTATGAGCTCTACGGTGACGGGATAATTCATCTGAACGAGCAAATTTTCGATTACAATGATTCCAATCACAAATATAAGGTTTTTCCCCTGGGGAAGATTAAATAAAGGAAGGGGAAAAGTGTACTATACTGACAAAAAATTGGACAATTTTTCATTCAGTAAGGAAACATTGATTAGTTATAAAACAATTAACAATATAAACCAATGAAATATCAATGCAATAATAACTTTGATTTGAGTAATCAACCCTCACATGTCAAATTATCACTTGTAGTGAAATGAAAACGTCACGTTTGCATACATAAATATATATCAGGGATCGGGTTCATGTTGTGATTTGGGGTTGTCACTCTATACGGTGTTTTCGTCACCAACTGACATCAATTATAATGTAGGAAGGTTGGATTTCTGAGTTGGGTTTACTAATTACAGTCAGTGTTTTCAACACGAACTGACATCAGTTAAAGTGTAATACTTTGCCACCTTCGTTTCACGAATATGAGAAACATTGGGTGGAGATTTCGAGTAGGATTGAGAATGGGAGAATATGATCTAGCTTCACCAAACACTCTTGACTATGTATTGAATTACATCAAGTACTTCAACATACAATCTGTCTTAGGAGGAGGTTTACTTTGTTGCTTATCTTAAGCACCATCATAAATTCATTTTTCAGTTGCGTAATGCGTTTATCAACCAAATATTGCAAATTATCACTTTGTAAATAATAACACACGTTATTTATAACTTCACTTTAAATTTTGTACAAATTACATGAGGTGTTACCTTGACTCTGATTTGTTGGCTCAAGGTTGTCGGTATATATTATACTTTGACTGAAGGAAGGATGACAAAAATTTAAATTTATTAACACCATGCATTCTTTGAATTATAAATGTTGTTGATTTTTGGGGCTTACTATACAGATCGTAGGTCGAAATAAATTTTATGAAACAAATTGAAAGTTAGCGACATTACGCAATCAATTAAATTCAATGTCCTAGATGACTTGTTTATCCCGGTTTACTCACACTGAGAATTATAGGTTTGAGGAGGGCAGTGTAAGTTTACTGGAACTATGAACATTCATAATTAAACCGATAAATTGACTAGCTTTATAGCTAATTGGCCATTGAATAGTGCCCGTTTCATTTTTGTCAAACAAAACTCTATCGATTAAGTTGAAATGTGAACACGACTTCGAGTTAATTGACACTACGTAAACAATTCAAGCTGTCTAGCTTCAGACTGAGATGCTGTGTGATACGGGATTGAGTTATTTATGGAGCGTCAGATCTATTAAAGATTGCAAATACGCCTTGTTGACGAATGACAGCTATCAAGAAAACTAGATCCAGGGTTTTCTATCAACTACCTTCAATCACCTAATGAGTCTTGTTCCACACATTACTTTTAAATTCAGTCTTAATGACCTACTGTGATACTCTTAACGTAGTGATTTATTAGTATGTATATTCATCACATAGACTTTCTATTAGTTCTAATGAGATATTACTTGTAGAGTCAAATAAGTCTATAATGATGAGGTTATTCACTGATAACGTAAGATGATAACTGGATTTATATCGTGGATCGACTGAATTTAGGAAAAGTGAATACAAATTTTCTACTCACGGACTTTATAGTATTAAGCTTGCAACCAAAATAGAATGTTAGTAAGTGTGAAAATAGGACGAGACCGATATTCTGTCTTTTTTGTTACGATAACGCTAACTGATATCTTCTTACGAGCTTCCATTTGCACCATTGATTATAGCTATATCACCTTATGTTCTCAAGTTATTGTAAATGAATTAAAAGCTTGTTGTTTAGAATTTGAACCTTAAAACATTCCAGTTGGTTACATGTAATTTCTTATTTATGTATGGTGAGTCTTGATCATTTAATTCATGTATATGATCATGTGAGTTTTTGAGTCAATGTGCAGAGTAAAGTGGCTGGTTTTCCTAGTGTTCTAGTTTGACAGGCTG
The DNA here is from genome assembly GCF_000237925.1 of Schistosoma mansoni. Classification (NCBI taxonomy): domain Eukaryota; kingdom Metazoa; phylum Platyhelminthes; class Trematoda; order Strigeidida; family Schistosomatidae; genus Schistosoma; species Schistosoma mansoni. The sequence continues at coordinate 9,593,206 of NC_031500.1, read as the reverse complement.
TAGAAGGAGACAGACGGATTCATCATGAGTCACTACTAAACATTACGATATCAATTTAGAGAAACAAAACATTAATATCATTTGTTCAGGTACAACTGACCCTAGGTACATATAAGTTTTTCATTTTATTAATAAACCTGTGGAAAATTAATGTTTTAAACCTGAATATCAACAGTATGTAAAATTGATTAGATTTTTGAAAAGTCTCCTACCTGTATGAACACGGATATGAGCTTTGAGATGAGAACTTTTGAAATAAGCTTTTGTGCAACCATCAAAGTTGCATCGATGAGATTTCACTCTTCCTAAGCCATTATTATGATTGTTATTGTTATCAATATCAATAGGATTACTATTATTACTATCCACTGGAATAGTGAGATTGGCAATGATTGCATTATTAGTATTAGTAATGTGTGGTGTCATCATAGTACAATATGAAACAGTTGAACAGTTCACATTTGAAAATACCAAATCAGTTGGTGTATCTTGTAATTTGATGCTTGATGTATCTTTAATTACAGTTGGAGTGAAATTTTGACAATTTTGGTACACATTAGTACAACATTGTTCATTACATGATGGGCTAGAAATAACTGATAAATAACTGTCACGGTTTCTCTAAAATACAAAGAAAAAATTGTTTTTTTTGACGATTTCATGAACAAGGGGTTTTCTGTGGAGATTTTTAGTAATTTTTATATATAGTTGAAATCATGAGTCAATTGAAGCTAGACCACCGTGGAAAACCTAGAAGCACTGGATGGCTCTCTCGTCCTATTTTGGGACTCCTCAGAAGTGCGCATCCACGATCCCACCTCGCGAGATTCCAACCCAGGACAGGACCTATCAGTTTAGCGCCAGAGCATTTGACTGATAAACTACTGAGCCGACCGGCATCCAACGGTGTTAATGTCTAACTTCAACCAATCCACGAAGTTGAGCAACCATTTCATCAATGTCTTCAGTGAGTTGATATCTCCCAACAGACCTGGTTGAACTCCACTGGTTACTGCTTCTCACTAGAACTCCAGGAAATACCTCATGGAGCCAGTCACTAGTGAGCATAGGACAAGGGGGTTGAACGAAAGCGCCGTCCAGTGTTTCCAGGTTTTCCGCGGTGGTCTAGCTTCAACTGACTCATGACTTCATGAACAATTGAAAATTATCAGTAATACTGATCAGGTTAAGAGATATTTACAGTTGTTTGAGAAACTTTAAAAAAATGCTTTAAGTTAATTATAACAAATAGAGTGTTTTAAAACTTCATAAACAATTGAAAACAGATCCCTTCGCTGAACTTCGTGTTTTTAATTTTTAATGTTTGAATGGGAATTATATATCAATCGAAGAAATGAAAGGACCAAATGACGATGAAGGAACTCGATGGGTTCTTACGTCACACCGTCAAGCTTGCGTTAGTGAAATGTGAGATCAAATTTTTCGAAAGCTGTATCGAAAGTAATGATTATCTTAATGATCCCCAACTGGTGCCTGTATGTAAAGAACGTACAACCTAAACAATTTTTGGACTGTATCTTAAATAATATAAATTCATATACCTGCCCTTGACATGTAACACTGTTATCTATATCAACCTGGTTGTGGTTGTAAATCGATATGCATTTTGTAATTTGCTTTCAGAATAATTTGATAACCGATTTCAGCATATTTCTTAGAAGCTTCAAGATTACAAAGATTATTTGTAACTTTAGAAACACCTATTTACTGTATACGAACGAATGAAGCACAAAATTAACTCAGTAGTTTAGTGGGTCAACTTAACGACATGACGGTGAACGGTGATAGATACTTCTTATTTGTTGTCTGAACAGTTACATAACCATCATTATCATCCTTAATAACATCATTGTTTTCAATCATTTTTGAACGTAAACCCTTACATCAATCAAGCCTGAACATAGCTGATATTACAACAGTTTCGACATTGGATTAAATACTGGGTGCATTTATCTGAAGTTATAAAATAATATCTCAATATCCATACACTTTTACGATAGGGAGCGCATACTACTTATTAAGAAGTAGTAGTGTCACAAAAACACCGATTACGTAAATGTTCCAAATAGGATTGATGAAGAAATACAAATGACAAACAGTTACAATCATGTAGATCAAAAGTAGTGCGTCTGAGGATAGTGCTGACTATCAGCTGAAAACTGAATAAGTATTGAACTGTTGTTATTGTTTTATTTAAAAGCCTTTTACTATACCGTTTATGTTTTTCTACTGTCAGGCATTTCTAGAACACAAAACTTCACTGGACTTTTCGTAAATTAAAAGCTGATAAAATCTATTCCAATAACCCAAGTGACAAAGATACAATAGTCAATTAATTACGGTTTATATAGTATCGTATTACATCACGGTTAGTCTACTAGAGCTGATTGGTTTGAAAATGAACCAGTTAACGTATTCTGATTTGAGGCTAACCAGAGATAGATAGAATTCTACCCTGCTAACAATTACATACTCCTTAATTTATACAGATTTGAACCCAATATGTATCAAGATTTGTTTGATATTGATAGTTTAAATTCTAGTCAAAAACTTGATTTTCCTCTAATCCTATCAACACTTTCCAGAATAGTTTAGGAATTATCATTCCTCATAAGAAAAGTAAAGGAAAAAGACAAAAGAAACTTACAGATGTTATTGTTTCATTCATAGGTTGTCTATCAACCATTTTATCATAATAATAAGTTAGTGTACATTGAGGAATATCATTTAAATCATATCGTAAAAGCTGTGAATCTGAATTAGATGATCGAAATGTATCATCTGTTGTCGTTGATGATGATAATGATGAATGCACTAATGTTGTAAGATCAGAGTTAGTATGAAGTAACCGATTCAAAATGTATTGGTGTTGTTCAACACTGTTGTGATTATCATTTTCACAATTTAAAGACGTAGAAGCTGTAGGAGAAAGTTCACAATCATTCCAAAGAGTAAAACTAACTCGGTTATCGGATTGTTGATCAATAATACATTGATTTGTTTGATTAATCAATGGGATATGCTTAGAATTAGAAGAATTTTCATCCATTTGTTGAAATGACTTAGATGGCAGGTGAGATTCATCAGTAATAATAGGTAGATTATTTGACCAATTAGTGTTTAAATTATTCATAGAAGATTGATGATTGTAGAAAGATACTTGTTCTTTGCTTGGTGTTTCTAAAGGAGGATTTGATATCTAAGAGTGTTTTTTAAAAGTCCAAAGAAAAAAATACACAAACATTAAAGTAAATACAGTCATATTCGATTATTATTTAAAATGGTAATGACTATCAATGAGTTGAATGAATAAAACATTGATTGTTGAAATTTAATTAGTTATTATCACAAAATTAATGTTTAAACGTTTTATTAGTAAACAAGTATTTAAGATTTTAAGTAGCTATCAGGACTTAGTGGGCGAGTGGATAACTAGGTGGCGTTTGAAGCGAAAAGTACTGGGTTCGAGTCTCAGAGTGAACATCAACTCTGAGATGCAGGTACATCCAGCTGACGAGTCCCAAATAGGATGAAACGCGCGTCCCGGATTCCACTGCTAGCCACTATCCATCTTTGATTACCATATTTAGGGTTTCGTCTATCTGAAGAGCACTGATAATTTTTAAATATAGAGGGTTTACAACTCCACCTGTATCTCTTCTAAAGTTACTGCCAGTCCCAAGCCCCGGTAAAAGAGGGGGATTGGGCATGGGATTAGCGACCCCATCCCGTAGAAAACTAACGCGCTAAAAAATCGCTAATTGAATTAAACAATTTAAACCATTTAAACTCTGCTTTGGGAGTTGAAGGGAGAGTTATGACGTCTCATGATGAAAACCGAGATTCTTCTGAAGTCACGAAGCCGATACCCCTTCTAACAACCAGAGCAACAATCAAAATAGGTACATGGAACGTCCGGGCAATGTGGGAGACCAGGAAGACCAGTCAAATAGCAATTGAAATGAGAAAATACAAATTGGCAGTACTTGGAATCAGCGAAACCCATTGGACACAAGCTGGACAACAAAGGCTATGTACAGGAGAGATGCTGCTGTACTCTGGTCACGAAGAGGAAAATGTTGCACACACTCAGGGAGTTGCTCTAATGCTGCCCAAAGAAGCACGAAATGCACTTGTAGGATGGGAATCTCATGGATCCAGAATTATCAAAGTATCCTCCAAAATAAAAAAGGAGGGAATCACAATGAATGTTATCCGATGTTATGCACCCACGAATGATAGCAACGACGACGATAAAGATCAGCTCTATGAAAAGCTGCAATCAATCATAGCGAAGTGTTCAAAAAAGGACCTCACCATCCTGATGGGAGATCTACATGCTAAAGTCGGAGTGGACAACACAGGATATGACGATATAATTGGACGACATGGACTAGGAGATAAATGAAAGTGGAGAGAGATTTGCAAATCTATGTGCATTGAACAAATTGGTTATAGGCGGCACAATATCCCCACACAAGCGCATACACAAAGCTGCATGGATCTCACCGGACCACACCACAGAGAACAATATAGATCATATTTGCATTAATAAAAAATTCCGAAGGACAATGAAAGATGTGAGAACCAGGGGAGGAGCTGAGAGGAGCTATACTGAAGCAATCGGGACAGGATGCACGTATTTCAACTAAGGCTGATCAAATTCAAGTCAAAATATCAATAGCGGGACAATCCGAACTATTACAAATTAAATCAAAGAGTTCCCTCTCTTTATTAGATAGAATCTACTCTAATAGTCTGATGGATCACAATTTATTTTCAGACCAATAGTTGGTCGGTTAGTCAATCAGTACTAAACCACGAAGAAATTTTAAATAAATGTAGGTTTGAACAAGCTCAAATATTTCTCGTCGTTGCCCCCAAATGCCCTGGTACGGCCGAGAGTGGGGAGAGTCCGCTCTCCCTCTCCAAATGCTCTCATATGGCCACGCGAATATATATCCTCTGACAGGGAAGTCCCACTCACTGCCTTCTCGTACCACTGGTGTTTACGAAATTGAGAGGACGAAAAGCGAATGTCCGGCGATTCAACCGGGTTGGTGGACAAAGCGAGTCCACCGAGGGGAGTTGGAAAACCCTCATTCCAAACCAATGGTGCACATGGGCTAACTCCAGTATCCTGAAGGAACAAATGGCGTATGAATCAATCGTTGGTCACTGGATAACATGGGACTGCATCTCCTCACGATGCTCCACTGTTTTGTGGATCAGATCTTTAGGTTAAAGGCTCCGGGTGTGGCCCCCTAAGAAAACCACCTGCTTCAGTCTGGGCACCTGGGCAGTATCACAGCCCTCACACAAATCAAATGAGATTTGTGTGGCGCATATTTATCTGGTGCTTCCTTGTACCAATATTTGTGTGTTTAAATAAATAAATAAATAAATACTTCTCGTCAGCATAACGATTGGAGATAAAAAAGAGAAATGAAGCAGTTTAAATCATAGTATTAACAGCAATACTAAAAAGCGATCATAGAGAGCAGTTGATAGTTTAAAATCTATGAAGATTCTAGTCTTCACAAAACCCTATACTGATAATAAACACATCCTCACAAGTGATTAACTTCTTAATGGATTTCCTGGACTTCTACTAAAAAACCATGACCAGTGGAGTTCAGTCATGTAGAATGTGGGACAGTTATTCACCACAAGCAATAGGAGATGATAGCGCAATATCGTGATAAGATTGGAGTTAAACAATGACAGCGTTGGATGGTAGCTCAATAGTCTAGAAGTTAAGCATTCGTGTGCGAGACAGGTCTTGGTTTCCATTCCCGGATCCAGGGATGTGGAGACATACTACTGAAGTATCCCATAGCTAAACTAAAAGTTTGTATAGTGCTTCCATGTTTTCAATGATTGTCCAAGATCAGTTTGTGATTTAAAATCGATTAAAAACATATAGAAGTCGGCTCAAGAATGATAAGGAAAATAGAAGAATAAGAGCTATGGATTCCTATTAAAACTCAATATCAAAATTTCCGTAGTTATCAGATAAACAGGTAGAACATTCATTGAATAGTACCACATCACAGCAAGATTTTGGTCAAATAACTTCCGTCTTTTACTAAACATGCAATGGCTATACAGTATTGGGCATGACATTAGTCGAAATGAGTTGTCAACCTTATATACTGACTTATCTTCCATACCTTAAATACTTTAGCCAATTGACAAGTCATTTATAGGATGAGATTTGGCTCTAAGAAGGGACAGAAGTAGAATTTAATTCCGAACTTATCTGACTTGACTTGGTGGCTTTGTTATTTTGAGGGAAATTCTAAGAGCCATGAAGGATAGCTTGAAACTAACTAAAACATAGGTACGGAATGAGTATAATTTACCAATGTTAGCCACTGATACGCCTAATATTGATAAACATGATGGAGGAAGTAAAGTACTTGGAAGAACTAATCAAATTTTGGTCCGAAATTTATCATTGCACTTCGTGATAAAAACTCTAACAACTCATGCATAAGTGCTCATTATTCATATAAAATCTGTGCAATATATTCCTTTCTTTATAATAAGTAATTTTATAACTACAATTTGCATTCTCGCTGGCTAAAATATAGTTTGAAGTCATTCATATACTTTACTCACACCAACATGAAAAAAATAGAGAACTCTAGGGACGACATTCAGTGATTCTTTGGATCTTGACGAGAAAGAGCTCTGTAGTTTTACACTGATCAATGGGTATTCTTAGGCTTACCCTAATTCCTAATCGTAATCATAACTTACAGGCCCTACTCGTATACATAACTCTTTTTCATTTAATTTAATAAATAATTCAGCAAGTAACAACGCCACATTATTCATGACAAAATTGTTTAGCCATTCTGTTTTAATCACTTTCTTAGCATAACTTTCTTAGTACTGACTTCTGATTGGTTGATGGGTCGTCCAGGGTCAGAGGTATAGCCTACTTCTAATGGAAGCAATTAAAGGGTAAAGATAAACTCCACTCTCGTTTCCAATTTGGAACTTGTACCTAGCAACCAAACAAAATGAATCGGGAATTATTATTTACACTATCATAATCAGTGATGGAGGGCGTATTTCATTTTCTATCCTTTATGCTGGCTTACATGGAAAATATAGTTTTCTATGGCGAAAATACCACTCCATCACGCTATGGACGTGTTAAGTGTAGGGCAGTCAGTAATGATAGAAGAAAACTTACAATTCGGAAAATTCATACCTCCAATTAATTGTATAATAGAAATTATTCCAAAATATTTACAATTGGGTAACTAAATCAAAGAAAACATAACCGTAATTACTGACTACGATATACTTAGATGACTTGACAACGTGGAGTTTATCCCCAGCCCAATTAAATTATTACAAAGTAAGAAATACTTTAAGGGAGATATTTTAATTTAGAATATGTAAATAAATTGTGAAAAATTACTTTTCATGGAGTGCATTAAGTATTGTGATAAACTTTAGAGATAGATTTCGATAGGCTCTCGTGTAAATATGGTCTGCAGTAAAAAAATGGAAAATTTAACTTGGCGACGATGTATAGTTCCTTAATTAGTCGACACACGCTAATTGAGTAAAACGTTTCACCAAACTGAAATAAAAATAATAGGTTCTCAGTAAAAAATATAACCGGTGAGACTGGTGTTTATGGACAACCTTTGGGTGATATTAAAGTGACCATAAGAAACTTGGACAATTTACTAGGTTCGAAATAGGGTTATAAATTAGCAAGAATTAAAATTAAGATTTAGGGTTTTCACCATATTCTGATATCAGTCATAATGTCAAAAATGAATGATATCCATTCACTCATATGAATGTATGGATTCAATACACGCAGTCTTAGACCTGGTCGGTTAGTGTCATCAAATTGTAATTCATCCATGAATAGATCCACTGTTGTTCTATGATTTAAAACTGAATAAAAGTGGGTTTAAACAGCCTATATCAACAATAGGGAAAGATTTTTCCAAACTATTCAATGATGTCGTCATTAACCTAATTTTTTCAAGAGGTGAGAAGTCAGTATATATATATATAACCTATGGTAAAATACAAGTCTACGGACTAAATAGAAGTATTAGGCTGTGCTATCGACTTCATCTTCCAATGTTTCATTCTTAAAATATTATTCATAATAATAAAAATATTAATACTTAGTATAACTAACTCACTTGCACATTAGGTGTATTCAAGATAGAGTTAAATGAACTGACATTTTGCTGAGGAATAGTTTCCGGAATTTGTTGCACCTTATCGAAATTAATTGATGATAGTGACTTCTTATTAGTTAAAGATTTAATTCGGTGAAGTTTAAATTTTATATTCCGATGTAAATTTTTATCTAATGATGTTAAGTAGGATTGAGATTTATTCCTTTGTTCATTTTCTTCTGTTTTTTGTATAACTGACTCTTTAAACATATTTCGATGATATTGAAAACAATAAGAATTTTGGTTTATTGATAATTTATTTTGTGGAAATATTGAACCTTTGGCCAGTGATAATAAAACTTCAGCAGCTTGCAATTCATTAATCTGTAAAACAAACCTCGCATAATTAGTAAAAAGAAAAAAAGATAAATACGATAGCAAATATACAATGTTGTTTGAAATAGTTGAAAACTAACTTCATCGAATCCCGAATCTACTGTCGCTCCAGGTAAGGATATAGATTCGTAGGCTATACCCATGAGTAAAACTAGAGTTCGCGTGGTAGTTTAGATGGAATGACGTAAATTTATAACCACGTTAATTTATCATTTGGCACGCCCCATCACTTGTATCCGAAATTTAGCTGACCAATGAATAGACTAAGGATATTAAATATTAATTAATTCAGCCAATCAAAATTGAGTCAGCTGGCAGTCACGCATTTAGGGCGTGTCAATTACGTGGATGTTTGTCCTTGAAGTGGTCAAGGTCATATGATCTAACTTAAAAATATACATTACAATTATTGGTTAATTATTTTGTGGGCGTATCATTTATTTTTCATACCCAAAAACCGTGATACAAAATCACAAAAATGAGCGTGATTGTAGTGTTATGGCGTAGTGAACGCTACTTTTAGTGAAACATGTAGTGATTTGGTTAATAATTGTCTGTTGGCTAAACTCTTCATTCTAATGTTTGTAGTAAATTAAACGATATTGATGACCGATCTTCAGTTACGTTCGCTACTAAACCTTTTCAGTCATAAAAATACGCTACGTAAATTTACAGTGCATAAGTCATTTATCCAGTGATAGATAAAGTTACTTTAGATGAAAATAAGTTTAATTTATCCGAAACACTGCACAAAAGATGTTGAACGTTGGAATCACATCTAATTATTGTCAATCAAATAATCTGATAATTCCATTAAGTTATTTGAGTTGTTATTGGATTACATTATGATTAGTCAGTGTATGGTTGTAACAATTAATGATATAGACACAGGTTTCAGTTCGGAATTATGTTATGGTGAATGAATCCCAGTAAATATAAATTAGTTTTAGAGCTTCAACTTTCATTTATTAATTATTTAATAAGATTCTAGATATTGATAAGCAGTAGAAGCCAGGATAGGTGTTTTTATCCCTCTATGGAAACCTATCTTCTCATTAACATTAAAATACATTTAGATGAGGACTCCCAAAGCAGACGGGAGCTTGTAATAGCCAAAGCTCCATCTGTGATGAGAATATAAATACTCATTCCTACGTAGTTTAAACCATTTCACCGTTACAAATCTATATTAGTGAGTTTTCCTTCCACTTACACCAGTTACCAAATTAGGAATCTTTTTCAAAATTTACCTTTTTTCAGAAACCACTCAAGAACATAAATACATTTGTCTGATAGAAATCCAAACAAATAGTATGTGTGTACTTTGTGTGAAGCATATATGAAGTTTAAAATTTTATTGAGATTTAAAAAAATCTCACATTTCAGATTAACATTACAGTTTTTAAAACAATAGTGTATATAGTGGGATATAGGATGTGTGTTTTGTGCTATTCAGACAGGACACATCAAGTAAATCACATCGCATCAAGGAGCATGTACATTAAGGAAGGCTAATCAAATACAGACGGAAAATACTCTTATAACTAGTAATAAATAGTATATCTGTTGATGTTGGCAGTCGTGACTCAGTACAGTAGCCTATATATTTATGATTAAATGCATTAGTTTGTAAGTATAATACTTTCTCACATTATCCAACTGATATTCATCAACATAATTAACTATAATAGTCAGACTATTTCTATCGTATTAAAAAGTCACTTACATGTCAACTAACAATTGAATTGAATTCGAAATATTTTTATTGTCTCAATTAGTTACAAAGCTTTAAATGATAGATAGATAGATAATAGACAGAAATATAGAAAAAAAATTGGAAACCATAATATTGGAAGTAAATAAACAACAACAACAACAATTAGAAAAACATGATTTATTCATTTATCCATTCATTATTTGAAATATTGAATCAATTTAATCATTTTCAATTTATGTCAATCATTTAATTAATCAATAAATATTATTGATTTTTATTATATTTTGGCGCGTATATATTCAAAATGTTTATAACATAATTTCAAAGAAAAAGAAAGTATGTTGACGAGATTTCATGAGAGTAAGACAAATTGGATCATGGAGAGGTTTAAAAGCTAAGAGAATTTTTTGTTAAATAAATATTGTTTTAAAATAAACTACATTTAAGGTATAAATAATGAAATGGGAGAAATTATGTCATTCACTTAAATGATTTGTGGCCTAGCTTCAATTGACTCATGATTATAACTATGAAAATACTGAAATATCCACAAAATCCCTTCTGATCTATAATCATATGCTCACTAGTGACTGAATTCAAGAGATATTTCCTGGAGTTCTAGTGTGAAGCAGTGACCAGTGAAGTTCAACCAGGTCTGTTGTAGAGATATCAACTCACAGAAGACAGTTGGTGAACGGTTGCTCAATTTTGTGGATTAGTTGAAGTTAGACATTAACACCGTTGAATGCCGGCTCAGTGGTCTAGTGGTTAAGTGCTCAGGTGTGAGACTGGTATGTCCTGGGTTCGAATCTCGCGAGGTGGGATCGTGGATGCACACTGCTGAGGAGTCCCATAATAGAACGAGAGGGCCGTCCAGTGCTTCCAGGTTTTCCTTGGTGGTCTAGCTTCAATCGACTCATGATTTTAACTATGAAAATACTGAAATCTCCACAAAAACCCCTCTGAAACAAAAAAAGAATGTTGACGAGATTTCAAGAGTGCATGACGAATTGGATAATAGAGAGTTTTAAAAGCTAAGAGAATTTTTGTTGAATAAATATTGTTTTAAAATAAACTACATTCAAGGTATAAATAATGAAATGGGAGAAATTATGTCATTCACTTAAATGATTTGTCTTATATACTTTAATGATTATGATAATTTTATTTCAGAGGGGTTTTTGTGGATACTATAGTAATTTTAATAGTTGAGATCATGAGTTGATTGAAGCTAGACCACTATGAAAAACCTAGAAGCACTGGACAGCCGTTTGGTCCTATTTTGGGACTCCTCGGCAGTGCGCATCCACGATCTTGGTCCCGTCCATTACTTCCAGGTTTTCCATGGTGGTCTAGCTTCAATTGACTCATGATC
>NC_031500.1:9525963-9581332 GCF_000237925.1 Schistosoma mansoni | reverse complement strand
CCATTGAAGCCAATTGTTCCGAAATTGTTTAAAGAGTAAGTTTAATAAAATTTGTTTTATATTTGGTTTGCGTAGATACAATTTTCTTAATCCTTGTAACTTTAAGTTGTTGTTTAGATTTTCACAAGTTACAATGGAATATTTATTTGTAAATTTAGCAAAACGTCTTTGTTTAACTTGGATGGGGATTTTTTATGATAAATTAATCACGGACTGTTGTTAGCTGAAGGACCATTGTAAATCATGGAGCACTAGACAAGTAATTTGGTATAACTTAAAACTTATAGTAATGCACCTATTATCCCAAACGATACTGAACCCATGTCCTTCAATTTTTGAGGCAGACATGAAACTATTGAACATGTGGTTAATATTATGCGGTCAATACTGAAACATAACATTTTATCATATACATTTTAAAAATAGTCTTGTTTTAAGTCAGTCATTCACGCATATCATCAACGGATATTGGTTAGATGTTCGTCGGGTGATGCTGCGAATTGACTATAATCGAAAATGTTAATCGTTAAGTACCATCTCAATGGTTTAAAAATAGCTCACTTACTTAGAAGCCTGAAGGTCCTATATTTGTTTTAAGGAAGGAGTCTAGGTGAGCATTTCAGAGGAATTCCATACTAGAACGAAGAAGCTGTTCACATCCCCTTTATTTTCAACAGTTGCCTAGGTGAAACTATTCCGTGATTTAACTACTATTGTCTATATTACTATTTCGGGTAACCATATTGACTATTTTAACTCGGAGATATTGTTTAAAGTATTCCCGAAGAGATATTGCTTTATAGGTATTAAAAACATATATATATATATATATATATATATATATATATATATATATATATATATATATATATATAACATAAGGTACATTAGTAAAGCGTACAGTTGTGATAGTGGATGTTCAATTCTTTTTCAAGCTACAATGAAAACACACGGAGGTTAAAATTTTCTTACGGCCACTCAGGAGAAAATCACATTCACTTTAATGCAAACATATTGACATATGAGTTATATTGGGTCGATATTATTATAACACGAGTTATTAAACTAGAATAGAATATTATTTCTGAGTTGTTCTTTGTGTAAGCTATTTTTAGATGAATGCTGTTTGAAGATATGATGGTGGAGATCTCACTGAAACAGTTATCAAAATTAAATATCTCCACAAAACTCTCATCCAAATAAGCAACAGTTGATCACTAGTTATTTACTTCGAGTACTTTACAAAAGTCTTGATGTAAAGCTATGGTCTGTAGCGTTCAATCATGTTGTAAGTGGGATAGTTAGCCGCTATGATAATGAACGATGACCTCTCAAAATTTTTAACTGACTGAAGTTGAAATATTCGATGCAAAATTAGTGATCTAAGAGCACAGTAAACTGTCGGTGAGAATAAACAGATTTTCATCTCTAGTTAGTTTGGGACACGTGAGATCAAGCAGTAAGACAGGAAAAGACTTACTGATCTATTCCGAATACTGGTCATCACGCCTCGACTGTCTATGTGGTATCAATAACCTTCGGTAAATGTGAAATAACAATCGAGATTAACACCAGATGACTATTGTTCCAGAATACGGTTTCACATCCTTGCTCATTTGATAACCAGAATAGAGTACGACTCATCAAGCCGATTACTTCTGACTATACAGTTCGAATTTATAGATCATCTATACAATGTTATGGAGACAACTACTGACCGCACATCGACAGAATTTGGAAATTGCATTGTGAGCGCAACTATTCCATAAGTGGAAGAGGATTGAATGACAGGTATACAACAAATTAACAATAACTTGGAAGAGGTAGAACACAAAACGATAGTTTCTTTGTAAATAAGAGCTTAAAATTAGGAGGATACAAGAATATAATATTTATTTACTAATAACACCAAAAACAGAAAAAAGTAACTTCAGACAGGACTGGTCAGAAAGTTCACTTTTAACTAATATTTATCCCGAGATAATAACCTCAAATTGACAGGGAATTCAGTACAATAGTTCAGTCAAATAACTTCTGAAATAAATAGATTTCTCTTGGTTTGGTTATTAAAACGTTTGCCTACTTTCTCGATTTCTATTTACAACTTGTTTTCTTAATTATAAACTAAGTGATCGATGAACAGTAACCAATGTCGAGTTGTAATGTGTTCAATGTTGGTGGAATTCCGTAGATCAAATCGTGATGCAATCACTGTTCTTGAAATAACAATGTAATATGTTCGAGGTAAAATGATGAGGCAGGTTTGAATTCCATGAGAGGCATCAACTCTCCAAAGATTGTGGATATATCTTGTCGTTAAGTGTCAACTAGCATACAGAACAGATATGGAGATTCTCTTGGACTGTCTTCGGTCATCTAACATAGTATCAAAGACATTTTCGTTTTATTTATGATCTTGATGGCTTTCAGTAGCAGAAGTATGAATATATTTGTAAATGGCTATTCGAAATCTTGTCATTCTTTAATTGCCGAAATTTATGCGATCTTAGCCAGTCACTTCATTCACATCTTCAGTATCGTCCATCCGAAAAGTTTTTTTAACATATAAGACTCAGTAAATATAAGGCTGGATAGAGTTTAACCAAAGATTAATTAGCATGCATCTTACTAAAGAGAAATGAGAAGGGGTTTTGTGGAGATTTCAGTATTTTCATTGGACAGCCGTTTCGTCCTATTATGGGACTCCTCAGGAAGGCGCATCCAGGGTTGGAAGCCCGTGAGGCGAGTTCGTGGATGCACACTGCTGAGGAGTCCCACAATAGGACTAAACGGCCGCCCAGTGCTTCCAGGTTTTCCTTGGTGGTCTAGCTTCAATTGACTCATGCTTTCAACTATGTAAATAGAAATAGTTTAAAAAATGACCTGGAGCATAATCTTTGGATAAGTAACTGAAATTTGGTTTCTTTTATTTGTTTTTTCAATTTTGGTACGACACAATATTCATTTCATTTTATATTTGTTTCCGTTTTTCATGTTAAGTCCAAAATGTCTAGACAATGATATATATATATATAAATATTACTTTGCTCAAATTGGAAAATTTTATCTTTCTTTGTACTAAATAATGAAAAGAACATGTGACTTAATTCCTTTATCTTTTCAAGGTTGCCCCAGATCTTATTTTTTCTCCCCAGGTTTTGCAGTTTGTCTCTGACATTGTAGATTAGATAACCTTAAATTCTTGAATTAGTAAGCCAATCATATTAATTGAAAAATAAACAACAAAAATAATTTGACTAGTCTATTTATATACCTTTTTTTCTCCTCATATGCCTCGTGTTTATGTCCAGCGTGATGGTGCTAGTAATGACAGTATTCTTAGTGTGGATTAATCTATAAAGTCGGAAATCATCACACTGTTACACTGCTTGGAGGAAATTCTTATTTTACTATATTTAGTTATCGAATGACGGTTATTGATAAGTATCTAGGAAATCATTCAAAAAGATAGGCTTTATAGGTGTTTCAAGATTTGGATTATCGGTTCGAAAAGTTTCGAATATAATTTTGTTGACAAAATCTTTGTTGTGAGGTTATCAATCAACCTAGAAGGACACATGACCTTGATAGAATATTTATAAGCCTATGAGATAAATAGATATTATAAATTCTAATTGGTTTAATAGAATTATTGATTGGAGAAGCCTTTTATACGTAAATTACCTTGTTCAAATTCTTAACGAATATATCTCAAATTACATAATCTTATCAGTAGTACAAAATGATCAGTCGTAAACTGGTAAAAAGAAATTTTAGCTTTCCTTAACTGTTATATAACATTATAGAGTTGAGATCATGAATCAGTTGAAGCTAGACCACCATGGAAAACCTGGAAGCACTGGATGGCCGTTTCGTCCTAGTGTGGATGCCGGCTCAGTGGTCTATCGGTTAAGTGCTCTGGCGCGAGACTGGTAGGTCCTGGGTTCGAATCTCGAGAGTGCGGGATCGTGAATGTGCACTGCTGAGGAGTCCCACAACAGGACGAGAGGGCCGTCCATTGCTTCCAGGTTTTCCGTGGTGGTCTAGCTTCAACTGACTCATGATCTCAACTATATAAAATTACGAAAATCTCCACAAAACCCTCTTCTGTTATATAACAGTTAGAAAGTTTATGAACAGTATAATACCGGTCATGGTTTACTTAAAGTTTTCGTTACAAAATTAACTAAACTTAACATGAATTTTAGACTTTGGAAAATTTAAGAGATCAAGGCAAAAGTATGGTAGATAGACGAGCTAATCAGAGTCTAGAAGTCTACTTTTAGGCTTTTGAGCGATGTTTAAATATCATATATAACGAGCAGTGCAAATACTTTTTTGTACTGCTTAAAAATTGTTGTCAAAGATTAACTTTTGCAACCACAGAGTAAAAAGTTGTAGAAATAAACGCATCTAATGCTTGATTCTGTCTTTTTAGATTGTGTATGACAAGCAAATCAATAACATTTCTAAATTTGAACGATAAACCCTTCGTCCTGAAATAGACCTTATCACGGTGGCATTATATTTCTTAGGTGAATATTTTCTGCATCATAACTGATATCAGTTCGTGATGAAAATCTTACCCTCAAAACCCCTAGCTTTTACCTCCATAACTAACTTTAAATCAGAAGAATGTTGGGACATACGGTTGTGGTTGGAGGTAGTCAACAGGAAGCTCCTATAAATGTAGATTTCATGCTATCTAGAATACGTTAACAAGGTGTACCTGTAATCTTGATGGAACTGATAGCCTCTGACAGATTCGATCTCGTATTTTCAGCTCCACAATCAAAGACATTCCCACTGAGCCATCCGGAAGGCCAATGACCTCCTGTAATAGTGTTGGAGATGTTAAATCCCCAGAACTCACTTGATAAATACCTTATTTTTATAATTTTATTTTGATGTGAAAATTTGGATTTCTTTGTTTTCGCACCAAAAGCGCTCTTTTGTATATATGTTTAATTTATGCAAGTTGGATCGCTTGTAATTCTGGCTGTTTGCTGAATATATATATTCCCCGTTCGGACTTCGTCTTCTCTCTCTAGTTAGCGGGGCTGGGATGCATCAGAATAGCTAGCTTATTGGTTTTTGGTCGCAAGTCTTTGTTCCGTTCACAGACTACGTGAACTCGTAATCGCTTCAAACATAGTAAATACTGAAATGTATCTACAACTGATCGACCAATGTTATGGGTGTAAGTAGGGAGTCTGCAAACATATTTCATTCATGTTAAGGGCTCTAGAAGAGGAACAATCTCTATCCATGAAGAAGAATTTTTGTACCGTTGATTTTTAAACTTACAAGCAGAGTAACCTGTTAAAAATGTTGATAAACTCTTTATTTATGTAAATTCTATTTACGTTTCGTAATATTATTGTTGTCTTTACTATAAACTATCAATTTAATAAAGCTGTTTTCCGATTGTTGTTCTTATACTCTTCTCGATTTGAAAATAATTAAGTCACGTTCAACTATCAAACTTAAAAATAATTAAAATAATCCATTGTGTCACTAAATAAAAAAAAGAGAATTCTGCGAAGAAAATCTTCTTTTCGACGAAATATTTCTTCTATTCCTCTCGAGCCCCCTGATTATTACACAACCGCATTTGATATTTGGATTTTCGAAATGCTTTGTGATAGAATCTTTTCTAACATTCCATGAAAATACATTTACCATACAACAATAAATGCGAATGTACAGTTTAAGTAAATGATTTCGTCGAACAGAAAATTTTCTTCGCTGGATTCTCTTCACTTTAAAAATACCTTTTCCCATTGGCAAATCTGTCAAATTACTAAATTCATCAAGCTGAAACAAGATAGTTGTTCACAATTTTTCGTTAGCCGAGAGTACCGACCATGAAGCCTTACGATTGAAAAAATGACAAGAATTTTGTGCGTCTATTTTGTATGCTTAGTCTAACAGGGTAGGGAAAATTGTGATCGATGAAAAAGCCCCGATTAATTGCTTGAATTAAACAGTAGATACGGACGAAAGGTGTAAGGTAGATTGTTTTTAAAAGTTACAGTTTAATAGACAAATTAAAGATATGTAGTTTACGTCATGGACTGGGAAAATTATAACGTACTGACCACCCATTCACGTTCAGGATGGTGACTCGTCAGTTTTCGCAATTAAAGCTTGTTCTTTTTAAGATAGGTTCTACCTAAAACTTGGTTTACCGTAAATTTGTCGCTTTTACCCTTAGTCAAAATGAACTCCCAACGAAATTATGAAATTATTTATTCAATGATTAAGAAGCATTTTTGTTATTCAGCTTGCTCAAAATGGGGCGGAATCTTATGTATATGACTGTCAAATAATTCTCTCACGACTTAATTTTATATAGAGTTCCACAATAGTCTACGCATGAATTATGTGGAAAGTGTAAGAAAATGCACAGTTAGAGCATTTGTAGCCTAATAAATAATTACTACGAGAACTAATCTTCTTTTGAATATTTGAGTCAACCTGAAGGTGTAGAAAACGAACTATGAAACTCCAGAAGTTAATAAATCCTGTCAGGCAAAACATACACTTAAACTTCATTACGTTTCGGAGACAAATTCTCGATTTTTATAGTCTGCTTACTTATGAGAATGAAATGGGTGCAAATACTCCAAGATTATTTAAATGTCACTTGAGGTCATAGGAAAAACATCGTTTATCCCATCTACATAAACTGTGGAAATCAGTAAGCCCCAGAAAAACGTTTACGTCACAGAATAAGATTCGTCAGGAGTGTGCCATCGCCCAACCCGACCACAGCTCGAACCCAAGATCATCTAACATCTTCGTCAGCTCTTAACAAATAATGTATGTGTCGACCTTATTATGCGTCTAATCATACGTAAAGAAGAGTAAACAAGTAATCAAATATGAAACACAATACTGAAAATGAGTAATAACTTTCTCACTGAATGAATAATCACACACACACACACACACACACACAATGTTACCTCATTCTTATCACACCGACCTATTTTGATTGACTAACTAACTTAAATAATGTAGTAATCTGGTCTAATACGTTAAGCATTAATTCATACACAAACGTTTGATAAATAATATCACGTATTACATATTTTGTGACAGGTAACCGTCAGTGATATTAATGACAGTTGTAATGATTTGACTTTACATGATACAATAGAATGTGTTGTTTAATAAATTCATTGTAATGATCTTTATGCAATAATAAAGGTAGATAGATACAGATCAACAGATTAAAAAACAATGAAACACAGAAAAGAGTGTAAGGGAAAATAATAATTTATAGCCAAGATGATAAAGTAACATGATAGTGAGTAGTTAAAAGATTTTAAGGAACTTCAACATCCCACTAGAGGTATTCAGCTGGCACTGGGTTTACAAAAAAATTGAATAACACAAAGATAACTCTGTGTAGATTTATTAGTGAGTGTTATTGTTTAGTTATTCAGAAGTATGACAGGTGATTTATAAAGCTTGTTTTTACGATTTGTCCTCATGTGTTTTGATTTTCGTCAAGATTACTCACCTTATCTAGGTCTCCACTTGTTTGACTTCATTTAAATTCATTCATTAGATTTTCATAACTTCAACGTGATTGAGAAATGCAACAATGGAATTCTATCCGAAGCAATAAATAATAGGGTAAAAGTATAATAGACTTACAACTTTGGGCAAATTTTCACTCAACAAGGAAACGCTGATTAGTTATAAAATAATTAATAATACAAAACAATAAAATATCACCGGAATAATAACTTTGGTCTGAGTAATCAACTCTCACATGTCAAATTATCACTTGTAGTAAAATGAAAACGACACGTTTACATACATAAATACATGTCAGGAATCGGATTCATATTGTGATTTGTGGTTAGCAATCTATACAGTGTTTTCGTTACCAACTGACATCAGTTATAATGTAGGGAGGTTGGATTTCTGAGTTAGGTTTACTAATTACAGTCAGTGTTTTCAACACGAACTGACATCAGTTAAAGTGTAATGCTTTTCCACCTTCCTTACACAAATGTGAGAAACATCGGGTGGAAATTTGGAGTAGGAGTGATAATGGGAGAATATGATCTAGCTTCACCAAACACTCTTGACTATGTATTGAATCATATCAAGTATTTCAACATACAATCTATCTGAGGAGGAGGTATGCCACGTACTTTTGCTTAAGCACCATCTAAAATTCACTTTATCGTTGTATGATAAATATTTCTATTGATCTCAGACATTTTATAGACCAAATATTGCCAACTTTCACTTAGTTAATAATAGCATACACATTATTTATCGCTGAACACCAAACTGCGCCAAAGTCTTGAGGTATCTTAATTCCAACTGATTAACTGAATACAATCAGTATATTATACTGTACTAACTACAGAAACATTGTCGTTTTTCTTTGTTCATTTATTTAAAAAACATATAGGTGTTGTTATTGATACGATTTGTAGATCTGGTCGTACAACAGTTATTTAGAGTTGGTCACCAATTATTGTTCTTGAGAAGTTATTGTATCTTGTACAGTTTTTCCTTCTGTCTCAATAACCAACGGAGTTCATGTATACTCTGGAGATTTCTCAATCAAACTAACCCATAGGATTTATCTAATAGCTGTTCTATTAAACTGTCTTCAGTCTGGATAAAGGTTGGAAAATTAGGAAAAAACAGAATTAATTTAGATAATCATAAAAATGGCAAACATATTCTATTATTATTATTATCTCCCAGTCATACAGGAAATATATCTTAGCTTCAACTTTCACCATCTATGCTTCTATATTACTACTTTAAAAACATCTCATAGAATCCCTTCGTTTAATTATGTTTATTTGATGATTGACTCATCGATTTGATGATTTGTAAGAATACGTCAGCTTTTATATATTTTCAATGTAGGTATATATTTATGAAACCATTCAATGCAAATTAACCAATCATAAATTAATGAGTAAATAATGTATCATAATAATCAACCAATAATAATCAAGGTTGTATATAACTAACAATCGATAAAGTTGGTCTCATTTTTACATTAATGCTGATTAATTCAAGTAGTTGAAAACAGTTTTGGAAACGGTTTTTAGGCAACGCCTACTTAAGTGAAACATAATGAATTTCACTTTAAAATCACTTAGAAATTAAATTTAAATGGTAAAGTTCATATAAACGAAGTGTATTATATTTGACAATAGATTTCTTTTCATTATTCATTTTCAACCTGATACAAATTGATTGCAATCATTTCTGAAGTATGAAATTTCATATCTTCATAATGATTAATTATGGTTAATTTTTGTTATCTCCTGACTTGGGAGTTAGGAGGCCTTCATTTAGAAGAGTTATGACGCCTTATGGTAAAAGCCAAGTTCCTTCGGAAGTCACGAGGTTGATGCCCCTTCTAACAACCATTCATTTAGGTACATGGAATGTCGGTACAATGTAGGAGACCGGGAGAGTCATCCGAATCGCTACAGAAATGAAAAGATACAACTTGGAGGTGCCTGGAATCAGTGAAACACATTAGACGCAGGTTGGTCAACAGAGATTAGCTTCAGGAGAGCCGTTGTTATACTCCGGCCATGAAGAAGAAAATGCTCCACATACACAAGGAGTTTCACTGATGCTATCCAAACAATCACAAAAAGCACTACTCTCACGCTTTTTCTTTCTTCTGGTGATTAACTGGATTATCAAGATCTCCACGTCTCAAGGGAAGCACGGAATACAATAGACAGCTCAGAATCAATTAGAACATTTGGACTTTGCAGACGACCTATCTCTTCTATCCCATACACAACAACAAATGCAAGTCATGACAAACAGTGTAGCAACAGCCTACTGTGAGAAAGGACAAACCAGCTTCCAGTTGAGGATGGAATTAAGAAAAGACGATGGAAGTGGATAGTACACACATTGAGGTAGTCAC
This sequence comes from Schistosoma mansoni, assembly GCF_000237925.1. Taxonomy (NCBI): domain Eukaryota; kingdom Metazoa; phylum Platyhelminthes; class Trematoda; order Strigeidida; family Schistosomatidae; genus Schistosoma; species Schistosoma mansoni. The sequence continues at coordinate 9,571,392 of NC_031500.1, read as the reverse complement.
GAAACTGCATCACTAGACAAGCCCTAACTTGGAATCCTGAAATGGATAGGAAATGAGGAAGGTCAAAGAACACACTGCATCGAGAATTGGAAGCAGACATGAAAAAGATGAATAGCAACCGGAAAGGATTTCCCAGGACAGAGTTTAATGAAGGATGCTGGTGGGCGTTCTATGCTCCTCTATGAAGGGTAACAGGCATAAGTAACGTCAAACTTGCTTACAATTCTAAGATTGTATGTTCGATAACCTAAGTAGTAAATTTAACAAGTGATATTCGGTCTTCCACGTTTGAATGAAATAACACAAACACCCCTTCCTTAAAAAATACAGGATAAACAGATTACATTGCTACATAACATTTAAACATGTCTGTGTTCCACCTGTCTTGTATGACTCTTTCTCTTCATGTTGGATGAAGCAAGTGACTGAATTTATTTCTTTGTGTAATGGGTAAATCTATTTTCTGTCATGTGACATTCCTCTTTATGAATCAATAATCTATTTCCATTATTTATATTTTGCCAATTTTTTTATACAGAAATTCAAGTTATTTACAGTGGATTATTTTCAAGAATGTTAAATTGTCTGTAACGTTTGTGTCATATGATATTCGAAAATGAGGGAGTAGATAATTGGTCAGTTTGAGTGGGGGAAATCTTCGTTTAAATATAGATGTATTCACATATTCTCACTTCGCATGGAATCGAACCAGGAACTCTTAGGGTTTTTGGGGAGCGTGGTGATTTTCGAATGTTATTCAGTCTGTCCGTTATAGTCTTTAACTGTCGTCCACTGTCATCTGTGACAATTTTTTAATCTTTAAATGGTCGAACTCTACTGATCATGGTTCCTAACTAGGACTCCTGGAATCCTTCTCAAAATCACTCACTATTGGATATGTAATTTGTTAAATTTTTTTTCAATTCAAAAATACTTTATATTATTGGCTGACTTCAGATTGAAAAAAATATTCATAAAACTCCCATTACAAGCTTGAAATTGAAGCGTTACTAGCCATCAACCAGTTTTGAGTGGAATAAATTGAAATAAGAATTCGGTTGATAGGATTCTATCAATATTAAGTACGAGTTAGATTATTAAACACTAACAACTAATTATTCAACAACCAATGGTAGTTACAAATGAGCTGCATAAGCAGAGAATTGATTGATCACTAACAAGTTACTTAGAGTTCCAGATACACCTTACTGATGATCACCAATTAACATGAAATCTAATTCCAGGGTTCCCATTATATATAATGGTAAAAAGCATCCCAACAATATATAAAAAACATATTTTCAGTTATATTGTAGTGAACAAAACACGACTGGGGACAATCGAATGTATTTAAGCACAAATTACAGACTATCTCATTAAATTCTGATAACCATACAGCAAACAGTTAATTTGTAACATACATACACACAAAATTACATCCATGTCGCTTATGAATCACCTTGACCGAAATGAAATGACGTGACAGTGATTTATTCAGACCTGTTTTTGATTGATCACCTAATATTCTTTGATTGTTCCGTTGTACTATTTAAACTTGGATTAATGTTAATTTGGTTATTTATTCTCTGAAGAAGTGGCTTACACTGAGTCACGAAACGTCAGAAAATCTAATTTTTCTACTCATTGGGATATTACAAATGTATAATTTATTTAAAACAATCTACCCAATGCTCAATTTATTCAAAATTATCAAATCAAGACTTGGTAATGATACCTATAACAACCAATTGTCTCAATCTTCACTGTTCCTTCTGTAAATATCAGTCTATCTTCTCTAATTTCATTGTTTATGCATTTCCTTACCAATTGCGCTTCATTTCAGTTCTTTCCTTATCGATCTTCTGCCAAAATACATTCTTTGTCTGACCATCACCATATACTACTCATGCGGACATAAGTAGCCCACAGCACAATATTACTTCACTTTGATATTTTTTTTTAGTCATATGACAAATAAACAAACTATGAAAACATTTTTTTTCAACCCTTAATATATATTCATTTGTTGACCTGAATAAACAAAAGAAAGTGAAAACAATTTTATTATTTATTTTTGGTTTACTTCTAACAGTTTACAACAACAAAAACAAACAAACAAAGAAGAGGTTGTGAACTAATAATATTTAAGAGTTTCTAGGAATAATTTCACCTCCAGACAAAAAATTATTATTTATACAGTGTATAAATAGATACTAATGGAAATAATAAAGCGCGCACACACACACACACTTTCTTTTGTCGGTAAATATAGATTTGTAGGAGGTGTCCTTTCAATGATAGTTTATTTTTTAAAAAAAATAATAAATATTTTGCGTACTTTTGTAAAGAAAACAAACAAACAAAAATAAATAAAATATTGATTGTTTATTGTATAAAGTTAAGTGTGTGATATTTTTTGTTTTACTAATGATATATTTTTGTTCAATACAAATGTCAAGACAGTTCTACTGTATGGGACGGAAACTTGAAGAACTATGAAAGCCATCATCCAGAAGATACAGGTGTTGATTAACAGTTGTCTAAGTAAAATACTTCGGATTCGTTGGTCAGACACTATCAGCAAGAAACTATTGTGGGAGAGAACAAACCAGATTTCAGCGGAGGAAGAAGCGCTGGAAGTGAATAGGATACACATTGAGGAAATCAGCCAACTGCGTCACAAGACAAGCCCTCACATGGAATCCTGAAGATCAAAGGAGAAGAGGAAGACTAAAGAACACATTACGCCAAGAAATGTAGACAGGCGTGAGAAGAAAGAACAAAAATTGGATAGAACTAGTAAGGAAGGCCGAGGACAGAGTAGGTTGGTGAATGCTGGCCGGTGGCCTATGCTCCATTGGGGGTAACAGGCGCAAGTAGGTAAGTATGATATATTTTGCTCCTTCTATAGGTTATTTATATTAGATTTTATTTTTAAAAAAATCGTTTATATTTGTTGTATTAAATCTGTTTATTTATTCAACAAGTAGATTATATGTTTTTGAAGTTATTCCTGTTTTGTTTTTCAAAGTAATGTACACAGTCAAACGAGTTGAATCAGCGAGAACATGAATTGGAAACCTGTGCATAGTTATTTTGCCCCTAAATGCCCTGATACGACTGAGAGTGGGAAGGGTGCGCCCTCTCCAAATGCTCTCATATGGCCACGCGTATATAGCCTCTGTCATGGAAGTCCTACTCACTGCCTTCTCGTGGCATTATTGTTGTTTACAAAATTGAAAGGATTAAAAGCGAATGTCCGGCGCTTTAACCGGGTTAGTGAGCACGGAAAACCCTGATTACAAACCAATGGTGCACATGGGCTCCAGTATCCTGAGGGAACAAATGGTGTATGAATCAATAGTTGATCACCGACTACCATGAAACTGCATCTCCTTACGATGCCCCACTGCGTTGTGGATCAGACCTTTAGGTCAAAAGCTCCGGGTGTGGCCTCCTAAGAAAACCACCTGCTTCGATCTGGGCACCGAGGCATTTGTGTGGCGCATATATATCTGGTGCCCCCTTGTACCAATATGTGTTCAAATAAATAAATATTTTGATATTTACTATATTATGTTTCAAGCAGAGGTGGTTTATATACACACATGCCGGACCATGTCACGTCATAAAATGAAACAATTATACATAAACAAGCTAAAAGTAGCTTTGAATAAGGGAAGCTGTAAGTACTGGATTGGCAACAAATTAGGAATAGTAAATCAGTAATTCATGCCCGAATTCAGAATAGTGCCTATCATCTCACAATAGCGTTAGAATTCAATTGCAATCTTTATTTTTACTGTTAACTTTCACACTACTCATTAGAAGCTGAATGGTGATTAGATAATATTCATTTTCATTCGAAAGTGTTTTTAGAAAGTGTTACTCTCATGAAACTTCATAGGTCGATGAACCCTCGATCCCATTTACCTGCTACTTCTAATAACTTCAGGCTAAATCTACATAGCAAGTTAAACAAAAGAGAAATGGTGTGAAGGGCAAAAGAACGCTTTTCTACAAGGTTATGTACAGAAAGGAGAAGGAGAACGTGCTAACTCTACTTTATGAAGCATGACTCAATATTTATCGTCAGAGAGAAAAGTAAGCTAAAATATATGGAGAATAGAGTAAGCGATACAGACATATGCGCTCAAATGGGAACGGTAAAGATTATAAGCAAATAACTGACAAGGTCCAAATATATGAAGATAATGGATCAAGAAGAATGAATTAATCGTTCTGTCCGAAAGCCAGAATAATCCACATAAGCATGACATAGTACTGAACGCTATAATGCAATCTTTAAACAGATAGGAAATAGGTATCCTAGAGGTTTCAGCAAGTCATCTAAAATTGGTAGCATTACAGCCTTCTAAACAAAATATTGTTTGGAGGGAACAAGCTGGAAGAAAACTCCTGTAATACATAAATTATGAGAACATTTGATATTCGTTATGACATAGGGTTTTCGTCTTTGTTACTGATACAAAAACATCCTATATGCAAGCCCCCAACAGGCTACTGAGTGAGAACACTAAGTGTAGACAAAGAAGTTTAATTCGCCTAAACTGAATCAAATACTTAATCGCACATTGATATACACATAACTACTCCTTAGAAAATGGAACTGTTTCTTGGCCAATGACATACGCTTGTCATCAGACTATGACTGACACCACATGATGATTGTTGTCGTTCTCCAAGTTTCAGCACCGTACAAAAAAACTGTCTTCACGTGCGCATTGAAGATTTTGAATTTGGTGTTATCTGACGATTGTTCTAAGTTTCACACGTTTTTTTAATTGCAAGAATACTGTCCTTGCTTTGCAAATCCGTGACTTCACATATACATCATATCCCCCATGTTTATGGATGATGCTGCCTAAGTACGTGAAAGATTCCACATCTTCCAGAGTTCCTCCATCACGTGTGATTGGGTGGGTGTTTTCTATGTTGTATTTGAGGATCATGCTTTTTCCTTTTGTTGGAGATGCTAGATCCCCAGAACTCACTTGTTAATTTTATTTTGAAAAGTTGAATTACTGTGTTTTCGCGCCAAAAGCGCTCTTTTCACTTTCATGTAGTATTTCCCATTTGGGAAAATCTTAAACGCTATTGGTCCGCTGTATCTTTTAATATGCTATCTTGTAACGCTTCCAAGGACAATTTTATGCTGTATATATATGTTTGAATTCTTTTTGTTGCAACTGCTTGTGCTTCTGGCTGCTTACGGAATATATTTTCCCCACTTCCAACTTGGACTTCTCTCTCTAGTTAGCGGGGCCGGGGACAACGGATTAAAATAGCCTGTCGTGTCACTGTCTATGACCTTCATTCCGTTTATCTAGTAAGGTGAACTCGTAATAGCATCAAGCATATCACCTTTGTGTATGTTGGGGCCTACCGTTGCAGAGACTGCTGCTACACTGGTCGTCTTCTCCTGCATTTGTTGTTGTGTATGGCATAGAAGAGCTAGGTCATCTGCGAAATCCAAACTGTCTGCTTGCATCCAAGTTGTCTATTGTATTCCATGCTTCCTCTCAGATTTCGAGGTCTTCGTAATCCAGTCAACCATCAGAAGAAAGAGAAAGGGTGAGAGTAGGCAGCCTTGTCTGACACCGGTCTTCATTTGGAATGCGTCTGTTAGCTGTCCTCTGTACACGATTTTGCAATGTAATCAGTTGTATGAGTTACGGATAATGTTGACTATCTTTTCAGGAACTCCATAGTGTCGAAGAAGTTTCCCGAACGTTCTTCTGTCAGCACTGTCAAACGCCTTCTCATAGTCAATGTAGTTGATGTATAGTGCCGAATTCCAGTCAATCGATCGCGTAGCAATGACACGTAGTATCGCGAATTGGTATGTGCATTACCGATCTTTTCGGAACCTGTACTGTTGATCTCAAAGCTAGGCATCTACCGTGACCTTCCTGTTGTTCAACAACACTCTGTTGGAAATGTCTTCTGGTACTGATAGTAGTATGATGCCTCTGAGATTCTCATACTCGCTTAGGTCTCATTTTTAGTATTTTGATGTGTCGTTCTTTCCAGTCTGTCGGTACTTCTATTTTCTCCCAAATCTTCCTGAATAGAGTGAGGAGCATTTCTGCAGTTATTCTATGTCTGACTTCAGTTGGTATATTGTCAGGTGCTGCTGCTTTTCCACTGTTGATTTGTTTGATTTTCATGCTGATTTCTTCGATCGTTGGTGGAGTGACATTTATAGGAAGGTCTGTGTGTGCTAGTTTGATGTCCGGGGGGTTAAGTGGAGCTGGCCTATCCAAGAGTACTTCTAAATGATCTACCGACCTGCCCCTCTGTTCTTGAATCTCAGTGGTCGTCTTGCTTTGTTTGTCCTTGACCGGTCTCTCTGGCTTACCATATTTCCCTGCTAGTTTCTTCTATGTGTCACATATTTCCTTCTCTTGCAGCTTTTTCCGCTGTCGTTTAGTACGCATTTCTACTTGTTGGCTCCAAGGCTCTTCACTTGCTTGTTTGCTTCTGTGTTTTCGGTCTGTGCCATAGCTTTCCTTACTCTTGTTCGACTGTTGTTAATTGCTGTCTTCTTGTTCTTCATTTATTGAAGCTTCTCCAGGGCATCAATAGAGACTTATTCTTTATGATGCTGCTTCTTGCGGTCTATAACTCCCCGACACGTTGAAGCTAGTGCTTCTTCTATCTTTTTCCAGCTGTTCTCCATAGTGATATCGACTTTTTTGAGTAGATCTCGTAAGGCTTGGAACCACTTGTTAAGAGCTATCTTGAATTCGTTGACAGTATCTCAAAGATATGCTGTGTTAAACCTTTGTAATGCTATTTTTCCAGTTTTGCAGTGTTTATTTAGCTTCACTTTCATCTTGGCAACCACCAGGTGGAGGCCTGTAGCCATGTCAGCTATTCTCTTCATTTTCACACGTTTCATGGATATTCTGAATAAGTATTATTACATAGTAAGCTTTACATCACGGATTATTCTTGGACAACTATTCAGAACTAAGGAACATTCGACATTTATTTTGTTGTAAAATGGGACACCCCGGAGGTGGGGATCCCCGACTCCACTAGAGACTGAATTGATTACCTTCAGATCTAGGAGCAAAACTTCACCTATAGGCATCTAATAGCTTAGACATCTAACATTAGTCAATTTGCGAAGCTGTGCAGCCATCTTCCAATATCAATGATAAATATCTGTCTCAGTTTTAAACTGATTTAAACAAAAAACAACACCACAAGATTTCTCCAGATTTAACTTTTATTTACATCGAAGTAAACATTTTGTAGAATACAGGTATCATTGACAGTCTTGACAACATCATTATCAAGAATAAAGCTTATTTTTTCACACAGTATAAATGAATCGACCTTGTAAATGTGTCTATAATAGTCACTACAAAAATTATCCACAATAATAAACAACGTGGAAGAAAGAACAAAACATCATCATTTGCACTTTTAGTAGAAGTAATTCAGTTTCATTCGTTAATTCAATTGAACAAACGTATAAATAAATAATAGGAATAAAATTTCAATTTCTTTAATTATCTACTTGTTTCAAACAACAACTTCCATGAATGAACATTGGTCACATCCAACGCATAATAGTTGGACAATTTCTGTTGATTTGTGAAGCATGTCATTAACATTTGAATTATCATTTTGTGTAAATGATTGACAACTAACAGTATTCTGATCAATAAGCCAAGCATGTAACGATGTATTGGGACAACCGGATGTTTGATGCTTTGTTTCTGCATCAAATAAACTACTTTTTATAGTAGTAAGATTGAGACTATCTGTCTGGAATAGGAAAAAAAACGAGAGAAATTGTAGGAGAAAAGAAACGTTTCTTATATTCAATTAATGACTTATCGTTAGTTTAAATCACGAAGTGATTTTAGCTAGGATGAAACGACCGACCAGTGCTTTCTAAATTTTCAATGATAGTCTATCTGCTAGATCTATCGAAGCGTCCAAGTCACCCGATTGAGATACGCGCAAAGTCAAAGTTCATAAAACAACGATTTGTTTAAAATAGAGGTTCTTTATTAAATAATGTACAAAATTTAGTTACAAACCTCAACTTGTGAGGTGCCTACAGCGTTTAACGCGTTATTCTGTATGAAATAAAAAGGGATTCCTGTAACAGTAACATGAAGAATAATTACAACATACTATAGTGCAAAAGACAGCTGGTAACTGTGTCTAAACTTGGTAACAGTTTATCAGCAAGCAAAACCGAACCAAGAGCAAACAATGTGGAAACCGTTGCGTTTAAACAAAGGTTAACCAAATGCACGAAATTGTGGATAACTGCTACAATGATTGAGGTTGATTAATTATAATGATAGATACAATAAATGTTATAAGAATATGTAAATATTTCAGGACATTACACAACAAACTTGCATTACAACATAAGCGTAGAAATTTCTAAGAATACAACAATCTACTGAATATTGATAAGTAGTGTATAAAGCAATACGCAAGAGTCGAAGTGAATAAGGATGGAGAATGTAAAACAGGCTTAACACTGGCTAAGATCAATTAGTGATACAAACTATGGAAATTTTACAGTCGTTAAAAATTCCTCACATACTAATCATGAGTGAGTGTTTACTAGCTATTCATACCCACATATTATCATCTTATGATGGTTCCTTTTTTCAGTATGAGATTGTTGAGTTTTGATTCATATCATGAACGGATCAATGTTAAACCACCATTGAAAACCTGAAAGCACTGGACGGCCGTTACACCCTGGTGTGAGACTCTTCAGCAGTATGAATCTACGACCGCATACCCAGGACTTGCGCCAATGACCTTCGATCTCGCGCACGAATGCTTGACCATCTAGACCACTGAGCCGGCATCCAACAGTGTTGATGCCTAACTTCAACCAATCCACGATATTCATTATATGTGAAAAAATTATATTTGAAATAGTCTCAGCGATTGAAATTTAAATAATTCCAACGTTTCGTCCAGCTAACTTGTCTGGACTTTTTCAGGGAAATCACAATATTGTGCGACCGTTCTCCATTGTCTTCAGTGAGTAACCGCCTCATATCAGACACGGTTGAACTCCATTGGTCACAGCTTTTCACTAGAACTCCACGAAATCCATCTTGTAGCTAGTTACTAGCGAGCACATCATAATTATCAGTATAAGGCTGTGGAGATTGTTGAGTTTTGTATATCACGTATACTACTGACTAGAATTCAGTAACTTGTAACATTTTAATTATTTTTCAAAATAATAACTGAGATTACCTGTTCGTTGTTTGATAGTTCATAGCACATATAACCTTTGATTGATTCACTACTGTAATTGTATTCTCTTAACATTTCATATTATTTACGCTCATTTCTCATGTATTCACTGGCATTTATTTATTTGTAACAGTTCTCATAATTCATAAGCTTAATTCTCGTGTCAATTTGTCGGCTGTCCCAGTGAATTAACGCAGCTACTGGATGTTACCTAGTTTGCTGGAAATAATTCTCGAGAAACTACTGAATGAAACACTTTTTTAATCGTACCTTGGTATTTTTAAACGCTTTAGATAGCTTAGGACTTGAGTTTTGCAAAATCCATTGTTCACATCATCGCAAGTGCTGGCCCTGTGTTTTGATTTCGATATTTCACGCGTTACCCAATCGTTTGGGTAAGGGTCCTCGAGCAGGTTTAACACTGACAATATACCCTTGGATACTAATCAGTATTGAGGTTCAGAGAGCGCATTTCGTCTTTTTTGGAGTCATCAGTTGGGTATACCTTGGCCAGTGTTGATGTTAAGACTGGAACTTGAGTGTAGTACCAAATTTGAGTGCCATACACTAAGGGCCTTCTATAATTCCTCAGAAAAGTCTTTAAAAAGGAGCAGAAGTGGGGTGTGCGTAGAATATCGTACTGATAACTGTACTTTAGTGTGAAGACAATAAAGAGTTCATCTTAAGCAATTAGCATCTGGAGTAATGGTGTCTTTTCATAATGGGAGGAATGGGTTGGAAAGGATCGGTACTTTAAAAAATCCACCTCGTTCATCTCGCTCTCAATGATAAGGCTTTTAATATACGAAGCTTTTATTTATTTTGTTTAAACACAAATATTGGTACAAAGGGGAACCAGATATATATGTGCCATACAAATCTCATTCGATTTGTGTGAGGGCTGTGATACTGCCCGGATGCCCAAACCGAAACAGGTGGTTTTCTTAAGGGGCCACACCCCGAGCCTTTGACCTAAAGGCCTGATCCACAAGGCGGTGGAGCATCGTGAGGAGATACAGTCCCATGTTAGCCAGTGACCGACGATTGGTTCATACACCATTTGTTCCCTCAGGATATCGGAGCTCATGCGCACCATTGGTTTGAAATCAGGGTTTTCCAACTCCCCTAGATGGACTTACCGTGTCCACCAACCCGGTTAAATCGCCGGACATTCGCTTTTAATCCTTTCAATTTTGTAAACAACAATAATGCCACGAGAAGGCAGTGAGTAGGACTTCCCTGACAGAGGCTATATACGCGTGGCCATATGAGAGCATTTCGAGAGGGAGAGCGGACTCTTTCCACTCTCGACCGTGCCAGGGCATTTGGGGTCATATACGAAGCTGACACATCAGGAACTACTTGCACAAAGGACTTGAGTGACAAGCCTCAAGACGTTGTCCTTTAGCCTCTGTAATCACTCTTCTAAGTTGTCAAAACCGGTTCTAACAGAGTGAGGAATCATGATGCGACAATTATCTTCAAACTTTTTATAAAAAAACAATATAGTATTTAATAATAAAAAAATATAAACATACAACAGTGTACTCACTTGAGTATCTAGATTTAAACTGCATGAAGAACAAGTGAGAATTGTACTATTCATAGATAAATAGCCACTAGAAACAGAAAAGAAGAATGATGGATTAGCAGTGATGTTCAAATTAAATTAGTAAGTCTAGAAAAGAATTAGGGAGATACAATGCCGGACTGAAATTAAAGACTTTCAGATTAATTTCATTTTGGTAATTTTTTTCCAACTAATTAGGTTGTATGTAGATAAAATAAAAACGCCATAGGATCTCTAAGACTAAGTTGTCAATCTTTCCAATATCCTAGTGAGTATAATGGTTTCCAACAGCTGGATATTCAAGATTATAATTCATCGCCAGTATATCAAAAAATCCTCTGGTTTTACATTACCAGTTAGTTAGCTGTGTTTGTTTGAAGCTGGAATGAGGCATTTAAATTATTCCGTTGTTGATATTCAGGACTGGATTTTGATCAATCTTTGTTGGTATACACTTGCATCCATTTCTTTCAAAAGTTTTTACAGAATAGGTGGATAGTAGTAACAGTGGAGTTTAGTATGGAAGTTTCTTCCTATTTAGAACTCATTGGCTAGATGGGCTAAGTAGGGGTTTATTGGCACAGTTTCTACTTCGATCTATCCGGTATACAACGCAACGATCACCTAATATCATCAGACAACTTTATCACTCTCAACGTGCCTAGACTCCACAAATCACCACTTATTACTAGAAGTCTAAGAAATCTCTTGAAGTGACATTATTTTAGTTGACTAATATGCTTTACCTGAAAGGGATTAATATCTATGACGAATATAACCGGTAAATCACATTAATTATCTATTAATGTTGTTAAATATCATCAGTCGTTATCGTATGCATCCACCCAAGGTCAAGTTAATTAACCAAACAGAGAGGAAAAACTGAATTCGAATAACATTTAATTTGCATATATTACAACTTACATTCGACATAAAGGACAAAGAACATGTTCACTGTTAGATTCATCAGGCGAATGAAATTGATTTGCACCATTATTATTACTATTTGTAGCATTCCAAAATTCTGGATTGAAATATTCCTCAATTTCTAATAAGACAGTCATAAAATGTAATGTATTCCATGAATAACGTACAGTCAAACGAATTAACATTTAACTCTAAAGTCAGGTTGTAATTTACTCATCAAGAATTAAGATATGTGTAACTGATGTATTTTTCAATGGCCAGCTGGAGGCCTAAACAGCTTAGTGGAAACATCTCAAACTGTGAAGTAGGGAGACAGGAATACGAATCTCATAGGGAACACATCAGTTCTCTGAAGACTGCAGGGACGAACTACTGACAAGTCGATTAGCAAAAAGCCTAGGTTCAAGGTTTCCCAGCGACTTCCGACTACCACTTACTATTTCAGCATAGTATACACGATTTCGAGTCATGCAGACTAGTGGCCAGCACATTGTACTTTGACTGATAGAATTCGATCAGCATTAAAAAGAACTAGAAAAACATACATAGCATTGATCACTTATTACTCAGTGTGATCAGTCGACTATAAACTTCAAGGGCATCTATAATGGATTTAGATAAACCTATGAATATTTTTTCATTTGAAAACGGGTAGCGCGCAGTCACAAATTAACGTGAAACAAAATGCCACTCAGTGTTGTACTCGTTTCTTGATATCTGACCAATATCACAAGTGACGTAGGCTGACAAAAGCTATATGATCTTTTTTGTATTCAATTTGAGAATTTGTCGAGGATTACTACATGTTACTATTGTTATTTCCAAAGTGGTCTATTCGACGAACCGCTGTTCGTTTTAAGCGATACTGCCATCTATCGCAACATATTTTTTTGGCAGTTATATATACAACGATAGATCACTAACATTGTAAACAGACATCGAAGTCTTTAATGAGGTTGGATATTGGCAGTCATGGAATCTAGGAGGCACGTTTCGTCCCACCCTGGACTCACCTGTATCTGTGTTGTCTGAATTTGGACTCGAGCTTACTACCTTCCTCTTCAAACATATATGTTTTATCTCCACTGAGCTACTGAGCCCTGATAGTATCTAATTCGTGCAACTGGGCAAAAAGTGCATTCTGAATTCTACTGTTAGCTACTATTTGACTTATGAAAAAACTTTATAACTATATAGAGACAATTAAATCGGGACGTACGTACGCTAAAATAGATTAATAAATAAGAACAACCACACTTTCTACGCAACTGCCTGAATTTTGTGCTGATGACGTTGTCCAGAAGGACATTCAAAATTTCGCAATAAAAATAACAAGTTCAAAGAAAGAAACTGCATTAAAACAGCACACTAGAGTTACTATTCTCCACTATCTATCTCATAATCGGATTAATATTCATGAAAACATAATACGAATCAAATGTAGTTTGGAAATACGGAGAAAATAGTAAAAATACAAGAAGTATTTAATGAAAAGCAACAGTTTCACTAACCAACAGATAATTCATCAAGAACTCTGTCTTGTAGTAAGATTAAACTATCCAGATCTAATTGTTCCGCCTGTAAAGTGTGGGAGGAGGCGAGGAAGATTTTTAACGACAGAAGGAAAGAGAGAAAGAAAGGAACGACTGTTAAATGTAGAATCTGATATATATATATATATATATATTCAGTGATAATGCAATAAAACTATCACCTTCATAGAAATAAGATGCAAACAAAATATCATGACTATGTATTGTTTATCAACTATTTATTTTATTTATTTATTTAAACACATATATATTGGTACAAAAGGGCACCAGGTACATATGCGCCACACTATTTGTGTGTGTGGGCTGTGATACTGCCCGGGTGCCCAAACCGAAGCAGGTGGTTTTCTTAGGGGGCCACACCCCGAGCCTTTGACCAAAAGGTCTGATCCACAAGGCAGTGGAGCATCGTGAGGAGATGCAGTCCCATGGTAGCCGTTGACCAATGACAGGTTCGTCCGCCATTCGTTCCATCAAGGATACTGGAGCCCATGTGCACCATTGGTTTGGAATCAGGGTTTTCCAACTCCCCTAGGTGGACCCTCCGTGTCCTCCGTGTCCATCAACTATGAATGATATGAACGAGAAGGTTCTCTAACAACCAATAAAGTTGAGCTTTAGACTAGTGTATTAGTGATTGCAAGTAATCGGCAATCGGTACATGATGTCAAGTACAAATTGAACGGTTTTAAAGTTTATGTCACGGATTGACGCAATACTCGGAGTTCTGGTTAGAATCCGTGATAAGTGGAGTTATGTGGGGAGTGAAGTAGTTATTCACTAACGACATAGGAAGATCAGTATGTAATACCGGGAGTTGATTTAACTTGTGAATGCAAATCAATGGGTATCGATTCAGCAGATTGAATTTTAGTGTTCAGTACAAGACCTACAGTTTCCTGGGTATAATGCTTAGTGAATTGTCGATGAACACTGCCAAAGTGATCTACACTGGGACGAAACGGTTGTCTGATGCATCTTAATGATTATCTAACTACGGTTAGTCGATGATGTAAACTATAAAAATCTTACATCTCTATTTGGTAAATAAGTTGCATAATATTTGATGGTAGATAACAAAAAAGATAAATTTGAAATCAACAATGATATAAGAGTGTTATCACCTTTTCGTTAACTGATAGATAGTGTTAACCATATAATGGAATATAAATACAAATAGATAAATACACTACATACTTCACTACCTGAGACCAAACTTTTTAAAAGTTCTCTTTTCTCTTGAAGAAGTAGTTGATCGGTTAAATTGTCTGGTTCTGAATTGTATATGTTTCGAAGGTGATCGATAAAATGTGCACGTTTCAATTTCATTGATTCCATAAAACGCTTGTATTGTAAATGGTAGTCATGAAAAGACACAATAAGAGGCAATGGGGAGTAATATTATAAGAAAATAAATCTGATAATTTATAAATAAGTTTTTTAAAAAATAAATATCATTGTAGATCATCTGACGAATTAACTGCGGAAGCCATTATATTCTGATACTAACAGTCTTTAGAATAGTTGTTAGTTAACTAGTGATTACAATGAGTTACATATCGATAGGGTTATCAGTATATTCTCAGTTCTATTCACAATTTAATATTTATCAAGAAACTATGATGGTTAATACTAGAGCAGAAGTCAATTATCAGAACTGAATGTGTTGATAGTTAACAGATTAACAATTGTTTGTTACAGAGAATGACTTTTATTCCTGAAAAATGTTTTTACGGACTGGAGAGGCTTAGGCTTTCAGATTTTTCTAAATGACCAACATCTAGGAAGTGTATTTGATATACTGAAGGAACTTATGGAACACCAGAAAAAAAGATAAAATATGACAATACTAAGTGTTGAAATACTACATACCATTGGGCTCTTAAGGTTACAACTAGTTCTGCAAAGATTAGATTATTTCCCAATGTTATAACGATACTGATTGTTCAAAGACAACCAATACATACGGTATCGGGTTAGCTTAGCCTGATAATAAGTACTGTAGAGCTGGTCAGTCACCTACAACGTAGGACCAGGCACATATATGCATCGGTTCAGGTTGCCCTACCTTATTAGCACAACGAGATGAACATCGAATTCATAGAAGTAGTTACTTCAACGGTAGTAATATATAAAAGAATGATTGTGTATAATGATATAATACAAAAAAGAATTAGTTCGTAGAAAGATATAAAGCAATTTTAATCTCACGGTTTAAGGGAAGAGACAAAGAGTGTATACAACTACGCCATTGTGATTGATTCTGAGCCATGTCATCTAGAGTCTCTAGCCATTGGTTACGATAGTCACGCGGACCACAACCAAGCAGTTTGCATCTACCAAAATGGCAAAGACTAGGAGTTAGTGACTTTAAGGACTGATGCCACATTTTGGTTTGGCCGCCCCCAACTTTCTTCCAACCGTCTCCAACACTAGTCAGCATTGCACGCCGTGCTAATCGGTGTTTAGGCATACGTAACACGTGACTCAGCCATCTCAGTCGATGAGGATTCACAACCTCATTAACTGATTTACCATCATTCCCAAATACCCTGCGTCTAACCTCACTATTAGTTACATGGGAGAGTTGGACATTGGTAATTACCATACTGTAGTGATAAATTTCGTTATCATTAGTGTTAACCATATGAGATAATGGTAATTATGAAAAAAATAACAACAGAAGTAACCATGTAGATTGACAGCATATTCAAACATTACCAAGACATAATCATGAAAACTTTGCTATAGAGAAGAACACAACATACTTTGTGTAGTAAATCTTTCCACTCGTTTTCTTTATGTTGAAAATGTTTTGCATACAGTTCTTTGTGTTTATTCATTTTAGACCAGTGGGAATCATGTACCAAAAATTGTTGTCTACTTTTTAAGTAATATGATTAGAAAATTTAAATTATTAGGAAAATTCTTTAACAACAATAGAAAAGTATATCAACCATGTATAAAGGATGAACAGAATTTATTTTAGCATTAACTTACTGCCGGGTGCAGATTCTAATATTCGGCTTCGAGTCAAACTTCAAATATGAAGGCTAGTGAGACGAGCCAGCTGAATAGACCAAAGACGAGGTTCGAACTGGAGACTTAGTGGCTGAAGGTGGAATGTCTTAGCTACCGTCCTACATTTATTTAATTTCAGATGAATAATGTCATCATTGGACTGAATACAAATCAAAATAAAATCTTTCGATATGTTAATTCGAGTATTCGGAAATGGCAGGACAACAGAGGAAAAAATTGATGGATACTGGTGTGGGACATGATTTTAAAGTTGGTGTGCTCTACATGGTCAGTCAACTCAAGTATATTATTGTATGAGTCTTGGGTCAGAATTGAATAAGTTAGCTGTTGACTTTTTGAACTCAAAGCACGGCATAGAGAAAAGCTTTGGAATATTGGGCTCATAGGAGTTTAGCTTGTCGACTCAAGGTTAATAGTTAAGATCAGAAGTGTTATTGGTAGAGTCTAGGACGCCAGGTTATAAATGAAATAGTAGAAACAAGATAGGGGAAATTATAGTCGGGATTCCAATTGATGGATTTAACGCGTGATAGCGATTAGTATCACAGGTTATAACAACTACAGATAGATAGATTATAATCATACATATAGGGGGTACAAGTTTCGGACAGAAATGGCAATTCAAAAAGTATATATTTTATTATTGTCAGTTTAGCCAATGAAATCAATGACAAAGTAGGTTGATTTCATTTTGAGATCTGATTATCTTCAAGTCACAAAGTTATTTATCATTTAACTAAGTGGATTCTGCAAGTTTTAGAACATTGACAAGAGCGAACTCAGGAAATGGAGGCTAATACGTTATGGCAAGTCAGTTTCCAAAAGTCAATAATCTTAACATATTACAAAGTTTCAGAAACTATTTGTGTTACTACAAACAGAACTTCTTGGTATCGACTCCAGAAGGTGGTGGAATTTTTGTTATTCGGTTTATAGATAACATGTTACGTTTGAAGGTCACTTAAAAAGTGTTTGTGAGTAAACGATACTGAGTTTAAGGATAAAACAGTTATTAACATTAATCGACTCACGATTATCTAAAGGTTAAGCGCTCGCTGTTAGATCGGGAGATTCTGGGTTTGATCCCTTGCGGGATCGTAGATGTCCACTGCTCAAGTGGTATACTGGAACGAAGCGGTTATCTAGTGAGTCATAGATCCTATTGGTTGTCTTAGCTAAAGCTGGTTTGTGGTGCAAGCAATAAAATTCCACAATTATCAGGAAACATTCAAGTTTACTAATACCTAATTACTTGGTGTTGAGATTAGTATTTTCTGACCTTTTGAAGTTGCAATTTGGTTGACATTGCTCATCAATGGGCAGAATTAGTGAAAACATAATACACTGATGGTCTTGAGCTAACTAATCAAAATTAAGATAAGGCCTCATGTATTTTGCGCGAAATTTAAAGTACGATGATAGATAACTTGTGTGTTATTATGAGTAAAGTAAAACGTATTGGCAATATTTGGTCCTTAAAATTAACAAAAATATCTATTATGCAACCTAAAAGTGAACTGATGATGCTCAAGCTAAACTACGAAAAATGTACCTATTTCTAGGACAGATTGTGTGTTAAGATAATTTTTATGGTTCGATGCGTAGTCAAGAGTGCTTTGTGGTGCTAGATAGTGTTCTCACCCACTAAACCTTATTTTAACTATCAACTCTAAGTTTACTAGGTTTATAAACAGAAGGTTGATAAAAGGTTACCTCATATCTGATGTTAGTTCGTGAAGAAAACCTCAACCCAAATTTGTAAACCAGTCTCAGAACTCCAGCTAAACTCATAATACCTAACACTAACGATTTTGCATTATCGCTGATGTCAGTTAGTGACGAAAACTCTAAGGAGGGATAACACTAGCCCCACTCCTAATTTGTATTTACATGTGAATACTTGACCTATTTACTTCACTAAACGGGATAATTTGACATGTGAGGGTTAATTATTCAGATTTAACTTATTACTCCTCTGTTATTTTATTGCTGTGTATCGTTAATTGTTTTATAACTAGTCAGTGTTTCTTCATTGAGTGAAAATTTGTCCAAAGTAGTCAGTATAGTATACTTTTATCACAGAATTTAGTTGCCGACGGATTTTAATTTAAACCAGTAGTAAGCCGTAAACTGAAATCCTAATCAGTCAATGTTCAGAAGTTAAAGTCATTGGTGTAGGATTTAGAATTTCACAGTTTAGGGAACTCTATATAGAAAACCAGCGTAATGTACTTACCCTTAAATTTTTTTTCCCATTTCAACCAAAAATCTTATCTAATGTTTTCAGAAAAAACTGAAAACCAGTGATAGCTCTTTTTAATTATAATTTGTATTCGGTAATAATCAAAGTTACACAATACTGGTAAAGTTATTTAAAAGTAGACTTTTACTTTATTAAACTGAGTTGTCAAGTGGAACCCGTGAAATAATAAAGAAAGTCTTAAATACATTTCTCTGTTGGAAGAAAAGAAATCATCAATGAAACAATATTTCACAGCTTAAATAAACTGTTTCATACACACATTCATTCATTCAATCATACATACACGTGAAGGGAATTGAAGAGGAGCTGAACATGTGAACAGATATACACAGATAATACATTATATGATATAAACTCGGTGGGAAAGCATAATTCATATTACTGGAAGTAAAATTTATATTTACAAAATGTTAAGCTTTATACATTGGACTGATATACGTAAAAAAGTCAAGAAGGAAGATAGACTACAAATTTAACCGAATAGATCACCAACTGTTGGCAACGGATCTAAACCAAAATTTGTCATATCGGGTAGAAGATGCAGATCAGGAAGATTTAAAATATGTTTATTTAATTCACTTTTTAATGAATGACCATGATCCAATTTCGATTTCAAGTCCTATGCAAGAATAATAAACAACAATAAATGTAAAGTGATGTAGATAATAGGAACAGGAAACAAACTGATTAACTATTTTATTAAAAAAATAATCACTGAGTATTGAGTAATATCACGCTTGTCTAGTCATTTTTTATAGTACTGCTGAAATCTCATCAACCACGCTGTAATGTGGCTCAAAGTAGTGGGGGAAGAAATCTTGGACTCAAGCTTTGTACTAATTGGTATTTGTCATGGAGGCATACCTGCAATTTCAAGGGAACTGATGCTTTGTGTGAGATTCGAATCAATATCTACATTCTAGATACTTCTTACTAACGGGTATCGGCTAGCACGAAAACTTGGTCGAGCGTTTTATACCGACTACCTCCTACCGCCTAAAATCGCAACATATAGTGATCGGTAATTTGTAGACACTATTTAGAATAGAAGTGAACGCGATTACTACTGGTTGGTTGTAATTTTTCAACATATTTTTTGCCTTACTATTCATAAAGTGTATGTAGTTGAAATTTCATTTGAATACTGTTAATAATATGATATAATGGATAAGAATAACGCCCGATAACCACGTCTTAATTTCATTGGAAAGTCAGTGACCGACAAAATTTTTATCCTCCAATCGCTTATGAAAACCTAATCATATTTATCTTCGTGTTAATATTTTCCACCAAAACGTGTTATTTACTAGATAAATGACCTACTTCTATAGTTTGTGGTTTAGTTATTTAAGTTGAGTTTATTCGTGGGTTCACATCAACGATTTCATTGTTGTGAGGAGTTATCACTTGGTTAAATAATATTATTGCATTCTATTTATTAATTGGTATTCTAAACATTTCTTATAACAGTTTGTAAACCATTTATTTATCCATAAAATCCCTAATCCATAGTATTGGGTAACATGGCCTAAAATCAATCGCAGTCGTGTAGATCAATTCACTCTTTGTTTTTCCTCAGGTTCTAAGTTTCGGAATTATTTTATATATTTTATTTCGCGAATTCATTTTTTTGCCTAATTTATTTTATATTACTGATATTATTATTACTACATCCACTTCCATTGATAGTCATCTCGTTGTTCTGATGTGATGTAACAACTAGGACTGATGGTTAGATAATGTACCAGATCCTATATTGATTATGACTGACCGACTGAATAACTGATAGTCTATGACATATTTCACGAAGTTCATAACAGGGGTATGAGAGACAAAGCGGTGAGACCATAATTTATGGACGACCTTTGAGAGCAGCGCTAAAATAACCTTGGAATGTCCACCTACTTACTAAGGTTAAATGAGAGTTATATATTAGTGTGAGGAATTAGGATTAGGATTTACAATTGAACACTAGGGTTAGGAATTAGATTTACTGTTTTCATCACGAACTGATATCAGCTATAATGCCAAAATGGTATTTAGCCAAATGAGTGGATGAATTTGGCGCCAAAATCCAAGGCGTGTTATCTTAAATCTGATTGGTTTGTCCATAAATCATAGTCTCGCTGACTACACTAAGGCAATTAATTTGTAGCAAGAACACGAATACTAGTTGCACAGATGTACTGAGAAACTGTATCATTTGACAAAAGGATGGAAAGTTAGTGAATTACTGACAAATCATCTATCAGAACATATTATAAGTCATATAAGTCATTCTGACGTAATAAACAATAGTAATAAGCTACGTGACTGTCTAAGAGTTAATAAATAATTTGTCTATAATATTCAATTATATAACCGAGTTTAACTGATAGTATAGCCTAAAAATATGTTACAAGAAAAGAAAAAGATTGTACGGTTATCCAGTGAATTATCACTTTGTTTGTATGATTAAAACTAAGCGCTACATTAGAGTTCGAATCCTACTTCAACTGTTTCACTATAGGCAGCTCTGATTCAAATGAAAGTGTGACTGTTCTAGGTCAAATGTACATAAACTATACTACTTATTTTTAAAGTTAGTTAATAGAATTTGGTAAATCAACAAAAATAAGTCAGTTTAAAATAATCCTTTCTAAGAATAACAATAACAACAAAACACTTACATCAACTTCAATTTTAGCTTGTGAAATTCGTTCGTTTAAATGACTATGAAAAGCACGTAGTTGAAGAGCTAATTGGTTACGTTTAGTTGTTTCTTCTTCTAACAATTGATTGTAGACATCTAGTCGAGAGGAACATTTACTGATAAGTTCTATTAACGCTTGTTGTTCTTGTTCAGATGCTGATAAAAAGAAAGTGTAAAATGAGGATAAGAGAGAGTGTCTCAGAAGATAATCGCCTATTTTAGTTGATCGAAAAGATATGTAGAGATTATTGAATTTTTATAGTTTTGCATCATGAGCCGATCTTAGTTGGACAACGGTTGGCAACTAGGAAGGACTGAACAACTGTTTTGTCTTAATTTAAATGGACTCCTAAACAGTGCGCATTTACGACACCACCAGATGTCGTTTTAAATATAACTTGAGATTAACGAACAAAACGTTAGTTTATAGATAAAACGGATGAGATATATTTACTTATTACTGTTTACAACATTATTGTAGACCGATAATAGTAGATTGGATCAAGTCAATTCATCAGTCATAAGCAATATAGAATCTGGCACATATGTGCATCGGTCCTAGTTGTCACACCTACACCAGTACAGAGAATTGAAATGATCAAGACGAATATCAATATAGTAATATCAGTGGTAGACAAGGTTCGAGAAAAATGAATTCACAAAGTATTAAGTAATTTTGAGACTTGAGATCTAAAAGAAGAAATGAGTGCATCAGGACCATTGTGACCGATTCTGTTCCATATCATCTAAAGTTGATTAATCACTGAGAAGTGACAAAATGTCATGTATGCCAATTCCTTCTCAGTGCTAATCGAACTCTGTCGAGCAAGTTGTAATGTGGCCACTAGTCTAAGTGACTTGACATCGCGTGTACCAGGTTGGGCAGTAAGGTCAACTACCTCCCACCACCTTAAAAGTTTTCAGCCATTAGTTATGATAATCACGAGGCCCTGGGGCAAGTAGTCTGAATCTACCAACACAGACCAGTTCAACAGACAATGCCTTTACTCATTGATGTTATATCTTGGACTGGATGCTTCTAGCTCTCATCGAACCTAGTCCAACACCAGCGGGCGCCGCGGGTTGAGGTAGGCGGTTGGGCATAACGTAAACATGTCTCAACCAACAAAGTCGATGAAGATTTATTATTTCGTTAACTGACTTGTCATCACTACCTACTATTCTAAGTCTAACCTCAGCATTGTTCACTCGATGATCCCAATAAACACAAGTAACACTTCGAAGGTATCTATGACTGAATATTGGTCTGTATTAATTATTGAATAATGAGCCACATACATCTAAAACAAAATATGAAGACAGACTTTTGAGTACATATTTAGTTTCAAGTAAGCTTACTTAGAACTATAAGAAAAACAAAAAATAGTGAACTGATTAAGTGAATCTTTTAGCGATGAAAATAGGAAAGTGCTAAAAGGACAGACAGTTGCTTTTGTTTTCGTTGTTTTTTTCAAATGAATCTTACTATTGATACACCGTTGTTAATAATTTAAACAACTGAAGTTACCTCATAGTAACTCGATTTCTTAGTCATCTAGAATTCATGATGTAGTTGACATTCTCTATCAAATCAATGGGATGAGTCTAAAAACTCGAGACTTACAACTACACATATCTTTCACAATAGTCTACGTTACTACTATGAAGATGAGGTGATATATCTTAAGCAATCAAACAATCAATAGGCTTTTGAAATAAGCAGTAGTATATATATATATATATCTTCATACGGATGAAAAAAACTTACATGACTTCATAATTTCCATTGCTTTATTAGGATCAGAAACTTCCGGCGGGAATTGTGCTATTTCACGGCGTGTAGCAGCATCAGCAGAAGCAGCTGATTGAAGAGTTTCTAAAAGTTGAATAAGTTCACTGACCTAAAGATAAAAAGAATTTAAATCTTTTTCTAATAATGAACATCACATTATAAGGTATTTTTACGTACGAGAAAATAATAGGCCATAATACTAGATGTATCGGAATATGTGATCTGATGGGAGGCTTTATCAGGTCATTTTTCTATAACCCCTACGTGATTGATTCTAGCTTTTAGGTGGATTAATTCCAATATTCTTTCAAGTGATTCCACAACTCATATATATTTACTTTTACCAATTACTCAAATGCAACTTTGATCAATGTCTTTTTACACACAGATGCATGAGGGAAGTCCTATACATCGACTTCTTGTGGCAAGTTGTTTACAAGATCGAGAGGACGAAAAGAAAATGTCTGGGGCTTGAACCAGGTTGATGGGTACGGAGAGTAAGAAAAGCCAGATTCCGAACCAATGTTTCACAAGGGTTTTAGGATCCTTGGGGAACAAATGGCGTATGAACCTACTCTTGGTCACCACACCTTCCAAGGTTGCTCCACTGCTTTGTGGATTGGATTCCTAGGTCAAAGGATCGGGAGGTTGTTCCCTAAGGGAACCACCTGTTTCGGTTCGGGAACTCGGACGGTATCTTAGCCTGCACACAAATTGAGAGATAAGTACTTTGTGTGGAGTATATATATTTCGGTGTCCCTTTGTACCAATGTTTATGTTTAAATAAATAAATGATGGTATGTAGGCGTCTATCCACTCCCAATAGTTCTCCTACATGAGAGAGAAAAACTGAGTCACCTTATTATTCGCCAAGTCTGTGCATTACCGAACTCAAATGTTTCATATACTTGTTGGGTTTTTGATTTGCATCTCTAACATTTAATGTTAGGACATCTGAAGTGTATGTATCCTAAATACAGCCTGTATAAACATGGCTTGTCGACAGAAGTATATAAGATATCGCTACATCAGGATGAATATTAGGTAGAGGTGAACTTTTTGGACGGTTCGATCTGGAGTTATGGTTTGGATTTTCGTTGTATGCTCATTAAATAATTAAACTATTGTACTTTTATATTCCCCTGCTAGTGAGCTTTTGTTTGTCGTACAAACAGTTGTGTTTTACCTTTCCAAAGTTATTCTTACTTTATTATAGACCTGTCACTCAGTCCTCTTCCACTTGTCGCTTAGTCGGGCCCATATTATGATTTTCTAATTCTGTTGATGTGTTGTCAGGATTTCGCTTTATATTACTGTATAAATGGTTCAGAAAGTCAAACCGAATGATCAGAAGATATCGGTTTGGTGAGTTGTTCTTTATTCTGACTAACGGGCGAGCGAACGTGTGAAACTGTATTCTGGATGAATAGTCATCTAGTGCTACTCTCGGCTGTTAGCTCAAGTTTATCGTGTTATTAGATAGCCAAAGGTTAGTGATCCCAGATAGACAGTCTGAGAAAGTTAAGCAATGCTCGGACTAGATCAATATCAGTATCAGATTTCAGGCACCCCACGTCACAACACAGATCATATTGTCGTACAATGACTATGACTGTTACTGAATACGCGAATATTTTATGACAAGTGATATGAATTTATGAATGTCTATGGAGATTCGCTTAGCGGTGTATAGATATTTTTAGCCGATAAAAGGATTATCCTATGCCATGAAGTTTATATGATATTGGATATGTGTGATTTATGAATTGTTACGTTTGTAAGAAGTAAAGACATTAAATCCGACACCCACAACTGTAGAAAATCAGCTCACAATAGTTCTGTTAAACAAATGAATAAATCAACATATGAAAAATTGTTTACATGTAACGATTAATCATTACTTTGTGGAGTTTATCCTTGAGGAGAGAACATAATGAAATATGTTCAAGAGTGTTATTTATTAGAATGTCAGGGACTGTAATGTGGAGCGGGAGCTCGGACTGATACACATATGTGCCATGTTCCACGCTGGATATGACAGGAAATGTTAACTTGTTGGTTCAGAGACTCAACTAACTACTTAGTTTGAGCGTTCGAACTTTACATTACATAGATGTAGGGAGCCAGTTGATATCGTCAGTCCTAAGATGGTGTCGGTTTAAAACTAAGTACGCTAGTTGACGGTTATCAAAACAACAACATACCTTTGGAGGTTCGGTAGCCTCAGTTTGTAGTTCAAGGTCTAACTCTTCACGGAATGCAGAAATTGAATTACGTGACATATTACCATCTCCATAATTTTTAGGGTCAAAGGATACTGGAACCGTTGAGACATCTTTCGCAGTTGAAGAACGGTGTCGTTTACGATTCACTTTGTTATTGTCGATTAATTTGGGTGTATGAAGATTATTACTAGCAGCAGATGATTCTTTATTCCCTGATAATCCTGATGAATTTGTCAAAACTGCTGTGAATGAGAAAGCGAATGGTGATGCAGCAATGATGTTACGTTTCTGTGCCAAAAATTACAAAGATGAATGATTATTATAGGAGATGAATTCACACTATGTAGAAAGTGAGTTTTATATTTCATTAGTGAAAATCGATGAGCGTACATTCACAGATTCATAAGAATTTATGGAATATTCAAACAGCAGAAGCCATTATTAAGAATATATGCATAATAATCTCTATCAAGAAGTAGCTACATAAAATCAAGAGTCAATGAAGTCGGATTATTATGTATCAAGAACAAATCTGAAGTGAATCTGTGCTCTAAAAAAAACGGGTTTGCATTTCCTGGTACAATTTTAAGGACCAGGCGGTTTAAAGGAATACCACATAGCACATTGATCATACTGTTATTGGTATAATTTACATTATTTTCATTCCTTTGATGATGTGAAGTACGGCGATTTAAGCTAATGCATCATGATGGACATCCTAACGCTGTTTACAACTGTCTTTTTGAATCGGTAGCAGAAAGGCTGAATAGTGACTAGTGGATTCTGATAATGATGGAATAGAATATTTTTGGGAGTGGGGACATGTTGTTTGCTTCCAATTTTTGTGGATCAGGTTGACTGATAGCACTGAAATCAAATTTCAGTGATTTTAAGAATCAATACATTTTTCCAAGTAGGTAGAAAAGACTTTATATGGTGTAGTACAATTTCTATTCCATTACTATTAAAATAGTTCCGATCCTAGGAAGAATCGACATATCTAACTACATGTTATACATGCATTCATTGATGAAAAACTGTTTTAACTAGTGTACCATCAAACACAAACAGTGGATAATTCGTTACATTGCTACGTGGTCAGTAAAGCTCTAGCACAAATCTAGATAAAATCACCCATTGTCTTAATAAAAATGAGAATAATAAAATATCCACACGTCGAATAGAAGAGCTAGGTTATGACAAGTTTCAATCTAGTGAGATTTATACCAACATGTGAGTGATAGCAAGAGATAGGTCCTATCAAGCGGAGCGTCGAATCAGTATAGAGATGTAGAATGATTTTTGCAGCTATACTATACAAGTAATCGGACCGGGAGAAATTATGAAACTTTTATCTCTGTAGGTGCTCCAGAGGTTTGGAATTTATTGTAACATCCGTTAGACATAGGCATTTAAACCAATTAAAGTCTAGAAGGTTTAAAGGTGTACCAATGACATAACAGACGAGTAAAATATATCACGAAAAGACAACAGGTAGTGTAATTGTTCACATAGGTAAATACCACTGACGCATACTACTAAATTATGAGTATCCGCAAAATCAGACTACTCAAATGCATACTCGATCATTAGTGAATCAACTAAAGGGAGTAAGGTGGGATCTAACCATAAACGACGATTCAGAAATTCGACTTTTTCCTAGATATGACTAAAAAGATCAATTTCTTTGACAGCCACAACCTTTATAACAAACTGTTTTACACTGGGGTAGCTTTTGGTGTAGGGGTAAAACAAGCCAAATGACAGACCTTATGATCGTATAATAGCAGCGGGGCTTTTTAGGGAGTTAACTGAAGACTTTGAATGAAATATGATCAAGTTCGAGAAGCATACTTAAAAACAACATTTTGAACATCGCTGGTCCCAACAGCTGAATAGTTACCAAGCGCGACGCAGAAAACACACGGCTTACAACCAAGTGAATTAGGTTATGCTTGGGTACCTAACTACATCAAAACTATTCATTAATGATGTAGAGTTCTAGCTAGTAAGTATTACAGTATAAAGGTAAATGTCATATCTGAAGTTGTAGTGATCATAAGCAAGAACTAACCAAATATAATCTAAATGTGGGAAATAAAGTGAGGCAATTTTAGACTCACATTTAAACTTTTAAAACGTACACGGGTAGAAGTAAACGATTATATAGGCATATATTTCACTTAGTAAGATGAACTTACAATCTCTTCACTAGCATCTGGCGTATCTGCCTCAGCGACCGCTCGTTGGCATATAAAACGTAACTGTCTGAGGAAACTCTTAGAATACACTCTACGAGTAGCCCATACGATTAGAAGATGAGCGACAGAAGAACGCACTGAATGACGCTGGACTCTAAAGTAATTAATAATCACATAAACAGAAAATCTACTCGCCTGATCAATGATACAAAAGAAAGTATGCAATAGACCAAGTTACAGCTAATGGGTACAATAAAATGAATGTACAAAATAAACTAATACTTAAATACTAGTCTACATTATGTACAAATGATGAAGCGAACCTGTCGCACAAGTATTCGTTGTGTGGTAGGATCACTGAGAGACGATTTTAAGTAACGTATGTAAACCATGATTAAACCAAATATGGTTAGGGTGATATGGGTACTTTAGTAGTGTGATATTGGGAGTAGTAAAAATGAAGCACTATAGTTTTTAAACGTGAGTATATCGCTATCGTACTTGGTTATCTGTTGTTAGTATGTTAGAAACCAGTAGCAGAGATCTGGATACCTAAGACTTTATCGGAGAATTTGAATATTTTGTCAAACAAACCCTATTTGCTTTTATGGTAGACTAGTTTAAAGTTACTTGTTATACGCACGGAAATTGAAAACAATACTGTTTGGGATTTAACGTTATTCCGACTGGATGGTTACGAGGTAATTAGACTCGGGATAACTAGGTCGGACATGATGTACGTGAAAGTCTCATAATGTGATACAAGGGTAATCAACCGGAAGTATACAATCCCTTGCCTGAGCTCTATATTTAATCAGTAACTGAATTTATAATTCGTTTTATTTGTGCACAATTTATTCAGTTCGAGACAACAGTTATACTGTAATGTCCATATCAGTCTGAAAAAGCTATAGGGCCTCGCACAGTGGATATTCTCAAAAGAGTGGAAAGAGAGCGAGTATTTGGCTGATGAATCCGATTTCCACAATTTTTCTCTGAAGCACCATACAGAGAAGCAGATGCCTTATTACCAGCCAGCTGCGTTTTTTCTGGTGATTGTTAAATAAATATAAAATGCGCAAAATGATAAAATGGGATAAGAAATTTATTGAACGTAACAAAACCAGGATAGGGAATTCAAACTTGTCGATACAAAGACCAGAATGAGCAACCTTACTTTGATGTTTCTTTAAACGCTGTAGGCAAAACTGGCTCGAATAACTTCTTGAACTGAGGAGCTGTAGCTATACCCCTTTGTATGACATCGTTAGCCAGATGCAGAAAAGCGATTTTCTTTTTGGGAGCAGCTTAGTAAAAGAATAATCTTACACAATTAATTACCTTTGCGAAACTCTTTAAACCAGAGCTTGACCAAGTCTTTGGCCATTTGTTTGTTACTAAGAAACCACTGAGATGTACTTTCTACCGAAATTTGAGAGTTATCCAGACCCTGTAACTTTTTAACTGCGTCTGCTTCAGTGTAAGGCATTTCGTTGCGTTGCCGTCCAAAGCAGCGCGCTAAAAGCATAACTCAAACCTTGTCCAATATCCAAAATGGTTCAAATGGTTGAGGACGGAATAGAAGAAGCTTTCGCTTAACGGGCTTCCGTGTCTAGTAGCAGTGGATCACCAATACCTTCAAGTAAAAACCTAGGTATATTAACGATAATAGAGGAAAAAAATGAATTTGGTAAATCATAATAATATGTTATCCTTAGTCCTTAAGAATAAGTCAAGTTTCCTCTTAAAAGACTCCTGAGAAGTCGCTTGGACTAGCTCAGTAAGCAGCGAATTTCAGCATTTGATAACTCTTACGGAGTAGAAGTTGTGTCTGCAGTCTGTTCTGCTATGTTGGGTCTCCAGTTTCTGGGTGTTACGGATGTTCTAGTTTTACAACTAGCTACCAGTAGCACCTTCTATATTCGGTCGTTCCCAGTCAGATAGAAATCAGAAGTCAGACGAGAAGAGACAGGAAAGATATATTTGATTCGTTACCAATATATCGAGAGACTTCGTTCTTAACTGGCTATTGTAACCTAGGAGCTGTGTCCCACGCCGTGTTGCAACGTGATCTGGTACGGATGCATGACCGAAAGCCTTCAGTTTAACAAGTCCACTTAAACAACGTGGTCAGCATCCAATGTCGAACACTTAATGAGCTATTGATTTTGGGGAATTATTTACAGCTACAACCTTATAGGTTAGTGTTGTGACTAAGCTTAAGAAAATGTTTAAGGAGATAAAAGAAGCTCTCACCTACTGATATTCCACATAACGCGGCAATCAGTTCAGTTTCCGTACGACTCGCCGGTAAAAAATAATCGATTCACATGGAGTCTCATCAAGATTCTAGGTAACACTTCCAAACCTTTGGTCTTTCCTGTTGAGCTGGTCTGGAAATTGAGTCTGTCATTTCGACTGCGATTTCGGAACCTTTCTTAATTAGATTTTCAGGTAAGTCGAAGTTGAAGAGAATTATCAAGTGAGTTCTGTAGGAGGTTCGAAGGAATTATCACTGGGTGAGAAAAGATAAAGTAGTGATAATAGAAAATGGGAGATACTGCATAATTTAAGTTTGGTAGCGGTCACTACTGCTTGTCTATTCAGTCGCTAGACTGCAGGGGAAATATCGTGTATATATGAGCAGTTGTCAGTGCTTGCATATAGGCTTGTAGACCATCAACGTTGATGATCTCTGTCGAATGATTGGGGACCTATTCAAGTTAGACGTGAATAGTGTGACGAACTTCAAGGTCACACCTCGAGGTCAGTATCTAACAACAATTACACCTTCAACGTATCAAAGGGTGTGATTACCTAAATATATTAGTAAGGGTGAGTACAGAGATGTTATTGAGACCACCATCACATGGGCCAGTTCATGGCGTATGATTAACTGATGCGCGTTTGTTGTTCTTGAATTCGACAGGGATCTATGATCTGTTCGATATTCAGTGACCCAACTGTTGGATGATTTGGCTAGGGCTCAGTGACATTGCACCACCCCTACAAGCTCACTGATGATGGCACTGTAGATTAAATGGTTAGGATGTATAGTCTTCTTTTTTCATGGAAATATCCCTAAAGTTTTGATTTAGCTTTCACACAATGCTATTAAATTTCAGAGCTGATGAGTAAGCGTCGATTCATTCACTACTTTTGAACATACTATTAGCACCTAAGTCAGTCGCCCACCATAAAACAAGTTGATGTTTATTCTGAACTAACCAAAATGGACTGTGAATTAGAAATATCTCACTGTTATTAACTTCTATCTTCTTGTTCATTCTCCCTCGAATCTTACACAAGGTTCTTTGATGATGCTTCTTGCGGCACAGAACCCACCAGCATATTGGAGTTAGAGCTTATTTGATCCGTTTCCAGTTTCTTCTCCTTTGAATAGGTCTTGTAAGGCATGAAACATTTTGCTGAGAGCTACCTTGTAATCTCTGAGTTTATCATTATTTGTAATAAAAACTGCATTAAACGTTTAAATTACCGTTTCTCCTAATATTCAGTATTTCTTTAGCTTTAGTTTCATCTTGGCAACCTCCAGGAGGTGATTTGATGCTTTATCAGCTCCTCTCTTCGTCCTCGTGTGTTCCATGGATTCTCTGAAAATTTTCTCGATGCCAATATGATCTATCTGGTTCCCGGTAGTATGATGAGGTGAAAGCCATGTAGCTTTGCGTATGCGCTCGTCGGGGAATATCACACTTCCTATAACCATTTTGTTGATGAAACAAAAACTTGAAAATCTCTCACCATTTTCGTCTCTTCCTCCCAGTCCATGCCGTCAAATGATATTTTGACACTCGATGTCGTACATTTCGAATTCGCTGTTCAGGCATACCAATAGGATGATCTCGTGTTCACCCGGGTAGTTTTCGACGATAAACTTCTGTTATAATTGTGTTTTTGCTATATAAACGACCCAGCTATTCCTATTGCTTAGTATTCTTATACGATGACACTCGACAAGATCCCAAAAATCAGAACACGTTGGACAGGAAAGAAATTGTATTCAAAATAACAATGGTATGTGAACAGCAATCAGCAATCAATAGTTTAAATATCGTTCATATATTTATAGTATATGCATAAGAAGCTTATAGATTTTTCTGCAATAATATGCCAGGGCTGATCGGTTTAAAATTAACCAATCAGCGCGCAGCAACACCATCATGCATAAAACATGCTTAATCCAATCTATATCCCACTAACAACTTCAGACTCTCATAAGACTGATTAGGATTGTCTTCGTTGTTATCATTGGTGGGTGCACTTCAGTGGATGATATTCACAGTAATTCCCTCCCTCTTTGTCTGAAATGGTAAGTTAACGATCCTGAAGCCATAAAACTAACATACTATAAGTGATTCACATGCTTCTTTGTGTTATGAGTGGTCATACTTGTAAAGCAAGGAACCACTGCAATTTCCACGACGCGAAAGTAAGAACTAGGAGACGGATACAAGTGAAGATTTATTAACCCCAAAACACGACGACAACAATCGTTGTCGAGAATGCACTCATTTATACGTTGGTTGTACACCCATTTTGACTAATAATTAGGATAAAATCACATATATGAAAAAATACTCACAGTTATAACAAATCACATGCCAAGTATAGTTCATGCTAACTTAATACAAGAATATCGTACGTTATGCAAAACAGAATATCACACTGGGAAACAAAACAAACAATAGGCTGAGTAATCATCACATTGAATGAAAACGTAATTGGTGTTGAACAAAACTCATAATAAGTAAAAGTATGTAATTTTGATTTTCCATCCATTGGATATTATCAAGTGTCTATGTACGGGGCATTTTCTTCTTCATGACCTAAGGGCAGCAAAACTGCTCCTAAGTCTAATCATTTCTAGCATGCTTGAGTCGAATGGGTTTCACCTATTTGGAGAAGCCCCAGTTTTTACTTCTTCGTTTCCGCAGCTATTTGACTTAAAGATGCCAAGAGTATTCGGAGTCCGACAACTCCTTAACCAGCAACACCTTTTACAATCAAAATATCCCAACCCAGTCAAATCGGAAGTCAGAAGCGAAGAGTTTCAAAGATATTTTTGATAGAAGAGCGATTTATCGAGAAGTGACTGATGTAAGCTGACTAGCGGTTTTAGGAGACGTGAAGCACAGCGTAACCGCTTGCGATCTGGTGCGAATGCATGATCGAGCTCCTCCAACTAGGTGAGTTCAGTAAATCTAATGCGGTCAGCATCAAATATTGAAGGCTTACAGAACTACTGATTTTGAGGGTTTACTTATTATTATTATTCACAAACACCTTATGGGTACATAAGTGCTGTGAAGAAACCATTTTGGGTTTCTTCAAAATTGCAATAATACACAATTTTCAATAATGTTAGCATTACATTTGTCATGTTTGAGAAAGGAAGGAAAAATAAAATAAAATATTAATAATAGAATAGTAATAATAAATCAGGTTCTGCGTAACTGGCAAAAATTTCGAATTGATTTTGAAGGGGGAAAGAAAGAAACTAAGGAAATAGAAGTAAAGGAGACGCGAATTACGTAAATAGCTTAACACAGAACAAGAATAACACAACTATGTAGGTACCGCAAAATGAGTAATAAAAATAAAATAAATAATTAGGTGAATAACGTATTATTGCGGTAAGATATGGCATTAGAATAAGTGTTTGTGCGTGCAGTCCTAGTTTGGAGTGATGCTATGAAAGTCTCAATTAAGTGCAAAAGATAATCAATATGTATGAGGTGTATATACATAGTGAAGATAAAACGAGTCTGATAAGTTGAATTCAACGTAACACAAGTTATTGTCTCAATCCAAAGCTTCGTAATCTTAAGGATAATATTTATTTGGAAGGAAAAAAAAGAGACAAAAGAAATGAACACATAGTGAAAGGGTCCAACCATGATCATAATAGTGTAATGGTTATAGACTTTTGAGACAAACGAATAATTTAAAAATAATAATAATAATAACAATAGTAACAATAATAATAAACCTTTACTGCACTCGGATAAATACGTGTAGATTTATGTAACAGTATACAGAGTGAAACCGGGTATTAGTATTGAGGATACAACGGATATTCTAGTTTTGCAACTAGCAACCAGTAGTATCTTCTATAATCGTTCGTTCCCAGTCGAATAGAAACCAGAAGTCAGACGAGGAGAGACAGGAAAGATATATTTGATTCGTTACCAATATATCGAGAGACTTCGTTCTTAACTGGCTATTGTAACCTAGGAGCTGTGTCCCACGCCGTGTTGCAACGTGATCTGGTACGGATGCATGACCGAAAGCCTTCAGTTTAACAAGTCCACTTAAACAACGTGGTCAGCATCCAATGTCGAACACTTAATGAGCTATTGATTTTGGGGAATTATTTACAGCTATAGTATAAACATTAGTGCAGTAATAATAATAATAATTTAGAATGATGCTATGATAGTCATAATTAATAATAAATAATTAAATATAAATTTCTATATGTTATATATATGTTGTGAAGATTAAAAAATAAAAATAAAAATTTGAGAATTTATTTGTTTAAGTGTAACATAGGGTTTTTTGTTTTTAATTGTAGACTTTGGATGTTTAGGAATAAAATATGTTTAGAAGGACAAGAAGAGATGAAAAGAATATCTAATGTGTCGAGAGACCACTACAGATTTGTCCTTCCAGTCTCACACATTGTCAAGTCACCTAAAAATTCACTTACCTGGTTAGCCATTGGTAGTAACGTATGGCTTCAGTGCAATTTAGGTCACACGATTCCTGTTTACTCCTAACAGATATCGCCAGGATTGATGGCTCATACATTCACTGCAGTTCTGGACAACATCATGAACCTTACATTACAAACTTGGATAATCTTTTCAAGTTGTCTTCACCGGAGTTTAGGAGGAAATAATAAACAGCAAGGTGCATCCTGGTACCTTCCTTTAGATTATCATTAGATGAATATGATCACTTCTGAATGAAAGACAGAAGTCTTGGTCACAGTTTTCATTCACAACTTTAGAGTAGCAAGTAATGGAGTTAAATCAGGTAAGAATGTTACGTTTCGCAGTTTCCTGAGAATAAAAATTGCTTGAACACTTTTAAATACTATCTTATTTATATTTTTGTTACGTGACACTGTCTGATCTTGATGTTTGATCTCCTTGTGGTTGATAAGTTTGAAACTAAATTGGCTTCGATGGCGACTGGATTGTAGACTTTTTTTCACTGGGCTTCTTCATCCCATGAAAAGCTTATTGGATAATTAATTGTGTACACCGTGACTCATCACGCCGATCGATGACCACAGTTCAAGGCAGTTTAACGAAAGTGTAGAATTATGGTCTGGGCTGGTGGTAACACACTTATCTTTGGTACTAGAACAACAAGCCTATTTCACGATTGTGAGCTTGTCTTGGTGTGATTAGCTGATCTGTAAGATCTTATGTGGAAGTCACATCATTATCTATGCTGACTCATCCTGTCACAACAGTCAGTAATTTTATGTTTAGCACTTCTAAAGAACACATTTAGGTTGGGTATAGAATAATATATTTGGTACAAAAAGGAATAAGCTACATGGTGATCACGTCTGCATGGTTGAGCGATGACATACCGATTAAGTTCTACCGCGTTCAGCATTTTTGGTTTTCTTTTCGCTTTAAATGTTGAATGTTAGTCTTCTCATTTATCTTATGCTCATCTTCGAGGATCGTTTGGTTAAGAACGAATTACTTAAAGATTATTTAAGTGTTAGACATACTAAGATTGTGATCGTGCAGAATAATTTTGTATAAAGATTTTTTAACGGGGCATATTTAAATGTATGACAGTAACTGGTGATGACAGTGTATGGAATTTACTTTTATTACATCCAAAATTCTATTATATTACTTGGTAATCCTATTCAGATGCATATTTAACGTTATAGGGGTAAGCATTTATTTAACGATAATCCTCTGTACCAGTATTAAAAACCATCATATGTAACGTCAGCGTGAATCTGTTTTTCATACTGAAGGGTTACAAAGGGTAAATGTGTTAGAAGAAGAAGAACAAACCCCGTGTAAACTTGACCTGAAAAATGATGGATGAGGCCATCTTGTAAAAAAGCTTTTCTTTTTGTGACCAAACCGCGTGATTGGATTTTTGAAATATATATACGTTGTGCTAGCACGTCATGTTCTTACTCCCCAGGCATTCACTGACCCTGATTTGTATGAGGTTGTTTAAGATCTCTCCTCCTTTCAACCAAACTCCGATAACACTTGTCTCCCCTCGTCTTTGTAAAAACAAAGGCAACAATTCAATAAGGAGTTGCAAAGCAGGTTACAGAGGTGAGCATATATTTGTTAAATGTCTATCTTAGGGTAATTTAACTTGCGTAATTTGTGTCTTTCGTCATGCCAACTAATTTAAGCGTGGCAAAATGGAACATATCCAGTCGCTTTGTAAAACTACTATTTGTTCCGTCACTAATGCTGATATATCCTGTAGTTCGGATCTCATTAATTTGGGTGATTCTAATAATCCTATACTATCCTTATTTACAACTTACAGTAATTCGCTTCACAATCAAAAACGATTACACTTGTTTGATGTTGCTTTTCACGGTTTTATTGTTGACACTGGTAGTATCAAAACGACTCTTTCAGTTGTAAAGTAGAAGTCATTAAATACGATTTAGATAATTAAGTCTACCAAAGTGTATATTCCGAATGCTAGTGGCAATAAACTTGTAGATGAGTGTCGAGTCGCGATTGGCTATGATTATCACTACAATAAGATTACGTACCAGATAACGACTTGGATCCCTCAGTAGGCCAAAAACCAGAAGGCTGTTAATGGTCCAGATAAGATATATTTATTGACGGTCTCGTGGTATCGAAAGAATACCAAGACGTGCCAAAGATTGCAGGCGAAATGGCAGAGCGTAAGCTCGTTCGTACAAGCAAGATGGACAAGGGAACGAAAAGTCCTTTTGTAGAGTTAAACAAACAAGTACAGTAAAACAATCACTGGTACAATTGGTTGTAATAATAATTGTTTCCATTACACCGATCGCGTTCTCGTCATAAAAAGTAGGTCACTACAAGCTCTCTATACTTGGATGTGGTGATTTGCTGATTAAAGACGGTAAATCATCAGTCCTAAATTGGAAATTTAAGAATGCTCCTGAGACAGCTTCTCTTACTGACCACGGAAGGTTGTCCTATTGGAGCGTTTAACAAATTGTTACTTAATAAATCGAAGTATGAAAAATTACGCACTATTTCAAAGGCCTATCATTCCCATGTAGAAGCAAGGAATTTTAATACCTTGAAAAAAAACGTCAATTCTATTTCTGCTTAAAAATCTAAGGGCTTGGAGAATAAGGTAGATAACGTCTTTCAGTGGAGAATTCTTAAACCGTACTCAGGAGAAACAATGATGCAGTTGTTTAACGACGAAAATCTTCGTCTGAGAACTGAGATTTTACAATCTGCGAGAAATGTTCAGTGAATCTATGGCCCACATACAACCCAATCACAACAGCCCAGTATGTTACAAGGACCAATGTCAGTGCGTTCTAATTTCCGTCGTTAATACCAATACGAATGACTACATTCTACATCATAGAAAGTCTATATCCAATACACGGTGAGACACATGATAAACCTAAGGAGAAAGCACACAATCGATTGCAGAAATATGTTTTCCATTTGAGCTGTAGCAGATGTTGTATTTTTACAAACTAATGATTTTTATGTACTTGATGAAGCGCTAATTACGAATTCAAAATACCATACGTTCGTTTGTGCTCACCTAGTATTGCCTGCCTCGAATTGCACTAATTTGGGAATTCTTAGTTAGCACAATAATTCGAACACATCTTATTACCATATATACGACACTTATGTTGACAGATACAAGTAGTATGCAATACTATTCTGAAGAGGAATGGCTGCAGCAGAAAAGTGAATCGAATAGAACAGGAAGGGAAACAGAGAGTAATTAGAATAAAGACTGAATTGGAGGAACCATGAAGTCTGTAAAAGACAAATGAAGAAAGGTATGCAAACAGTGTATTTAATTTATGATTTCCATAGTTTTCGAAAGCCCTGTGTACTTACTTATTGAACGATAAATTGGTTTAACCGCCTTCCAAGCTTTCGCTCACTACGAAATAACGTGAAGTGTGGTGAATGACCAATACATCAACCATAAAGTCACATATTTTGTGTTGCGTTCAAACGTTTCCTAATAAATTAATTCAATCTCATACTGTGTACTTCGAATTCGAGTTCTTAATTATACTTTGTTGAAGTTCTAGACTAGTTGAAAACAATCCTGTGTTGTGGCATTATTCCAAATTCACAAGTGAGAAGTGAGAAATACAAGTCATGATATGTTGCTTCGAGTAAGCGAATCAACAAGCCATCCATTTTCACTGGCCACATTTATTGGTATATATATATATATATATATATATATATATATATGTTTGTAAATATGGATCAGATGCGTACCATGTGATCCAGGTTTCATGTTCCCGTTAAATGCTTGACTTTTTACTCAGAAAACGTGTTTAGGAAAGCTCTTTACGAGCGCTATATAAGTGAACTTGACTGAAGCTCATAATACGGATCCAGTTGGTAATCGTTCATCTTTCCATCAATCTATTATTCCGACCACTGACGAACTAATAGATGTCGTCATTCAACACCTGACAACAGTTCACAATGAACAAGTTTGTGTAATCCTATATCTGACTCCAATTCGATCGTATGGTGATTGCTTTCGAAATATAAGTCCCTGCTACCCTCTTATACAATCATCAACTTAAATCACATTAGTGTATAACGGAATTAAATAGGTCGAATACGAGAATGGATTTCGGATACCTATATTTGAATAACATTAGGATCACGTCGATTTTTTTTAATAAATTTTTTTTGTCCCCCTTAATCAAAAAATTTTCATCCCATTTTCCAATTTTTTTCAATCGGTTTCGTCCAATGAAATTCCTAGTTGTAAATGCGTTATAATTGGTTATGTAATTCTTGAAATTCGTATAAAAGCTCTGTACTTATCGATATAGATAATTTTCTTCACAATATGGACGTCAGTAACGTGCAAATTAGAGGCTCTGTTGTTCCTCACGTAGTCACAGAAACGGAAAATGTTTTTTTGAATACATTGTATCTGGTAGCGTTTCCATCACTGGAAGCGTTAAGGAGCGCCATTAGAACTTATGAAATAGCAACGTACTGCCATTATGCGGTGAGAGATTCTCATTTCCATGGAGATCGGAAGCCGTATATTAAATTTGTATGTTGGAGAAAGAGCTATAAAACACCAAGCGGTTCTTCGCAGCCGATTAGACGAAGGAGGTAATTTGATTAGTGTTATTATATTGTTCATTGAGGACTTCAATGGACACACAATGTCCGGCCTTCATCTTTTGTAAGTTTCTTGAAGGTTATTGGACTGTTGTTCGTGGGAATGTGCATCACAGTCACGAGTGCAATTCCCTGAGGTACGACTGTAACACATGGATGCGCCGATTAACGGCGGCGGAATTGGAAACAGTGAAGCCACTGCTGATATCTGGAACATCAGCATTCAATGTGATACACTACGCGTACCAATCATATGGGAAACGTCTTACAGCTCAAGATGTTTTCAATATGCGTTACAAAGTGTTCTCACAGGCCAACCTTCCTGGTAAGCAATGTGCATATTTATATTATTAACTGTAGGTGATTACGGTAAATTGAAAAATCACATCACGTCACTTGGTGGCCGTTGTGATTATCAATTGGATGCAGATCATAGTCTGTTGTACTTCTTCTTCGCTACAGCAGACCAGATCAATCTGTGTAACAGGTTTTTAGATGTTGTTGGTTTTGATGGGACATACAAAACCAATAATGAAAACATGTTTCTGTATCACGTGGTGGCTCTGGACATGAATTTCATGGCAATACCTGTTTGTATTGCATTTATAAGTCGCGAAACATCGACTTTGCTGTCCAGTTTCCTCTCGTTCTTCCGCCAAACGAGTAACAATAGAGAGGTTATCGGTATTGCTACCGATGATTCACCTGCTATAGCTGCTGCCATAACGCAGGTGTATCCCAATTCACACCACCTTTTGTGCCGCGTGCACCTTCTTCGAAATGTCATCAAGAGGGTAAGCTTTCCTTTCTTTACAATTAACCCATTCATCGTATTCGTAGAGGCTACGATCTGATCTTCTTCAAATGTTCTACCGTCTTATGCTAACAAGAAATGTGGAAAGGTAAATCGAAATATGCTTTACAATGTATTGTAGCTTCCAACGGTATGTGTCATTTATCGAAGCAGCAGACGGGAATTTCTACCAATATTTGAGAGATCAGTTATTGTCCAAAAAGCACAAGTGGTCGAACGCTTTTAGACCAGCTGCAATGCTTCTAGATCAAAGCAATACAAATTTTGTTGAGACGACCCATCGAATTTTAAAGTTGCATAAGCTGAACAGAAAAACACCCGTGTTCAGATCGATATTTAGTGTTCTGCTTCGCACTGGATATTGGATAGAAGCTAGAGTTCAAAAGTACTCCACTGAATGCCGTAGCAGAGCTGTGCTGGGTCGCGAGCCTCAACTACGTCGTCTTCAGGAAACACTTACACCTGCTGCATGTCAACTGCTGAAGCGGCACTTGCGTGTTCCTGTTACTGACTTCGTATTGTCGGGGGAGTTCTTCACGGCCGTTGATACTACAGGAACTTACACAGTCTCCAAAAATCCTATTAGTTGTTCCTGTATCTTTTATGTAGAACACAGAGTCGTATGTCGTCACATCTTGGCATATTGTTCACACGCTAACGTCGAAGTTCATAGAGAAAGCATTGGTGACAGATGGTTGCATTCCAACAGCTACGTAACCAGAGTAACGATTGACAATGAGTTACCGGTACAAGTCGGGCAGACAAACGTCCAAACATCGATTCACTACTTATGTCGGCGTATGTCCGCTGAACAGCATACCGCTCTACTTAACTACGCTCATCAGTTGCTTTACGATGGAGTCATTGATCAGGACCTAAGGAGCTGTGTAGAGACCGAGTAAAGGCCCTTTTCAGGGCCACCCACAATTTGATTTAAATTTCGTTTGCATTTCTTGTTTCCATTTTAAGGAGGAGTCATGAAACCATCAATAATTCATTTTACATTCATATGATTTGGTTAATAGGTACAGTAGAGAGATGTAGTAAGATCAGTTCACTAGTACAACAATATAATTTCTATTGCTAAAGTCAAGTGAACAGACCCTGATCGGTCATCACAATTCCATAGTAATGAAGCTGTAGATTAATTATGATCATCGCTCACTTTATTACTTTGCCAACAGCGTTTCAGGTTTTTCAAATTTAAGGTTTCAGCAAACGATTCCGTTCAGAAAACAACGTCACGTAATGAACATTAATCTGGCAACAAAAGTATATGCAAAGATGTGTACGATCATTCCAATCTCTTTTCACTTAGCTACGGTAGACGATTATACTGAGATCAGTTCACTAGTACAACAAGATAATTTGTACTGGGAAGGTCAAGTGAACATACACTGATCATTCATCACAATTCCGCAGTAATGAAGATGTAAAATCACTTTTTCTAGATTAATAATAATAAAGTGATCATCGATCAATTTATTATTTTGTCAACAGTTTTTACGGTTTTTCAAATTTAAGGTTTCAGTAAACGATTCCGTACAGAAAACGACGTCATATAATGAAGACTTACATGTCTAACAAGTCATTAATAATAATAATAATAATAATGGAACATACGAAATGTAATAAGAATGTTTCTTATGAGATTTATCACTGCATTGCAAAATTCGATACTGTGATAAATGTCATTTAGACATCTGATAAATAAATGTACCGTTTAACTTAACAGATTGAAATACGATATTCTAAATACATAATGGTTACTTGATACAATTGACCTTATTCACATTAAGTCATATCATTGAAATAGAAATTTATTTCGCTAGACATAGGCTTGTTCATTGACACTTCATTCAACCTATATTACATATGCTTGTCAAAAAGGTCATTTTTTCAACATTCAGCGATTTACTGTTTGACAGTTTAAGAGTAATTATTTTCCCTTTTGACGGAAAATGTACATACAGTTTTTCTTTGTTCGTCTACTATGTTTAACAAAGGGAACTGTTGGATTTGGAAATATAATTCCAGTCTTTCTAATTAATTAACGTTTACAATGTTATTTACAAATTCATTTACAAAAACATTGGCTGTTAACATTAGCTGCCAAAAAAATATTATGCCCACCTCACAAATACAATTACCGTATTACATGACTGAGTACACTAACATGTATTTTCGGTGATCATTAATAAGTGATCAACTACAAAGAATGTACAGGTCAACATATTTTATGTTTTTAATGGATTTGCAAAAAACCTGGATAACAGTATTGCGTTCATTTTCGGCACCCTTTTCAAAGCTAAAATGATGAACTTTTTGGTATTAAGAATAACGGTTTGCAAAATAACTGAATTATAAAGATTATTTGCTTTTTTCTCAGACATTATTTACTAATTTCAGATAGCGTAAAAGTTGCTTCATTGACACATCTTTTACGGTTAGCGTGATTTCGGCATGCCCCATTCACTTTCTCTTCATCATGATTTATTCATATTTTTACACGAATATAACGTTTATTAAATGAGCGGACTATGTGTTAAATTAACTTATGGGAATACTTAAATGAAAATGTGTTTACTAATTGTGTATTAAACATTTGACTACCTTTGAAATTCAATAATCACCATTATCAATTATTAATAACAACTGTAAGTTCTTTCAAAAATTAACTTTCAATGATCTACACATTATTATTACTACTCTTGCCACGACGATAACAGATAACTTTAGTTGCATTTGTACTTCATAAAAAGAAATTACATTCACTAACAGGAGTATAGCAGGGTAATGAAATGGATTTGTTTTTGTTTTTTTCGAAGTTAAAATTTTTTACAAATCTCAGATGGAACAATGCGAAAATAGTTCATTATTGTAAATAATAATCGAATGGAAAAATGTCAATTCTTACATCCAATAAAAGCACTTTATTCTAGTTCGATTTGAACGAATCAAATTACAAAACTGCACCATTTACAACCAATTAAAAAATTATTACAGGTGACAAAATGTTTGTTCATTTTCACTTGAGCACACACTTTCAAAAACAAGTTCACCAATCACCAATTGCTAAATTTTTTTCACATCCTTCATTTTCGAAAAAAAGGGTGGTAGGGGATAATACGAGCCGTGATTCTAATGTCAACCCCTATATTTTGTACAATGTTTGATGAGAACAGACAATCAGAGAGACGGAGCGAAAGAAGCGAGGAGGAGAGAGAAAAGCGAAATTAAATGACGTACAATTTAAAGGGTGAGTGAGGCAACTCAACTTAATCAGCAACACAAGAAACAACTTTAAATATCATGACATCAGTTATTTGGAATGACAGACTTTTGACTTTTCGGTCTTTTGCCTGATGTTAGTGTGTGGACAATGTGAATATTCACTATTGATCGTGAATTGTGAGTTATATTCAACTTTAGTTTGCAGAGACACAAAAGGCTGAATTGATAGTGGCTTTACAATTCATGTATTACCTCATAGGTTTCTGTCTAATGCTGATAAAAATATCCAGTGATATAATCTATGATGACTTTGTCTAGATGTTTTAAATGATGCCTGTTAGGTGATCTTTTGTGTTCAGTATTTGTTTAGGTCGCTTTTCATTATTCAAGTGACATGATGATTATTATTTTGTGAATTTAGTAAGATAAGTAACAGTGGAATACTTTATTGTTACTTGTGTTTTACAACAAACAGCTGATTGTGTAGTCGGATTCTTTCATGTATGGAATGAAAACTGTAAATAACTATTTAGGGTATGTCGGACAATTCACAAAGTGTTTATAATGAAAAGCATGACACATTGTTGACCACTATTTGACGACGTCTCAGTTTGATTGAGACGATGAAATGCTTTTCACCCTTTTTAAATGGTTAGAATCCTACGAACAATTGTGCTTATAAGGCATATCAATTTAGGTGTCAGAAAAGTGAACTACTAGTTGTCCATATCAGTATTATAATTATAGTATGAGGAACTAGGATTAGAGTTTACAATTAGGCGTTAGTTGTAAAAATTAGAGTAACGGTTTCCATCGTGAACTGACATCAGCTGTGTTGCCAAAATGCTGATAACCATCTGGTTGAATGAATTTCGCGCATAAAATACAAGACATGCTATGCTTAATTTTAGTAGTTTGTCCAAATTTTATAGTTTCACCGTCACACAAACACAATAATATCATTTCCACAGAAGACACTGTGGTTTGTCAGGGTTGCTGTTTCTGTATATCAGTCGATATCTCAAATTTGTAGGTTGATGATCTCCTAAAATGACTGAATAAACACTCATAATCTTATTTACAAAATTGTAGTTTATTTTACACTGTATTAATTGTTGATAATAATATTTACTTAACATGACCATATGAAAACAAATAAACTTGTGTAAACGTCCTAATACAAGTTCTATAAAGTATATGAATTCTATATGATGTTCATATTCTAGATACACGGGTCTGGAGTGGGATGAACTATATATTAGAGGTGAGAAAATCAAA
This sequence comes from Schistosoma mansoni, assembly GCF_000237925.1. Taxonomy (NCBI): domain Eukaryota; kingdom Metazoa; phylum Platyhelminthes; class Trematoda; order Strigeidida; family Schistosomatidae; genus Schistosoma; species Schistosoma mansoni. Next base: position 9,527,132 of record NC_031500.1, on the reverse strand, counting down.
GAAATGAGTCTAGAATTTCATCTTGGATGACTGACTTGTAACATTTATGCAATCAGTGATAATCGCTGGTTGAATTTAAGTTTACTCACAGTGTAAATAGAAAAGCATGAGGATGAGATACTAAATTATAATTGAGAATTCCCATTGCTTGTACTGATATGGTCATAATGTTCAATAAATCAACCAAATAAACTAATTTTTACTTCGACTTTTCTATATTATTCCTGACTCGTTTCAAAGTTATCGTTTGAGTGGATTTCTATGTAGTTTGATAGAAGGTTCAGAATTGATATATGTCGAGAGGAATATGTTTTTTGTTAGTGGTATTGATTTAGACATGTTCCTAAATCCATATGGAGGAACGATTCACTATCTGTATACATCATCATTTAGTTCAAATGTTTTAATGAAGTCAAAAGCATATTTATTCTTGTGAAAGGTAATCAAGTACAAATGTTTTCATTTTACTTACTGATGTGATGGTAAACCAATACCCCTAGTTCGTTGTTCCTCAAGTCTTGAACATTTACCTCAACCCCATTAGTTTTACTGATCATACACTAGATGAAGACGATCGTTCACTCAACTGCACAAGGTCAAGAGAGTGTATACCGTGTTACGCATGCCCTGAAACTAATGTGGCGAGTGCTACTTATGTCGACAGACACAGGTAGAATGTAATACCAATTAGGAGTGGAAAAGCTGACAGAGGAAGTTTTAGAAGATGGAGTTGAAGAGAATAGGAACGGAAATAGAACGGAATTGTGAATTGGAAGAAACATACAGAATGCGAAGCACAAATGATGAAAGTTTTCAAATGAAATATTCAGTGTATGGTTCTAATAGTTTACCAGGATATTCTGAAGTCCATTCAATTTGCTAGTAGTAGGCCTGAATCAAATGCTTTCGAACACATCTACAACCTTGTGAATATATACTTGGACTCATTCATTCGTGACTTTCAAGTATGACTGAGTTGGTATCCTTCGATCATGAAAGTGTTACGAGTGAAGGCGTTGTCGAACCTCGAATATCTGTGGTATATTTATTAAAGTAGTTGTGACGGCAAATATGTTTTACATTTATGAAATGTGGATACTAGCGAATAGATATTCAATACGTACGTGGAGAGAATTGGAAAGATTTCGATCACAGTATTAATGCTTTTG